>NC_041390.1:56710568-56753856 GCF_002162155.2 Triticum dicoccoides | reverse complement strand
GCTGAAACTTGAGGCATTTGGCCGAGACAGCCAATTCTTTTTGCTTCTGGGTTTCGAAGGATGTAAACAACTTGATAAACATACATGTTTGCTAATGGTATCATTTGTTTGCAACTATTTAAATGTAGGATCGAATTGCTATTTATCAAGATAGATTTGATAAAAAGAGGAGGAAACAAAACGAATATGAAAATTTGGAGGACACGATTGGATGACGTGTCCATGGATATTTGATGATATCCATTTGATGATCCGCATTGCCTATGTCTTTAGGCTAATTACGTCTCAACTTTTTCCTTTCCTGAAATTCTTCTACTTTTTCCCTGGGGCATGAAAGCACAATTTGGTTCAATGTTCTTAGTAAACGAGCACGACATGGTCAGTCGTGCCAGTTAATATGATGTAAACGATCTAAAAAAAATGCTGTAAACGGATACGTGTAGGTCCGTGTAGCGTGCTCACATGCTTTTAAGAATGAAGGCACGCGTATGCTTGAGGTTTACAGGATTGCTCGGCCACAATCCCGAGTACCGTCGTGTGGCAACGACATCCCAACGAGAAGCAGCCACATACGAAAAGGCTAAAAGGGCTGATCAACAAGCAGGTATGGCTGATCGCAAAAGAGAAAAAAAAACAAAAGAAAACAAGCAGGTATGGCGAGTAACTCACACATCACTATCACCATCTCCAAAACAACAACACTTCCACGACCACACACAGAATAAGCCAACGGCGTGCCATCATCGATCGTCCATCAACATTCAGCGTCATTTCATTCATCATTTCATCAGTAACCACGCTCAACGAACATGTTCCATCCCCACCCAAAATCTGTGCACGCGGAATAACCCGAGCTACTTACTACCAAAATCCAGTAACCGTTCCGTCCTACTTACCAATGTTTCTTTACTACCGTAAGTAACGAGTGACAGCAGCGAGACTAAAAAAAAAGAGAAATGTTCCTCTCCCAATACAGGGATCTATGCAGAGATGCGTCTGAACCTGTCACGCACGCCAAACTTCGTTGCGACGTTCGTATCGTATGTAGTGTAATGTACCTCCTCTCCATCGGATCCGAGTGAGCCGAAACCTGTAGTGTCAGTGCGATATGTGCAGGGCCGGGCAGGAGTTGCTGCGCTTGAGGACGGGCTCCCGGATGTGGCCGTCGTCCTCCAGGGAGACGGCGCGGAGGTTGGAGGGGTCGTCCAGGAGCATCTTGGCCACCAGGTAGCCCGCCACCGACCACGTCTGGAACTTGCGCGACTGCTTCCCGATGTACCGCCCCGTCTTGCCGTCGTAGTACTCGGGGAAGTCGTCCTTGGCCAGACGCCTCTCCATCAGCTCCACCGCGTCGCGGGCGATGTGGGGCCGCCCCAGCTTCACGCTCACCGCCACCAGGAGCCACAGCAGCACTGCACAGTTTAGTTTGCGCGCGCCCCCGAAACAGGACATCAGAGGGTAAGCACATTGCCATATACAGTAGAAATGTAGTGCATATATGGAAAGAAGAGCATACAGTGCATGGGCACAGATCCAAGGAGCTAATACTGAATGGACATTATATATGGCGATAAAAAGCAGTGACATGCATCAAACAACTGAAGCTGTTCACTATAAGATCATCTATATGAGCTAAACTATCAATCTCCTATTTTTTTGATAAAAACTATCAATCTCCTATGAGGGTTATTTGATTTCAGGTCATTCATATATACACCATGGACAGGTATAAAACCGAGCAGAAAAGTAAAATACCACCACACAACACAAGTGTGCCCTCAAGTCCTGAACCAGTACGTAGACTAACCACAGGTATAAAGCAGAACAGAAAAGTGAACACTAACTATCCTGCAAAAATAAAAATAAAAAGTGAATACTAACAACTAACACATGTGTGTCCTCAAGTCCAAAACCAGTAACCACCAAGGGCAAAAAGTAAAACAAACTCATGTGTTTCAGGGGGGGCATGATATTGCAGCTGTGCAGGGTGTCATAATTAGATTCCTGGAAATACAGATACTGTACACAACCCTTTTCTGAAGACAAATGCCTAAAAAATCACCATAATCAGATACTATGCTACATTCAAACACAATATGATTGCCAGACAGGTAGTATTTGTTTACTTTGTAAGAGCTACTGTGTCAAGACTGTAACTTAAACAAGGTTCACAAAGGAATCATCCATAAATCAATCCTTGACAGCTAAGCTGGACAGAATAGCTAGCTAAAACAGATCAATATTACTCCCAAGCCAGCACAAATTTTGAACTATAATGTGTTGTTAATCAAACTATTTTCAGACTTACCTGGCCACGACCCTCCGTTGTGGTAGCTCCATCTGGTGTTCTTTGGGTCGCATCCAGTGACTATCTGCCATTCCTGGTTTTCCATTGCAGGGTAACAGATCTTCAGGGGCATCTCTCCAATAAGCTCTTTCCAGCGTTCCTCCACGAGATCCAATATTGCCTCAGCTTGTTCTCCAGTTGCCAAACATGACAGGATCGCAATGAAGTTGCCCAAGCAGAACCAGCGGAAGTCCATCCTTGCAGGACTGACGTTTCCAATGAAGTAGCCACCACGGCTAGGCATGAAGTCAAATATCCAGTCAGGGATCGATTCAGGGATCACATTGAACTTGTTCAGAGCTGTCTGCGAGTACTCTTCGGTCTTGTAGCGATAGATGTCGTTGAGTCTTTGGAAGTCGAGCCAGTAGTAACTGTGCAGATGGTAGCTCAAAGCTTTGATCCTCTTTGTTATTTGGTACACAAAGTCGTCATCAGAGTCTTTCAGCAAACTCAAGGCGCATCTCAGAGCCATGAAGAAGAGTGCCTGGATTTCAAGCGGATAGCCGTATATACCCTGCACGCATTTTAATTAATACAAGCAAGAGAAAATATGGCCATGAACAAATGCTTAAGGTATACATTCAGATAGTTCCCCATCCAAAGTTCATAAGATGATCCGTGCTATTTACTTGACCTTGTACAACATTATTATGCAATCTAAGGTGAACTTTGTTTCCAGTCCCAATCTCAATAAGAGCCGTGATACGTGACTAAAACGAATCGCCTTATCTCTTCAACACTTGATTGATGGCATTCACTTATCTGAAAGTATGCTGTTCATAACTACACAGTGCTCATACTTTCAAAACCACTGCATTATTGTGCAATGTATGATTCCTAATGTTCAGACTGATCACATTTCAGATTCCTTATCTCATTTGTACACATAGAATATCCTTATAAGCACTCACATAATCCTAACGAGCTTAATGTAATTTCAATTCTGATCAAGAGTGCATTTGTAAGAATGTGCCTGGACAGTTACCTTGTAATAAAACTAATGGGATAAGGGGACAATTTCAATTTTCATGGTAAGCAGGCAGGCACAAGACATAATGTGAACAATAATAACAAAACACATTTATGTAGCGGTGTCTATGAGTGGCTTACCATTCTGCGGTCTATCATGGAGCAACCATCAGCGCAAAGTAATGCTGGAGATGTATCAAAGCCTTCAGAGAGCCATAGCTTGAGAATAAGGCGCATGGCCCTTTGGCAGTGAGGACTTTCAGCCAGAGAACTGTCCCTAGTATATTTGGTGTAAGCACGAAGAAGAAAAATCCACCATAGGCCAGAATCCACAGGAGCAACTCGCCCGATAGCAATTTCACCAAAATCAGCAAGCAGAGTTTCAGTCTTCTTCGTAGGGTGGGAATGGTGCACCTTGAAGCTTGCTGGCATCACACCCTGTCCAAGCTTAAAAAGATCAACCATCTTCTCTCTTGATTGAAGGCGAGCAGTCTCTACCAGGAAATTCTTCACTATCGTTGGTTCCCCTTTCATCAAGAAAGCCAAGGCACTAGGAACGAAATCCCTCATGAAAACCTGTTCCAGGATATGGCAAGAATTTCAGCACTGTTGATAATAATGTATGTAGGGTACAAGGAGATTTACAAGTTTTTTTCATGAGACACACAGTAGGTGCTTTACACAAGAGACAATAACTAAAAGCATCAATGTTCGCTATTCGAGAATTTTGCTCTAAAAAATACAGTAGAATAGAGTAAGGAATGTTCATAACTACCAAGGACGAAAAAAACAATGGTTCGACTGGGAAGGAAAAGGTAACCTGGTCATAGTTGAGTTCTGCCTGAGACTTGTCTATTGCAGCAAGAGTCCCAATTGGCTGACCTTTGAAGTAAACTATTGATTGCTTTAGGGCTTCCCAAGCAGCATCTGTGATTGTGTGCCTGTGCATTCCATTGCTGTCTGCAGTGAATTCTCCAGAAGGATCACATGAAGATATTGGTGTACAACCACCTTTAACGATCTCCGGGATTTGGGGCTGATGACAAAGTTGAAAACCATCATGCCCTATCTTAGATAAGATTGCTTGACTCACTTCAGCAGATCTGTGCCGTTCCATAGGCCACGCTTTTTTCTTCTGCTCCAGATTCAAGGAATCATACTTGGTATCATCCGTCAGTTCTGTGACCTTACTCTGAGGGGCAATTGTTGAGGAGAGTACCATCTTTCTAGTTCAAAAGTTCTGAAACAGCAAAACCTCTGCTAATACAAAAAGGTAAACGCAAGTCAGATTTTATCCAAGAGTGAGCTGAATTCATTTCGAAATTCAGAAAATCCATACCGTACGAAAAATAAAATACATTGTATTCTAACTGAAAAGGCCAGCATTCTACCAGTAGCTCGTGCAACTTACAGGTGGAGATGGGTATATGTTTGGTGAAGGTTACCAATGACAAACTGAGATACCAGAACATGAACCAGAGATGAAAGCAGAGCAAAATAAAACCAACACGCACTGCATCTTTTACTTAAGAAGATACACAAACAAACTACCATGCCGTCAAAATGTAAGCCTACAGTAAGAGGAACACATCATCTTATCCACAGAAAAAAGGCAATGGCAGAAAGGGACTAACGTAACGTTGGTAATTTTCTCGCATACAGCTAGGAACAATAGCTTTGGGGAATTGCCTGAGGCTGCCTACTGTCTGAAAATAAAATGGGCTATGGACAGTGCATAATTCTAATGTGAAGGTGACAGAAGCCACCTACGCATTTTTACCAGTAAGCCCTGTAAAATACTTCTCTCATGTACAGCACTGAGACCAATACTGCTTGTCCCTGCTCAGAATGCTCAGAGACTCCAAATGCAAATCCAACAATTACAATCGCTTACTAAGGGAAGTATCAAAGCAAACTGATCAATCACCGCACCGCACAGGGACACAGCACAACATTACAAGCCGCTGATGCACTGTCTTACACCGACCACCACATCTCAATTTCTTAACAAAAACACGAAACCATCCACCATATCCTCAACCCAAACAGCACACACAGATTAAACAATCATCAAAGATGCACAACATAATAATGATTCAACAACAAATTCGATCCTCTAAATGGAGAACCGTGAAACAGGATGGCACACCCCCTTATCGTAGGGGGAACAGCACGCTGTACATGGCGGCCAACCGCGGACGATCCGAACGCACTAGTAGGACCAAAATCAGCGAAGCATTCCAGGCACTCTGCCACAAGAGCAGAGACGCGGCCGCGCGCCAGGGCGACGGCCTCCAAAATCGAGCGCGACGCTACTACTCCATAAACGGAGGACCTAGAACGCGAAAAAAAATGGCCAGAACAGGGGACGCACGAACCCGCGCGTGCGAAACCGCAAAACCCTCTCCCACCCCATAAACCTCGAGCGCAGCGAAACCGCGCGGTGAGAGAGACGGAGCGAGAGGGGAGCCCGATCGACGACGCGGCTCCGCCTCCACCCGTCCCCCCGCCCGCGACGAGGCCTGCGGAGGCGGATCTAGACGGCGCGTGCGCGCGCCCGGAGGCCGTCCCCCGGGCCGGATTTAAGCGGGGGAATCGCTGAGGGAAGGGACAAGCAGCCTCGTGCGCGCGTACCTCGGGACCGACGGGCGAATGCTGCTGGCGGGCGGGCGTGGCGGAGGTGGCGGAGGCGCGGCCGATTTCCCGGCGGGGAGGAGGAGCGGGGCGGCGAGGCGTGGTGGGAGGCGGGGGTGTGTCCGGAGCCGGAGGGGTGGGAAATGTGGGAGTGAGGGACGGGTGGGTTTAGCGCCGCGCCTTTGTAGGGGGTAGGTCGGTGAGGGCTCGGTAATTGGCTGTCACTGGCTTCCCTTTGTTGGGCAAACTCTGGAGTAACTGTGGTAATTAATTTATCTCAAGAGGCAAACTCTGGTAATTAGCTGTCACTGGCTTCCCTTTGTTGGGCGACGAGAGCGGTAAAAGGTTGCTGTGCGGGGATGAGTCGCGGTCGCGGGTAACCCAAACAATTTGCACTCGTCCGTTGGATAGCTCGTTTCCCCTCTATACTCCCTCTGTTTCATCCATGTAGTGCGTCAAACATTACAACTTTTGATTATGTTTGTTTATACCTCTCCTGGAAGACCTATCTTTGCGTCTTCTGAGGCCAGCGATGGCACAGAGGAGAGGATGACGGGTCCGACACGTTTCCCTGGCGATGTGCCAGGCGATCCCGCCCCTCGACAATGGCCGGCGTGGTTCGCCGTCAACCTTCAGGCGGCGACGACTCTGAGGCCATGTCGCGGGGAGGTTGTGCTCGTCTCGCACCTGGACTCGGTGGAGCTCGTGGACGAGAGAGGGTGTACGGTTGACAGGCGGACGAGGAGAGGGATCGTGCTGGCCCCGGGCACCAAAATCTGTTGGGAACGTAGCAGAAATTCAAAATTTTCCTACGTGTCACCAAGATCTATCTATGGAGAAACCAGCAACGAGGGGAAGGAGAGTGCATCTACATACCCTTGTAGATCGCTAAGTGGAAGCGTTCAAGAGAACGGGGTTGAAGGAGTCGTACTCGTCGTGATCCAAATCACCGGAGATCCTAGTGCCGAATGGACGGCACCTCCGCGTTCAACACACGTACAGCCCGGTGACGTCTCTCATGCCTTGATCCAGCAAGGAGAGAGGGAGAGATTGAGGAAGACTCCATCCAGCAGCAGCACAACGGCGTGGTGGTGATGAAGGAGCGTGGTACTCCAGCAGGGCTTCGCCAAGCACCGCAAGAGACAAGAAGGGAGAGGGGTAGGGTTGCGCCAAGAAGGAGAGGAACTCGTGTGTCTTGGGCAGCCCAAACCTCAAGTATATATAGGGGAAGGGGAGGGGCTGCGCCCCCACCTAGGGTTCCCTCCCTAGGGGTGGCGGCAGCCCCCAGATCCCATCTGGGTGGCGGCCAGGTAGAGGGGGAGAGGGAGGCGCACCAGGCATGGGCCCTAAGGCCCATCTGCCCTTAGGGTTTGCCCCCTCCTCCCCTTAGACGCCTTGGGCCCTTGTGGGGGGCGCACCAGCCCACCTGGGGCTGGTCCCCTCCCACACTTGGCCCATGCAGCCCTTCGGGGCTTGTGGCCCCACTTGGTGGACCCCCGGGACCCTCCCGGTGGTCCCGGTACGTTACCGATAAACCCCAAAACTTTTCCGGCGACCAAAACATGACTTCCCATATATAAATCTTTACCTCCGGACCATTTCGGAACTCCTCGTGACGTCCGGGATCTCATCCGGGACTCCGAACAACATTCGGTAACCACATATATCTATTCCTTATAACCCTAGCGTCATCGAACCTTAAGTGTGTAGACCCTACGGGTTCGGGAACCATGCAGACATGACCGAGATAACTCTCCGGTCAATAACCAACAGCGGGATCTGGATACCCATGTTGGCTCCCACATGTTCCACGATGATCTCATCAGATGAACCATGATGTCAAGGACTTAATCAATCCCGTATACAATTCCCTTTGTCTAGCGGTATGATACTTGCCCGAGATTCGATCGTCGGTATCCCGATACCTTGTTCAATCTCGTTACCGGCAAGTCTCTTTACTCGTTCCGTAACACATCATCCCATGATCAACTCCTTGATCACACTGTGCACATTATGATGATGTCCTACCGAGTGGGCCCAGAGATACCTCTCCGTCACACGGAGTGACAAATCCCAGTCTCGATTCGTACCAACCCAACAGACACTTTAGGAGATACCTGTAGTGTACCTTTATAGCCACCCAGCTACGTTGTGACGTTTGGCACACCCAAAGCACTCCTACGGTATCCGGGAGTTGCACAATCTCATGGTCTAAGGAAATGATACTCGACATTAGAAAAGCTTTAGCAAACGAACTACACGATCTTGTGCTAGGCTTAGGATTGGGTCTTGTACATCACATCATTCTCCTAATGATGTGATCCCGTTATCAACGACATCCAATGTCCATGGTCAGGAAACCTTAACCATCTATTGATCAACGAGCCAGTCAACTAGAGGCTTACTAGGGACATGGTGTTGTCTATGTATCCACACATGTATCTGAGTTTCCTATCAATACAATTCTAGCATGGATAATAAACGATTATCATGAACAAGGAAATATAATAATAACCAATTTATTATTGCTTCTAGGGCATATTTCCAACAGTCTCCCACTTGCACTAGAGTCAATAATCCAGTTCACATCGACATGTGATTAACACTCAAGGTCACATCCCCATGTGACTAACACCCAAGAGTTCTGGGTTTGATCATGTTATGCTTGTGAGAGAGGTTTCAGTCAACGGGTCTGCAGCATTCAGATCCGTATGTACTTCGCAAATTTCTATGTCATCTTGTAGATGCAACTACTACGCTACATTTGAAGCCATTTCAAATAACTGTTCTACTTGGAGCTATTCTAAATTGTTGCTCCATTATACGTATCCGGTATCTCTACTCAGAGCTATCCGGATAGGTGTTAAGCTTGCATTGACGTAACTCTTTACGTCGAACTCTTTATCACCTCCATAACCGAGAAACATATCCTTATTCCTCTAAGGATAATTTAGACCGCTATCTGGTGATCTACTCCTAGATCACCTTTGTACCCTCTTGCCAAATATGTGGCAAAGCACACATCAGGTGTGGTGCTCAGCATGGCATACCGTATGGAGCCTATGACAAAAGCATAGGGGATGACCTTCGTCCTTCCTCTTTATTCTGCCGTGGTCGAGCTTTAAGTCTTAACTTCATACCTTACAACTCAGGCAAGAACTCCTTCTTTGACTGATCCATCTTGAGCACCTTCAAGATCATGTCAAGGTATGTGCTCATTTGAAAGTACCATTAAGCGTTTTGATCTATCCTTATAGATCTTGATGCTCAATGTTCAAGTAGCTTAATCCAGGCTTTCCATTGAAAAACACTTTCCAAATAACCCTATATGCTTTCCAGAAATTCTACGTCATTTCTGATCAACAATATGTCAACAACATATATTCATCAAAAATTCTATAGTGCTCCCACTCACTTCTTTGGAAATACAAGTTTCTCATAAATTTTGCATACACCCAAAACTTTGATCATCTCATCAAAGCATACATTCCAACTCCGAGATGCTTACTCCAGTCCTTAGAAGGATTGCTGGAGCTTTGCACACTTGTTAGCATCTTTCAGGATTGACAAAACCTTCCGGTTGTATCACATACAACCTTTCCTCAAGAAAATCATCGAGGAAACAATGTTTTGACATCCTATCTGCAAGATTTCATAAATAATGTAGTAATCGCTAATACAATTTCAACAGACTCTTAGCATCGCTACGAGTGAGAAAGTCTCATCGTAGTCAACTCCTTGAACTTGTCGGAAAACATCTTAACGACAAGTCGAGCTTTCTTAATGGTGATACTTACCATCATTGTCCGTCTTCCTTTTAAAATCCATCTGTACTCAACAGCCTTACGACCATCGAGCCGTTCTGCCAAAGTCTACACTTTGTTTTCATACATGGATCCTCTCTCGGATTTTATGGACTCGAGCCATTTATCGGAATTCGGGCCCACCATCGCTTCTCCATAGCTCGTAGGTTCATTGTTGTCTAGCAACATGACTTCCAAGACAGGATTACGTACCACTTTGAAGTAGTACGCATCCTTGTCATCCCACGAGGTTTGGTAGTGACTTGATATGAAGTTTCATGATCACTATCATAAGCTTCCACTTCAATTGGTGTAGGTGCCACAGGAACAACTTCCTGTGCCCTGCCACACACTAGTTGAAGAGACGGTTCAATAACCTCATCAAGTCTCCACCATCCTCCCACTCAGTTCTTTCGAGAGAAACTTTTCCTCGAGAAAGGACCTGATTCTAGAAACAATCCCTTATTGCTTTCGGATCTGAGACAGGAGGTATACCCAACTGTTTTGGGTGTCCTATGAAGATGCATTTATCCGCTTTGGGTTCAAGCTTATCAGCCTAAAACTTTTTCACATAAGCGTCGCAGCCCCAAACTTTTAAGAAATGATAGCTTAGGTTTCTCTAAACCATAGTTCATACGGTGTCATCTCATCGGAATTACGTGGTGCCCTATTTAAAGTGAATGTGGTTGTCTCTAATGCCTAACCCATAAACTATCGTGGTAATTCGATAAGAGACATCATGGTATGCATCATATCCAATAGGGTGCAGTTATGATGTTCGGACACACCATCACACTATGGTGTTCCAGGCTGTATTAGTTGTGAAACAATTTCCACAATGTCTTAATTCTGTGCCAAACTCGTAATTCAGATATTCATCTCTATGATCATATCATAGATCTTTTATCCTCTTGTCACGACGATCTTTCAACTTCACCCTGAAATTACTTGAACCTTTCAATAATTCAGACTCGTGATTCATCAAGTAAATATACTCAACATCTACTCAAATCATCTGTGAAGTAAGAACATAACGATATCCACTACATGCCTCAACACTCATTGGACTGTGCACATCAAGATGTATTACTTCCAACAAGTTGCTTTCTTGTTCCATTTTACTGAAAACGAGGCTTTCAGTCATCTTGCCCATGTGGTATGATTTGCATGTCTCAAGTGATTCAAAATCAAGTGAGTCCAAACGATCCATCTGTATAGAGTTTTTTCATGCATATCTACCAACAAACATGGTTCGCATGTCTCAATCCTTTCAAAAATGAGTGAGTCCAAAGATCCATCAACATGGAGCTTCTTCATGCGTTTTATACCAATATGACTCAAACTGCAGTGCCACATTTGTGTGGTACTATCATTACTATCTTATACCTTTGGCATGAAAATGTGTATCACTACGATCGGGATGGTATTATTCAAATAAACAGAGTAACCATTATTCTCCTTAAATGAATAACTGTATCGCGATAGACATAATCCAATCATGTCTATGCTCAACACAAACACCAAATAATAATTATTTAGGTTTTAATACCAATCTCGATGGTAGAGGGAGCGTACGATATTTGATCAACCTTGGAAATACTTCCAACACATATCGTCATCTCACCTTTTAGCTAGTCTCCGTTTATTCCGTAGCCTTTTATTTCGAGTTTACTAACACTTAGCAACCGAACCGGTATCTAATACCATGGTGCTACTAGGAGTACTAGTAAAGTACACATCAACACAATGTATATCCAATATACTTCTATCGACCTTGCCAGCCTTCTTATCTACCAAGTATCTAGGGTAATTCTGCTCCAGTGGTTGTTCCCCTTATTACAGAAGCACTTAGTCTCGGGTTTTGGTTCAACCTTGGGTTTCTTCACTAGAGCAGCAACTGATTTTTCATTTCATGGAGTATCCCTTTTTGCCCTTGCCCTTCTTGAAACTAGTGGTTTCACCAACCATCAACAATTGATGCTCCTTCTTGATTTCTACTTTTGTGGTGTCAAACATCGCGAATATCTCAAGGATCATCATATATGTCCCTGATATATTATAGTTCATCACGAAGCTCTAGCAGCTTGGTGGTAATGACTTCGGAGAAACATCACTATCTCATCTGGAAGATCAACTCCCACTCGATTCAAATGATTGTTGTATTCAGACAATCTGAGCACAAGCTCAACAATTGAGCTTTTCTCCCTTAGTTTGCGGGCTAAGAAAATCGTCGGAGGTCTTATACCTCTTGACGTGGGCACGAGCCCGAAATCCCAATTTCAGCCCTCGAAACATCTCATATGTTTCGCGACGTTTCAAAACGTCTTCGGTGCCTCAACTCTAAACCATTTCGTATTATGCACTGAACTATCATGTAGTCATCAAAACGTGTATGTCAGATGTTCGCAACATCCATAGACGACGTTTGAGGTTCAGCACACTGAGCGGTGCATTAAGGACATAAGCCTTCTACTGTCTGCATAATTGCTACTATCATCTTTCAACTAAATTTTCTCTAGGAACATATCTAAACAGTAGAACTGAAGCGCGAGCTTACGACATAATTTGCAAAGATCTTTTGACTATGTTCAGGATAATTAAGTTCATCTTATGAACTCCCACTCAGATAGACATCCCTCTAGTCATCTAAGTGATTACATGATCCGAGTCAACTAGGCCGTGTCCGATCATCACGTGAGACGGACTAGTCATCATCGGTGAACATCTTCATGTTGATCGTATCTACCATACGACTCATGCTCGACCTTTCGGTCTCTTATGTTCCGAGGCCATGTCTGTACATGCTAGGCTCGTCAAGTCAACCTAAGTGTTTCGCGTGTGTAAATCTGTGTTACACCCGTTGTATGTGAACGTTAGAATCTATCACACCCGATCATCACGTGGTGCTTCAAAATGACGAACTTTCGCAACGGTGCACAGTTAGGGGGAACACTTTCTTGAAATTTTAATGAGGGATCATCTTATTTACTACCGTTGTTCTAAGCAAATAAGATGCATAAACATGATAAACATCACATGCAATCAAAAAGTGACATGATATGGCCAATATCATTTTGCTCCTTTTGATCTCCATCTTCGGGGCTCCATGATCATCATCGTCACCGGCATGACACCATGATCTCCATCATCGTGTCTCCATGAAGTTGTCTCGCCAACTTATTAATTCTACTACTATGGCTACCGGTTAGCAATAAAGTAAAGTAATTACATGGCGTTGTCCAATGACACGCATGTCATACAATAAATAAAGACAACTCCTATGGCTCCTGCCAGTTGTCATACTCATTGACATGCAAGTCGTGATTCCTATTACAAGAACATGATCAATCTCATACATCACATATCATTCATCACATTCTTCTTGGACATATCACATCACATAGCAAACCCTGCAAAAACAAGTTAGACGTCCTCTAATTGTTGTTTGCATGTTTTACATGGCTGCTATGGGTTTCTAGCAAGAACGTTTCTTACCTACGCAAAACCACAACGTGATATGCCAATTGCTATTTACCCTTCATAAGGACCCTTTTCATCGAATCCGTTCTGACTAAAGTGGGAGAGACTGGCACCCGCTAGCCACCTTATGCAACTAGTGCATGTCAGTCGGTGGAACCTGTCTCATGTAAGAGTACGTGTAAGGTCAGTCCGGGCCGCTTCATCCCACAATACCGTCGAAACAAGATTGGACTAGTAACGGTAAGCATATTGAACAAAATCAACGCCCACAACTACTTTGTGTTCTACTCGTGCATAGAATCTATGCAATAGACCTAGCTCATGATGCCACTGTTGGGGAACGTAGCAGAAATTCAAAATTTTCCTACGTGTCACCAAGATCTATCTATGGAGAAACCAGCAACGAGGGGAAGGAGAGTGCATCTACATACCCTTGTAGATCGCTAAGAGGAAGCGTTCAAGAGAACGGAGTTGAAGGAGTCGTACTCGTCGTGATCCAAATCACCGGAGATCCTAGTGCCGAACGGACGGCACCTCCGCGTTCAACACACGTACAGCCCGGTGACGTCTCCCATGCCTTGATCCAGCAAGCAGAGAGGGAGAGGTTGAGGAAGACTCCATCCAGCAGCAGCACAACGGTGTGGTGGTGGTGGAGGAGCGTGGTACTCCAGCAGGGCTTCGCCAAGCACCGCAAGAGACGAGGAGGGAGAGGGGTAGGGCTGCGCCAAGAAGGAGAGGAACTCGTGTGTCTTGGGCAGCCCAAACCTCAAGTATAAATAGGGGAAGGGGAGGGGCTGCGCCCCCACCTAGGGTTCCCTCCCTAGGGGTGGCGGCAGCCCCCAGATCCCATCTGGGTGGCGGCCAGGTGGAGGGGGAGAGGGAGGCGCACCAGGCATGGGCCCTAAGGCCCATCTGCCCTTAGGGTTTGCCCCCCTCCTCCCCTTAGGCGCCTTAGGCCCTTGTGTGGGGGGGGGGTGCACCAGCCCACCTGGGGCTGGTCCCCTCCCACACTTGGCCCATGCAGCCCTCCGGGGCTTGTGGTCCCACTTGGTGGACCCCCGGGACCCTCCCGGTGGTCCCGGTACGTTACCGATAAACCCCAAAACTTTTCCGGCGACCAAAACAGGACTTCCCATATATAAATCTTTACCTCCGGACCATTCCGGAACTCCTCGTGACGTCCGGGATCTCATCCGGGACTCCGAACAACATTCGGTAACCACGTATATCTATTCCTTATAACCCTAGCGTCATCGAACCTTAAGTGTGTAGACCCTACGGGCTCGGGAACCATGCAGACATGACCGAGATAACTCTCCGGTCAATAACCAACAGCGGGATCTGGATACCCATGTTAGCTCCCACATGTTCCACGATGATCTCATCGGATGAACCACGATGTCAAGGACTTAATCAATCTCGTATACAATTCCCTTTGTCTAGTGGTATGATACTTGCCCGAGATTCGATCGTCGGTATCCCGATACCTTGTTCAATCTCGTTACCGGCAAGTCTCTTTACTCGTTCCGTAACACATCATCCCATGATCAACTCCTTGATCACACTGTGCACATTATGATGATGTTCTACCGAGTGGGCCCAGATATACCTCTTCGTCACACGGAGTGACAAATCCCAGTCTCGATTCGTACCAACCCAACAGACACTTTCGGAGATACCTGTAGTGTACCTTTATAGCCACCCAGTTATGTTGTGACGTTTGGCACACCCAAAGCACTCCTACGGTATTCGGGAGTTGCACAATCTCATGGTCTAAGGAAATGATACTTGACATTAGAAAAGCTTTAGCAAACAAACTACACGATCTTGTGCTAGGCTTAGGATTGGGTCTTGTCCATCACATCATTCTCCTAATGATGTGATCCCGTTATCAACGACATCCAATGTCCATGGTCAGGAAACCTTAATCATCTATTGATCAACGAGCCAGTCAACTAGAGGCTTACTAGGGACATTGTGTTGTCTATGTATCCACACATGTATCTGAGTTTCCTATCAATACAATTCTAGCATGGATAATAAACGATTATCATGAACAAGGAAGTATAATAATAACCAATTTATTATTGCCTCTAGGGCATATTTCCAACACAATCGTGTTCCCATGTCACGTCACGCGCATCGAGGAGGAAGACCCCAGCGGGAACGACGCCTCGGGAGCCGGCGAGGAAGGAATTGCGGTTGGTGAGAGAGGAATTGCGGCCGGTGGGGGAGTTAATTCGGGCAATACTTATGGCCAGGCTGCTCCGCTCATCCTTGGCCATTCACTTCCTCTCCCAGCCATCTCGATATCCTCTCTCCTCGACTGCAGCAGTGATGGTGGAGATCAGCGAGGAGAAGCTGAGGAGGTTTGCAGGCAGGGACACGCGCCTGCGCGCTCGTCTGAGGGAGATCGGCTCGTGGTACACCAGCAAAAGGGAGATGTATGGGGAGGCAGAGGCGATCTTCGAGGGTCTGACGGCGGCGGAGGAGGGTCGCTGTTCGGCACGGTGGGCGCAAGCATCCGCTCCAGGTGCTCCTATGGGCGATGGATCAGGCGGACTCGCTGGTGGGAGAAGTGGCGAGGAAGTGGGTGGCGTTCACCTCCTTCGAGACGACGAACCTCGCCCCGGCCATGAGGGAGTCGGCGCTCAGATCCCACGAGGGGGTACTGGCTCTCCCCACTGCAGGATCGGCCATGGCGCCGATCGAGATCCGCAAAGACCCAGTGGCGCAAGCACCACAGGAGGAGCCGCCGCAGGTGGAGGCACGGACCCTGAGACACTCGGCTCGACTCGCTTCAACTCCGACTCCGGCGATGTCGACTCCTCGTCGCTCGGCACGCCTCGCCGGAATCGATGCCTGAAGCCTCCGCTAGCCTGCAACCGCTTCTGGATGCTGGCTAGCAGAGATTCAGGTTTCGATTCTGATGAGGATGAAGATGCAGGTATTTGATGTGATTCGACTCCTTCATATGATCCCTCCTGCTATAATTATCACATACAATTGGAGGATATTGATACACAAAGCCGTATCAGGCGTGTAAATAGGAAAATGAAGAAAAAAATGAATCAATATGTGCAGAGTTTACTTCTGAAACATGAGGGGTGTGAAGATAGAAATTAAATTGATAGGATACATACTGATTATGGTAGTGATTTGATACATATTGATTCTCCCAGTTGGGGAAATTATCATAATGGTGAAATTGATATGGCGCTTGTTAAAATGAAGCCCAAAAATCCAAAAATTTGGGATTATACCAGATTCCCTAAATTCTTAAGTGACGTTGAACCTGATGATATTAATCCTCCCAAAAAACTTATAAATGGTTCTAAGAGGAGAGTGAACAAAATTGATAGGGAACATATTAGGATTGATATACCTGAGAATTATGTGCTAGAAGAAGGGGTTGGTGAATTTCATAGGGAAAGAGGAATTCAAAGTGCTGAAACAGAGAACAGGGGAGACAACAGAGGAAGAGAGTGGAGGGGGACTGGTTCTGTTAAAGTGGGCTTTAAAGACGCATGGTCCAACAAGGAGCAACGTTTTGGGGGCCCAGAGGGGTGTGTGGAGGGGATGGACATATATAAAGGAGGTATCCCACCTCTCGTCCCTGAACCTGATTTCCTCCACCCTCCAAACCCTAAAATATCTAAGGCGGCGGGGAACAGTGAGGCTGAGACTGAGGAAGAAGAGATTTCTTGGGGAGAAGGAGAGATCATGGCCAATAGACAAGAAAGCTGGCGGCCCAGGCCGGGGAGAGGGACGGGCTTCGGAGGAAGAGGTAATTATTACAACAAGCCCAACAATTTCGAGAGAGGTTTTAATAGGATTGATGGGAGAGATCAAGATAATTTTGACTGGAGGAGTAGAGATGAGAATTACAGAGGAGGATCTGGGACTAATAGCAGTGGCTCTGGAGGAGAAGGGGCATCTATGAGGAGTGGCAGGGAGCTGGATGGCAAGGCTGGAAATTTTGGTTTAGGCAGAATGGGGGGGCAACAGGAAAAAGCTCATGGGGGAAGTGGAGAGACGGGATCTGGAACTGGTTTTGCAACAGTCAACTATAGTGTTCCACAGATGGGTATTCAGAGGGGACAGATGCAGTTGGCGGGTGGTTTCCCTATGATGAACAATACTAACTTTCCCCAGTTGGTACCAGTTGGAATGGGCTTGGGTCAGTTTGGGTTTTGTGCCACAGGAGCAAATGGCACAACAGTACCAATATCTGCTCTCCAACATGCCAAAACAAGAGACTTTGAAAATGCAGGGACTACAGAAGGAGGAAGGGGAGAAAGGGCCAACAAAGAAGAAAGATACGGGGAATAATACCAAGGAAATGTTTTGTGTCAAATGTAAAGAGCAGGGACACTTAAAGAGCGAATGCAAAAACAAACTGTTTTGTGTGGTGTGCCAGAGGGCATCACACAATACTAAAGATTGCACAGTGCTGAAACAAGCTAAACCTGTGGCCAAATATGTGGGATATGGAGCTAGGGGATTAGGTTGCCTTCTGGTTCAAAACACCAAAGACATTGTAGCTGCTGAACATATAAACCCTATGGCTTTGGTGACTATTCACTCTGGACAGTTGAATGAAACTACAGTTGCTTTTAGATTCTCTAAGATGTTTGAATGGGGATGGACCTGGAGAGCTAAATTTCAAAGCCCTGCAACTTTTCTGATGAGATTTCCCAATAAATCCAAATTAGTGGAACTAAAAAACTTTGGAAAATTAACTCTTCTAGGGACAGGGGCAATGGTGGAAGTTGATTTCTGGAGCCCGGATGATAAAGCCAAAGGGAAGCTACATTCTGTGTGGATAAAAATGTGGGGAGTGCCTGACAACCTGAGACATTACTTGGGAATATGTGAGATTGGGTCTGCTCTGGGACCAGTGGTTGAGGTGGATATTGAACATATACACTCTAGAGAAGAGATCAAAGTGAAGGTTGGGGTGAGAGACATACACAAGATACCAGCAGGGACTGAGATAACCACCAAAGATTTACTCTTGTATGATATACACTTTGAGTTTGACTCAGTTGCAGAACAAGGGTGGTACAAATTTGAGGAGGGAAACAAGAGGAAGAAGTTTGAATATCTGGAGTTAGAACACTTTGAGACACAAAGAGAGAATGACATGCAGAAGAAGAGCAAACAAACAAACACTGGAAAAACAAATGTAAGTTTGGGGAGCCTGGGTCTGAAATAGTATGAACAGGTAGTTCTGAAACCTGGGGGGAGTGGCCAAACCAATGATACTCTTGAAGAGAATAAAAAGGCAGAGAGATCTGCAGAGATGCAAGGGAGAGAGGAGGATCTGTTGTTCAGGTTGCAAAGAGCAGATGAATTGGCTGCTAGACAGTCTGCACAGCTGATGTTGGAGAAAAAAAAAGAGAAAAGAAATGGAGATCATTAGGAAAACCCTTGAAAATGAGGTGAAAAGACAGCATGAGTTGCTCCAGATTAATCTTAAAGGAGGTGAAGAAATAAAAGGGTCACAATATGGAGATAAAAACACTGCCGAGGGAGAGGAAGTGGAGAATCTTGATGAAGATATGGGGACTGAGGACAAACAAGAGGAAGAAGGAGAGATGACAGACCAGGAGCTGATGGCTCAAGCCATTGGATTGGGCTATGTGGAGCCAGTGGATTATACAGCCAGTCAAGAGACAGATTCTTTTGAGACCAAAATTTTGAAAGCTGGGAAAGGAGATGCTGATCTTAAAGATGAAGAGGAGGAATTGAGGAGATGCATTAGGTTAAAAGGGAAAGAAGATCGCAAGATTTCAGAGCTGGCGAAAGAAAGGGCAGCAAAGAAGGATAACTATGGTAAGATGGGTGATTATGAGAGTTTTCCAAATTCTGATAGTTTCTTTCAAAAAATTGCCGAAGGGGTTGGTGTAAATATAGAAAATACCCCTGACATGATCAAACATAATATTGAGTTGATTAAAAAAAGTGGAACAAGCTAGAATTGATTTGTAGTTATCTGATTTTAATAAAGAACAAAGGCAAACGGTTTTGCCTGAGGGTGATGAGATCATTGATACTGGGAAATATACCCTGGAAGATCTTTTAGATCAGGGAGAAGATGAAGATGAAGGGAGGGGGGAAGATGATGATTGGGAAATAGTTAAAGAGCTCTTTTCTTCAAAAAAAGGAAAGGGGAGACATAAAACCACCAGAGGTTCTGGGGTTAAAACTGCCTATACTATAAAAAATTTAGAATCCTCTGCTAAGAAGAAGAAAAAGAAGAAATGAGAGGTATTTTCTGGAACATGAGAGGCTTTGGGGAGATATTAAAAAAAGATTTCTCAGGGAAATGATCATGGACATGAAAGTAGATTTCCTAGGCTTACAAGAGACCATGAGACAGGAAATCTCTAGAAATGAATTACAGCAAATCTGTGCTGGAAGAGATTTTCATTGGCACTTCACCCCAGCTAGGGGGAAGTCTGGTGGATTACTTTTGGGGGTTAACTATACTACTCTTGATGTAATTTCACAAGACGAGGGGGATTATCATATTAAAATGACAGTTCAAGATAAAAAAACTAGGTTTATGTGGGACCTGGTAGTAATTTATGGAGATGCTCAACCAGAGAAAAAAGCTAAATTTTTTGCTGAGCTCTCTAGAATTTTTCAGACTAGTGTCAACCCCATATTAATTGGACGAGACTTTAATATCATTAGAAAAGCCAGTGAAAAAATAAACCTGGCACTCGTGGACATTGGAGTTTTTTGTTTAATGCTATTCTGGAACAAGCTGGGGTTAGGGAGCTTGAAATGAACGGCGGGAAATTTACATGGAGGAACAACTTGCCTGTCCCTACCTTTGAAAAGCTAGATAGGATTCTGTGTAGTACAGAATGGGAAGAGGTATACCCCTTGACCCAAGTTACAGCTTTAACTAGGGAAAAGTCGACCATACTCCACTCTTTTTGGATTCTGGTGATATTCAAAAATCAGACCCTCTTTTCAGATTTGAAAATGCTTGGTTTTTGAGGGAGGGGATTGATAAGATTGTGCAGGATGTTTGGAATGATAAAGATGTTTGGAATGATAAAAGTATCACTGGAGATAGTGTGGACAGATTGTTGGGGAAATTTAGAATACATAGACCCAAATTAAAAGGGTGGAATAGAAACATGAATGCTTGGTATATTGAGCTGAAGAAAGATATTTTACTCAAATTAGATAACATTGATAAACACTGTGAGCTGAATGGGCTCACCGCTGCTGATAGGAAGGAACAAAAAGAACTCAGAGAGTAATTAGAAAGGCTTTTACAACAAGAGGAAGCTAAATGGAAACAGAGGGCTAAAGTTGATGAGTTACTGGAAGGAGATAGTAATACAAAATTCTTCCATGCCAAGGCAAATGGAAGACTAAGGAGAAATAGAATTAATAGGCTAGAGCAAGATGAGGGGACTGTTGAGGGTGGAAAAGATCTGATGGAATACATCATAAATTTTTATAAAACTCTGTTTGGGCATCCTGATAACTCTACTATTTCCTTAAACATTGAAAATCCACAGATGATTCAAGATCAATACAGAAACATGTTGGTTGGGGGATTTACAATGGAAGAAATTAAGAATGTGGTATTTAAAATGGCACATAATAAATCTCCTGGACCAGATGGGTTCACAGCTGAATTTTATCAACATTATTGGGATCAGGTTAAGCATGATATTAAAGCTTTGCTAGACGATTTTGCTATCAGGAAAATTGATATTAGTAGATTGAATTATGGTATTATTACTTTGGTTCCAAAAAAAGATGCCAATATGATACAAAACTTTAGACCTATCTGTTTATTGAATGTTTGTTTCAAAATCATTACAAAAGTCCTGATGAACAGACTAAACCTGGTAGCAGCTAATGTTATTTATCCTATTCAGACTGCCTTTATAAAAGGCATATACATAATGGAGGGGGTTTTGATTCTTCATGAAGCGTTAAACAGTATAAAAAAGAAAAAACAAGGTGCCTTGTTGTTAAAAATAGATTTTGAGAAAGCATATGATAAAATTAAGTGGTCTTTTCTTTTCCAGATGCTCAAGATGAAAGGCTTCCTAGATAAATGGATATACTGGGTTATGGAAACCATTAGAGGTGGGAAGGTGTGTGTGAAGGTTAATGAAAACTTAGGAAAATATTTCCCTACTCGTAAAGGGTTGAGACAGGGGGATTCTCTGTCACCCCTTAATTTTGATCTGGCAGCTGATGCCTTGGCCATCATGCTGGATAATGCTAGAAAAATGGGATTGTTAAAGGGGTTTTGGAGGAATATGTGGTAGATGGAATTAACATGTTGCAATATGTATATGATATCATTTTCCTTCTACAAGATGACATAGATAGTGCTCAAAATCTTAAATATATACTATGCCTCTTTGAGCAAATGTCTGGCTTGAAAATTAATTTTTAGAAAAGTGAACTTTTCTTCTTTGGGAGGCTGAAAATAAAAAAGATGAATACACTAAGATATTCACGTGCCCTGTGGGGGCTTTACCTATGAAATATTTAGGGCTAACAGTTGATAAAAGGAGAATCAGAAATAAACACTGGAAATCCACTGAGAACAAGATGGAAAAAAGTGTGAAACCTGGCAAGGGAGGCTTCTTGCTAGTGCTAGGAGGGTCACACTAATTCAATCTTCTCTGACAGGCATCCCTTATTTCATGATGTCCTTTTATGGAATACCTGTAGGGGTTGAAAAACGCATGGATTTTTTCAGAGCTAGATTACTGTGGCAGGAAGAAGATAAGAAGAAAAAATATCATTTGTTTAAGTGGTCTGAGGTTTGCAGACCTAAAGACATGGGGGGTTTGGGGATTCATAATCTAGCACTGATGAATAAAGCTCTATTGAGCAAGTGGTGGTGGAAAATTTATAACACGGACGGACTATGGCAAGATATTATGCTGAAAAAATACCGAGAAAATAAAGCTATTGGGAATATTATTGCTAGACAGGGAGACTCTCAATTTTGGAAAGAGTTATTAAAACATAGAGATCATTTTGCCTCTCTATGTAAATTTAACATAGGAAATGGGGAAAACACCAGATTCTGGGAAGATTGGTGGATTGGTTCAGCACCTTTATGCAAACAATTCCCTAGATTATATGATATCTGATTTGATAAAAATAAAACAGTTAAAGAGGTTATTAGGGGGGATTGACAATATACAGTTTAGGAGAACACTAATGGGGTATTCGAGAGAGTTGTGGGAACATATAAAAGAGGCTGCCAATTCGGTGGTGTTAAGAGATGAAAAAGATAAGGTGAAGTGGACTCTGACAAAAAAAGGGATTTACACAGTGAAATCCTTCTATAGACATTTGATAGAAAATGGGATCAAATACCCACACTTATATATGTGGAAGATTAAAATACCACCTAGAGTTAAGGTGTTCATGTGGTTAGCTCTTAGAAAAAGCATCCTCACTAAAGATAACTTGTTACGCAGGGGCTGGAAAGGAGATGATAAATGTCCATTCTGTGGAAGAAAAGAAAACATCAATCATATGTTTTTGACCTGTTCGATAGCTAGGCTTCTGTGGATTATTTTGAAATGTGCTTTCAATCTCAAAGATATACCAGACGATTTGGATCTGGTGATGAGGGGCTGGGCTAAAACTTTTGGAAAAGAGGAAAGGGGTTTAGTTTGGATAGGTATTTCTGCTATTTATTGGACTATTTGGAAATTGAGAAACAATGTGATTTCTGATAATAACAGGGTAAATGATCCCTGTGTGCCTGTCAACTTGTTACTTAAAAACTTACATGATTGGAATCTCTTGCAGAAAAACCCCGTAAGAAATAAAATGATGGAGGCTGGACTAAAGCAGATCGGTGTGGTGGTTGAAGAAGTGTTTCAAGCAGCTCATGGGTGGCGACTGGCGACTAGAAGGATCATGGGGTGAAAAGCTTCAAGGGTCTTCTGGATTCGGTGACGCTGCGAAGAACTCTACTGCCTCAATCCTTCCCACTGTTTTTTCTGCTTTTGTCTTTGTCCTTCAAAGAAGACTAGTGTGTTGAGACTATTTCCGTTATCGTTGTTTAGCTGCTGTTCTAAAGACTTTTTAAACTCTGTAATGCTGGTGCTGGGACCGGTTTTGAGCCCAGGCCTTAGGTCTCCCCCTTGGGAAGCTCTGTACTTTTTGAGGACCTGTGGGCAGGGCAAGGGATGGCTTCCCTCCTACCTCAAAGCAGTGCTGACAGGGGCCAGGGGGGAGACAGCTTAGTTTCTTTGCTTTTATTTTCTGCTAGTTGTAAGACTTGGTGATTTCTATTAATGGAAATCGGAGAGGAGAGCTCTCTTTTATAAAGAAAAATGTTTGTTTATAGACGAAAATATGTTCATTTAAAATACCAGATGCGATACATCATCACTAATACTTTCATGTTGCATATGTTTGAAATTGTATATATAAATAGTTTTTTTCTATAAACTCGGTCAAAGTTTACTTAGTTTGGCTTAACAATATATATACACGCTACATTATGGAACTGGGGGAGTAGTAATTTTCTTGTCGTCACGATGTGTTTCCTTCCAACTCGATGTCTTGCATCTTTTGAGTTAAAAAGAAAACGGAAAAGTCGGATGAATCATGTAGTGTGAGTAAACTTAATCTAATGTCCCATTGAAAATAAGAAGATAATTGGCAAATTTTCATGTGTTTCTCCTTCGTGGAATGACAAGTATCATACGACATGTAGATCTAAGGAGTCCAGTGGAAAACGTAATCCAACTAAGGAGTCTAGATAGATCTTCGTTCTAACTCTACACTAGTGCAGTGGAGCGGGAGGTGATCAGGAAGATAGGAATGCATTGGCAGTTGGCGAGCAAGTGTGCTACAATTGATTTTTTTTGAGACAAACTCGTGAAACTTTTATTCAACCGTCACAATGTTTACAGGGACGAACAAAAGATCGCCGGGGTGGCCTAACCAGACATGGCGGCCGGTCCCCAATGTTAAAGCATGCTTCGCGAGGTTGTGAGCCTCAAAGTTCGAGGATCTAAATTCATGACTAAAAGAACAAGATGAGAAAAACGAGCTCTATCCGTTATTTCCGTTATTTCATGTACCACTGCTCCATATGCTGCTGCCGTTCCTCCTTTGATCGCTTCCACCGCTGTCAATGCAGTCCGAGGCGATGAAAACTTTCTGCTCGTACAAGTCCTCAGCAAACGCCAGCGCCTGCCTGGTAGCTAGAACTTCAAGCACCTCCGGGTCCTCTATGTTGTTGAAGACAACTGTCGAGGCCCCCAAATACACACCCGATGCATCGCGGCAAACGGCTCCCACAGCCCCCCTTCCACCAGCACGCAGCACAGCCGCATCAACATTAATCTTAACATGATCATTCGGTGGTGGCTGCCAAGCAGTAGGGCGAGACTTTGGAGTTGTTGATGACCTGACAACAGGTTTCTGTATATGCTTCAAATCAGCCAAGTAGCTAGTGACAAAACCATGAGTAGCGAATGGAGTTTTGTAAATTCCTTCATGGATTATCTTTCTCCTCGCTGCCCAAATCGCCCATAGTGTGACAATCATGGTAGTGAATTCCTCATGAGGAAGCGATTCGCTCATTAGAAAGAGCCATCTCTTTGCATGTTCATCTCTTTGCATACACATATGCTGCACCATATCCTCATTTGATAGAGCCCACACGCACCGGGCGTAGTTACAGTCAAGAAGAGAATGGCGCCAGTTGTCATCTGCTCTGCATAACGCACACACATGTGATGATGACATGTTTCGACGATGCAGAACATCATTGGTAGGAAGTGAGTGACGAGCCAGCCTCCATGTGAATATTTTCAGTTTTGAAGGAACTTGCAATCCCCAAATAGATGACCATCCTTTGGATTCTCCGCTGGACATATCCTGGGCCTCATCTAGCCAGTCCTCCCTTCCCATCTTCATCTTATGGATCAATTTGTAAGCTGATTTTACTGAGAAACGGCCCCTCAGGTCGCCCGACCATGTCCAAAAGTCGTCCACTTGTCTAGTATAGAGGGGGATCTTCATGAGAGAAGTCCTAGGGAAGTGGGTGTTGGGCGTGAAGAGACGTAAGTGTTGGCCTACTCCGATACGATTTATAATCGGGTTGTGCTGCCACGACACGACCCGTTTTTTTATCGGCCCAATAGACCAAATATAGGCCCAACACGGCTTAATAGGTTGAATCCTATGTGGGCGAGCGGGCTAAAGGTGCCGTCAGGCCGGCCAGTTTACTAAGGGGGGTCGTGCTTTGGCTAGAGAGTGCAGCACACGGACCAGAACGACACCACCCACGTGTATCAAGCGTCCCATGGTGGGTCGTGCCATGCCTGGCCCGTTTGGTCTAGGCTGGGGCGTGCCGTGCTGTGGGCTGGCACATTGGACACCCTTGCTCCTACGTACATGGTTAAAAAGGGGTATTAGAGAAGGGAAGATGATTTGTAACACCCAGGTGCTTCACTCTCCTATATGACCATTAAGTTCAAAAAATACCAAGAAATTTTAAAAAAAATCTAGGGTTTTGGGATATGAAACCTGGGATGCCCAATCTACTTTCGTGTGAAATTTCGTGAAAAAATACCAGGAATCGTATCCATGGCAAAAAGAAGACAAAAAATTCCTATGCATAGAAAAAATTGTTTTGATGGATTTTAGTTCGAGCTGTATTTCTTCGCCACGAATACATGTCTTGGTATTTTCTATGAAACTTCATAGAGGAGTAGATTGGGTACTCAAGTTTGAGATCCCAAGATTTAAGTTTTTTAAATATTCCTAGTACTTCTAAAAATTATTTTCATATGGGGGTGGACACCCAGGTGCTCTTGCGTATTTCCCATTAGAGAAGTCCTTTTTATGCCACTAAAATGGCTTTTTTTTGAAGGTAAGCAAATAGCTTTATTACGAAACATTCAGGGCAAGATCGCCCATAACAGAGTCAGCAACACTTGCTGGAATTACATGATCCGCAAATAAAACCTCTCCCATTGGGAGAGTCATGCCTAATTGCGCCATATGGTGAGCTGCCATGTTGGCCTCTCGTTTGCAATGAGCAAACACACATGAAGAGAACCATAGCCGGGATTGCACCTTGATATCCTCAATCGCCGCTGCGTACCGTGAGCAATCTGGAGTACGTCTGTTCAGAGCCTATGCAAGCATCTGGGCATCCATCTCCACTGCCACCCGAATCACTCCCAACTCCGCTGCAAGTTCAAGAGCTTGTTCCACCGCTCTCAGCTCAGCACCGAAGGCATCAACAACATTGTCAATACGGCCAGCCCACGCTGCCACCACCTCGCCTGCATTAGTCCTTACAACCACGCCCCAGGCTCCCAGCAATTCATCCTCCCGAAAAGCCCCGTCGACGTTGAATTTGAGAATATCCGGTGGTGGAGGGGTCCATCGGACCATGCTCTTTGGTGGGGGTGGTGGTTTGCAGAAACACCCCTCATACTCTGCAGCCGTGCATGCAGCCCTCACGGCAAACTGCGCGTGGTCCATCGGCTTCTCTCCCTCTTGAACCTTGTTGCGCTGAGACCACCATTGCCACCACATGACGATGATAGCTATCCGATCCTTCTCAGGTATTTGCCAGAGGCAATCCAAGGTGTTGTCCACGCTATCACATTCCGTGAGTCTCAATCTCACAGGTTCAAGATCGAGGCCCCGCCATACCTGCTTTATCTCGTGGCACTCCACAAACAGGTGCTTAGCGGATTCATCCCTCGCATTGCACAGGAAGCATTTGTGATTCTCGATCGCCATACCCCTCCGACACAAAATGTCCTTTGTGGCCAGTGTGTTGTGCGCTAGACGCCACACAAAATGTTTGACCTTCCCCGGGCACGCTCTTTCCCATAATCTTTTCCATTTTGCCTCCCCTCCTCCCTCCAAGTTACCATCGGCCAGTGCAAGCCCAGGTTCGGACAGAGCCCGCTTCAGCTTATACGCTTGCTTAACTGAGAACACACCTTTAGGATCGAAATGCCATGCTAGAAAGTTACCGGCTCCGTCCCTTAGTAGCATTTGGAGGATCAGTTTGGCATCCTCTTCCCAGAACGTCTCATTAACCAGGTCCACATCCCAGTTGCCAGATGTTGGGTCAATGAGCTCAGCGACTCTTGTCAGTAGGTTTGCCCCGCGAGGAGTGATGACTCGCCTAGACCAAGCACGGGGGATCCATGGATTATCCCAGATGTGGATGCTATGCCCGTCCCCAACCCGCCAGATCATTCCTTGCTTAACAAGATCAATGCCGTATGTGATACTGCGCCAGGCATATGACATGTTTGAGGTCGGTACCGCATCCAGTATAGGGCAGTCTGGGTAGTACTTTGCCTTCATAAGCTGCGCACACAGACTCTCCAGTTGCTCTATCAGACGCCAAACCTGTCGGGCCAGCATAGCAATGTTGAAGTCATGTATGTCCCGAAACCCCAGGCCTCCCCTTCCCTTCGACCGTGTGAGCCTCTGCCAACTAATCCAATGGATCTTGTTGTCTTTATCTTGGTGCCTCCACCAGTATCTGGCAATCATAGAACTGAGCTCTTCGCAGAACGATTTTGTGAGGTAGAAAACTGACATTGCAAAGGTTGGAATCGCTTGTGCAACTCCTTTAACGAGAATTTCCTTTCCTTGCCTAGACAAGGTCCTCTCATTCCAGCCCTGCATATGACTCCAAATCCAGTCCTTAAGATAAGCAAAAGCCTTGCGCTTGGATGGTCCAATGTACACCGGAAGCCCCAGATATTTCTCATTGTATGCTTCACTATGTATGCCCAGCGCCCCTTTTACTGTTGGGGAACGTAGTAATTTCAAAAAAATTCCTACGCACATGCAAGATCATGGTGATGCTGGTGATGCATAGCAACGAGAGGGGAGAGTGTGATCTACGTACCCTTGTAGATCGACAACGGAAGCGTTTGGTTGATGTAGTCGTACGTCTCCACGGCCCGACCGATCAAGCACCGAAACTACGGTACCTCCGAGTTTTAGCACACGTTCAGCTCGATGACGATCCCTGGACTCCGATCCAGCAAAGTGTCGGGGAAGAGTTCCGTCAGCATGACGGCGAGGTGACGATCTTGATGTACTACTGTCGCAGGGCTTCGCCTAAGCACCGCTACAATATTATCGAGGACTATGGTGGCAGGGGGCACCGCACACGGCTAAGAATATGATCACGTGGATCAACTTGTGTGTCTTTGGGGTGCCCCTGCCTCCGTATATAAAGGCTCAAGGGGGGGGTGAGGCCAGCCTAGAGGTGGCGCGCCAGGAGGAGTCCTACTCCCTCCGGGAGTAGGATCCCCCCCCCCAATCCTAGTTGGAATAGGATTCGCGGAGGGGGGAAAAGAGAAAGGGGGGCCGGCCCCCTCTCCTTGTCCTATTCGGACCAAGGGAGGGGAGGGGCGCGCGGCCCATCTCAAGCTGCCTCTTCTCTTTTCCACTAAGGCCCACTAAGGCCCATATAGCTCCCGGGGGGTTCCGGTAACCTCCCGGTACTCCGGTAAAATCCCGATTTCACCCGGAACACTTCCGATATCCAAACATAGGCTTCCAATATATCAATCTTTATGTCTCGACCATTTCGAGACTCCTCGTCATGTTCGTGATCACATCCGGGACTCCGGACAACCTTCGGTACATCAAAACGTATAAACTCATAATATAACTGTCATCGAAACCTTAAGCCTGCGGACCCTACGGGTTCGAGAACAATGTAGACATGACCGAGACATGTCTCCGGTCAATAAACAATAGCGGGACCTGGATGCCCATATTGGCTCCTACATATTCTACGAAGATCTTTATCGGTCAGACCGCATAACAACATGCGTTGTTCCCTTTGTCATCGGTATGTTACTTGCCTGAGATTCGATCGTCGGTATTCAATACCTAGTTCAATCTTGTTACCGGCAAGTCTCTTTACTCGTTTCATAATACATCATCTCGCAACTAACTCATCAGTTGCTTTGCTTGCAAGGCTTAAGTGATGTACATTACCGAGAGGGCCCAGAGATACCTCTCCGACGATCGGAGTGACAAATCCTAATCTCGAAATACGTCAACCCAACATGTACCTTTGGAGACACCTGTAGAGCACCTTTATAATCACCCAGTTACGTTGTGACGTTTGGTAGCACACAAAGTGTTCCTCCGGCACACGGGAGTTACATAATCTCATAGTCATAGGAACATGTATAAGTCATGAAGAAAGCAATAGCAACATACTAAACGATCGGGTGCTAAGCTAATGGAATGGGTCATGTCAATTAGATCATTCAACTAATGATGTGATCCCGTTTAATCAAATGACAACTCTTTGTCCATGGTTAGGAAACATAACCATATTTGATTAATGGGCTAGTCAAGTAGAGGCATACTAGTGACACTCTGTTTGTCTATGTATTCACACATGTATTATGTTTCCGGTTAATACAATTCTAGCATGAATAATAAACTTTTATCATGATATAAGGAAATAAATAATAACTTTATTATTGCCTCTAGGGCATATTTCCTTCAGTCTCCCACTTGCACTAGTCAATAATCTAGATTACACAGTAATGATTCTAACACCCATGGAGCTTTGGTGTTGATCATGTTTTGCTCGTGGAAGAGGCTTAGTCAACGGGTCTACTACATTCAGCTCCGTATGTATCTTGCAAATCTCTATGTCTCCCACCTGGACTAGATCCCGGATGGAATTGAAGCATCTCTTGATGTGTTTGGTTCTCTTGTGAAATCTGGATTCCTTTGCCAAGGAAATTGCACCAGTATTGTCACAAAAGATTTTCATTGGACCCGATGCACTAGGTATGACACCTAGATCGGATATGAACTCCTTCATCCAGACTCCTTCGATTGCTGCTTCCGAAGCAGCTATGTACTCCGCTTCACATGTAGATCCCGCCACGACGCTTTGTTTAGAACTGCACCAACTGACAGCTCCACCGTTTAATGTAAACACGTATCCGGTTTGTGATTTAGAATCGTCCGGATCAGTGTCAAAGCTTGCATCAACGTAACCGTTTATGATGAGCTCTTTGTCACCTCCATATACGAGAAACATATCCTTAGTCCTTTTCAGGTATTTTAGGATGTTCTTGACCGCAATCCAGTGATCCACTCCTGGATTACTTTGGTACCTCCCTGCTAGACTTATAGCAAGGCACACATCAGGTCTGGTACACAGCATTGCATACATGATAGAGCCTATGGCTGAAGCATAGGGAACATCTTTCATTTTCTCTCTATCTTCTGCAGTGGTCGGGCATTGAGTCTGACTCAACTTCACACCTTGTAACACAGGCAAGAACCCTTTCTTTGCTTGATCCATTTTGAACTTCTTCAAAATCTTGTCAAGGTATGTGCTTTGTGAAAGTCCAATTAAGCGTCTTGATCTATCTCTATAGATCTTTATGCCTAATATGTAAGAAGCTTCTCTGAGGTCTTTCATTGAAAAACTCTTATTCAAGTATCCCTTTATGCTATCCAGAAATTCTATATCATTTCCAATCAGTAATATGTCATCCACATATAATATCAGAAATGCTACAGAGCTCCCACTCACTTTCTTGTAAATACAGGCTTCTCCGAAAGTCCGTATAAAACCAAATGCTTTGATCAAACTATCAAAGCGTTTATTCCAACTCCGAGAGGCTTGCACCAGTCCATAAATGGATCGCTGGAGCTTGCACACTTTGTTAGCTCCCTTTGGATCGACAAAACCTTCCGGTTGCATCATATACAACTCTTCTTCCAGAAATCCATTCAGGAATGCAGTTTTGACATCCATCTGCCAAATTTCATAATCATAAAATGCGGCAATTGCTAACATGATTCGGACAGACTTAAGCATTGCTACGGGTGAGAAGGTCTCATCGTAGTCAACCCCTTGAACTTGTCGAAAACCTTTTGCGACAAGTCGATATTTGTAGACAATAATATTACCGTCAGCGTCAGTCTTCTTCTTGAAGATCCATTTATTCTCAATTGCTTGCCGATCATCGGGCAAGTCAACCAAAGTCCATACTTTGTTCTCATACATGGATCCCATCTCAGATTTCATGGCTTCAAGCCATTTTGCGGAATCTGGGCTCACCATTGCTTCTTCATAGTTCGTAGGTTCATCATGATCTAGCAGCATGATTTCCAGAACAGGATTACCGTACCACTCTGGCGGGGATCTCACTCTGGTTGATCTACGAGGTTCAGTAGTATCTTGTCCTGAAGTTTCATGATCATTATCATTAGCTTCCTCACTAATTGGTGTAGGTGTCGCAGAAACAGTTTTCTGTGATGTACTACTTTCCAATAAGGGAGCAGGTACAGTTACCTCATCAAGTTCTACTTTCCTCCCACTCACATCTTTCGAGAGAAATTCCTTCTTCAGAAAGTTTCCGAATTTAGCAACAAAAGTCTTGCCTTCGGATCTGTGATAGAAGGTGTATCCAATAGTTTCCTTTAGATATCCTATGAAGACACATTTCTCCGATTTGGGTTCGAGCTTATCAGGTTGAAGCTTTTTCACATAAGCATCGCAGCCCCAAACTTTCAGAAACGACAACTTTGGTTTCTTGCCAAACCATAGTTCATAAGGCGTCGTCTCAACGGATTTTGATGGTGCCCTATTTAACGTGAATGCGGCCGTCTCTAAAGCATAACCCCAAAATGATAGCGGTAATCAGTAAGAGACATCATAGATCGCACCATATCTAGTAAAGTACGATTATGACGTTCGGATACACCATTACGCTGTGGTGTTCCGGGTGGCGTGAGTTGCGAAACTATTCCGCATTGTTTCAAATGTACACCAAACTCGTAACTCAAATATTCTCCTCCACAATCAGATCGTAGAAACTTTATTTTCTTGTTACGACAATTTTTAACTTCACTCTGAAATTCTTTGAACTTTTCAAATGCTTCAGACTTATGTTTCATTAAGTAGATATACCCATATGTGCTTAAGTCATCTGTGAAGGTGAGAAAATAACGATATTCGCCACGAGCCTCAATATTCATCGGACCACATACATCTGTATGTATGATTTCCAACAAATCCGTTGCTCTCTCCATAGTACCGGAGAACGGTGTTTTAGTCATCTTGCCCATGAGGCACGGTTCGCAAGTACCAAGTGATTCATAATCAAGTGGTTCCAAAAGTCCATCAGTATGGAGTTTCTTCATGCGCTTTACACCGATATGTCCTAAACGGCAGTGCCACAAATAAGTTGCACCATCATTATCAACTCTGCATCTTTTGGCTTCAACATTATGAATATGTGTGTCACTACTATCGAGATTCAATAAGAATAGACCACTCTTCAAGGGTGCATGACCATAAAAGATATTACTCATATAAATAGAACAACCATTATTCTCTGATTTAAATGAATAACCGTCTCGCATTAAACAAGATCCAGATATAATGTTCATGCTCAACGCTGGCACCAAATAACAATTATTTAGGTCTAATATTAATCCCGAAGGTAGATGTAGAGGTAGCGTGCCGACCGCGATCACATCGACTTTGGAACCGTTTCCCACGCACATCGTCACCTCGTCCGTAGCCAATCTTCGCTTAATCCGTAGTCCCTGTTTCGAGTTGCAAATATTAGCAACAAAACCAGTATCAAATACCCAGGTGCTATTGCGAGCATTAGTAAGGTACACATCAATAACATGTATATCACATATACCTTTGTTCACCTTGCCATCCTTCTTATCCGCCAAATACTTGGGGCAGTTCCGCTTCCAGTGACCAGTCTGCTTTCAGTAGAAGCACTCAGTTTCAGGCTTAGGTCCAGACTTGGGTTTCTTCTCTTGAGCAGCAACTTGCTTGTTGTTCTTCTTGAAGTTCCCCTTCTTCTTCTCTTTGCCCTTTTTCTTGAAACTAGTGGTCTTGTTGACCATCAACACTTGATGCTCCTTTTTGATTTCTACCTCCGCAGCTTTCAGCATTGCGAAGAGCTCGGGAATAGTCTTATTCATCCCTTGCATATTATAGTTCGTCACGAAGCTCTTGTAGCTTGGTGGCAGTGATTGGAGAATTCTGTCAATGACGCAATCATCTGGAAGATTAACTCCCATCTGAATCAAGTGATTATTATACCCAGACATTTTGAGTATATGCTCACTGACAGAACCGTTCTCCTCCATCTTGCAGCTATAGAACTTATTGGAGACTTCATATCTCTTAATCCGGGCATTTTCTTGAAATATTAACTTCAACTCCTGGAACATCTCATATGCTCCATGACGTTCAAAACGTCGTTGAAGTCCCGATTCTAAGCTGTAAAGCATGGCACACTGAACTATCGAGTAGTCATCAGCTTTGCTCTGCCAGACGTTCATAACATCTGGTGTTGCTCCAGCAGCAGGCCTGGCACCCAGCGGTGCTTCCAGGACGTAATTCTTCTGTGCAGCAATGAGGATAATCCTCAAGTTACGGACCCAGTCCATGTAATTGCTACCATCATCTTTCAACTTTGCTTTCTCAAGGAACGCATTAAAATTCAACGGAACAACAGCACGGACCATCTATCTAAAATCAAACATACATAAGCAAGATACTATCAGGTACTAAGTTCATGATAAATTTAAGTTCAATTAATCAAATTACTTAAAGAACTCCCACTTAGATAGACATCCCTCTAATCCTCTAAGTGATCACGTGATCCAAATCAACTAAACCATGTCCGATCATCACGTGAGATGGAGTAGTTTCATTGGTGAACATCACTATGTTGATCATATCTACTATATGATTCATGCTCGACCTTTCGGTCTCCGTGTTCCGAGGCCATATCTGCATATGCTTGGCTCGTCAAGTATAACCTGAGTATTCCGCGTGTGCAACTGTTTTGCACCCGTTGTATTTGAACGTAGAGCCTATCACACCCGATCATCACGTGGTGTCTCAGCACGAAGAACTTTCGCAACGGTGCATACTCAGGGAGAACACTTCTTGATAATTTAGTGAGAGATCATCTTATAATGCTACCGTCAATCAAAGCAAGATAAGATGCATAAAAGATAAACATCACATGCAATCAATATAAGTGATATGATATGGCCATCATCATCTTGTGCCTGCGATCTCCATCTCCGAAGCACCGTCATGATCACCATCGTCACCGGCGCGACACCTTGATCTCCATCGTAGCATCGTTGTCGTCTCGCCAATCTTATGCTTCCACGACTATCGCTACCGCTTAGTGATAAAGTAAAGCATTACAGCGCGATTGCATTGCATACAATTAAGCGACAACCATATGGCTCCTGCCAGTTGCCGATAACTCGGTTACAAAACATGATCATCTCATACAATAAAATTCAGCATCATGTATTGACCATATCACATCACAACATGCTCTGCAATAAGTTAGACGTCCTCTACTTTGTTGTTGCAAGTTTTACGTGGCTGCTACGGGCTTAAGCAAGAACCAATCTTACCTACGCATCAAAACCACAACGATAGTTTGTCAAGTTGGTGCTGTTTTAACCTTCGCAAGGACCGGGCGTAGCCACACTCGGTTCAACTTAAGTTGGAGAAACTGTCACCCGCAAGCCACCTATGTGCAAAGCACGTCGGGAGAACCGGTCTCGCGTAAGCATACGCGTAATGTCGGTCCGGGCCGCTTCATCCAACAATACCGTCGAACCAAAGTATGACATGCTGGTAAGCAGTATGACTTATATCACCCACAACTCACTTGTGTTCTACTCGTGCATATAACATCAACACATAAAACCTGGCTCTGATACCACTGTTGGGGAACATAGTAATTTCAAAAAAATTCCTACGCACACGCAAGATCATGGTGATGCATAGCAACGAGAGGGGAGAGTGTGATCTACGTACCCTTGTAGATTGTCAATGGAAGCATTTGGTTGATGTAGTCGTACGTCTCCACGGCCCGACCGATCAAGCACCGAAACTACGGCACCTCCGAGTTTTAGCACACGTTCAGCTCGATGACGATCCCCGGACTCCGATCCAGCAAAGTGTCGGGGAAGAGTTCCGTCAGCACGACGGCGTGGTGACGATCTTGATGTACTACTATCGCATGGCTTCGCCTAAGCACCACTACAATATTATTGAGGACTATGGTGGCAGGGGGCGCCGCACACGGCTAAGAATATGATCACGTGGATCAACTTGTGTGTCTCTAGGGTGCCCCTGCCTCCGTATATAAAGGCTCAAGGGGGGGGTGCGGTCGGCCAAGGAGAAGCGCGCCAGGAGGAGTCCTACTCCCTCCGGGAGTAGGACTCCCCCCCCAATCCTAGTTGGAATAGAATTGGCGGAGGGGGGAAAGAGAAAGGGGGGCCGGCCCCCTCTCCTTGTCCTATTCGGACCAAGGGAGGGGAGGGGCGCGCGGCCCATCTCAGGCTGCCTCTTCTCTTTTCCACTAAGGCCCACTAAGGCCCATATAGCTCCCGGAGGGTTCCGGTAACCTCCTGGTACTCCGGTAAAATCCCGATTTCACCCGGAACACTTCCGATATCCAAACATAGGCTTCCAATATATCAATCTTTATGTCTCAACCATTTCGAGACTCCTCGTCATGTCCGTGATCACATCCGGGACTCCGAGCAACCTTCGGTACATCAAAACGTATAAACTCATAATATAACTGTCATCAAAACCTTAAGCTTGCGGACCCTACGGGTTCGAGAACAATGTAAACATGACCGAGACATGTCTCCGGTCAATAACCAATAGCGGGACTTGGATGCCCATATTGACTCCTACATATTCTACGAAGATCTTTATCGGTCAGACCGCATAACAACATACGTTGTTCCCTTTGTCATCGGTATGTTACTTGCCCGAGATTCGATCATCGGTATCCAATACCTAGTTCAATCTCGTTACCGGCAAGTCTCTTTACTCGTTCCGTAATACATCATCTCGCAACTAACTCATTAGTTGCATTGCTTGCAAGGCTTAAGTGATGTGCATTACCGAGAGGGCCCAGAGATATCTCTCCGACGATCGGAGTGACAAATCCTAATCTCGAAATACGTCAACCCAACATGTACCTTTGGAGACACCTGTAGAGCACCTTTATAATCACCCAGTTACGTTGTGACGTTTGGTAGCACACAAAGTGTTCCTCCGGCACACGGGAGTTACATAATCTCATAGTCATAGGAACATGTATAAGTCATGAAGAAAGCAATATCAACATACTAAACGATCGAGTGCTAAGCTAATGGAATGGGTCATGTCAATCAGATCATTCAACTAATGATGTGATCCCGTTTAATCAAATGACAACTCTTTGTCTATTGTTAGGAAACATAACCATCTTTGATTAACGAGCTAGTCAAGTAGAGGCATACTAGTGACACTCTGTTTGTCTATGTATTCACACATGTATTATGTTTCCGGTTAATACAATTCTAGCATGAATAATAAACTTTTATCATGATATAAGGAAATAAATAATAACTTTATTATTGCCTCTAGGGCATGTTTCCTTCATTTACATTTAACTTAGTTTGCTCGGAGCAGTTTTTGCTAAACATCACCGCAGACTTCTCATGGTTGACGCATTGCCCCGAGCACCTCTCATAAACCTGAAGGATGCGTTGGAGTTCCAAAGCTTCCTCCGTCCGCACACGCATGAGCAGCACTGAATCATCAGCGAAGAACAAGTGCGAGATAGCAGGCGCCCCTGGGCAAATTCGTATGCCCCCAAAGTTGCCTCTCTGCTGGGCCTCATTCAGCAAAGCCGACAGCCCCTTAGCACAAATCGCAAAGAGATAGGGCGAACTTGGATCGCCCTGCCGGAGCCCTCTCGATGGTGCAAACTGTTGGGATAACTCGCCATTAATCTTAATGCCGTACCGCACTAAAACTGCACACTTCATTACCAGCTTCACCCAGTTACGCGCGAATCCAAGCTTATGCATCATAGCTTCCAAGAAAGCCCACTCAACCCGGTCATAGGCTTTGCTCATGTCCACCTTTACCGCTGCAAACTCTTCTTTCCCAGTCCGTTTGTTCATCAAGAAGTGAGAAATCTCATAGGCCATGAGGATATTGTCCGTTATCAGCCTTCCAGGTACAAACGCACTTTGGTTGTCTGAGATGATCTTCGGCAGAATAAGCTTGAGTCGGTTGGCCACCACTTTTGAGACAATTTTGTACAAAACATTACACAAGCTGATAGGACGGAGATCCTTAATCCTCGTGGGGTTTTTCACCTTGGGTATTAGCACAACATGGGTATCATTCCATCCCTTCGGCATACCACCCCCCTCGAATACACGCCGCACCTCCTCGATTATGTTCTTGCCCATCAACAACCAGTATTTTTTGAAGACCAGTGCAGGCATACCATCCGGTCCCAGTGCTTTGAGGTCACCAATCTGATCAAGTGCCGATTTGATTTCCATATCTGAGTACGTAGCCGTGAGGGTATCATTCATGGCACCTGTAACTTTCACCGGCACCGCCCGGAGCAGCTCATCATATTGGCCAATGCCATTCGAGGTGAAGAGATCCTGAAAATAAGACATGACATAGTTAGTTAAACCCCTTCCTTCCTCCACCACCACCCCATCCTCCCTTCTAAGTCTCCTAATTCTATTGGCCTTCCTCCGCGCCGAGGCATATCTGAAGAAAAACTTAGTGTTCCTATCTCCCTCCTTTGGCCACCACACATGAGCCCGCTGTCTCCACTTAATGTCCACTACTTCCTCCAAATGATCCACCAAGCAACGCAACCGCACCTCCTCCGCAACCTTTTCAGGTGTAATAGCCTTCTTCCTACAGTTCTCCAGCTCCCGCTTGGCATCCTTTAACTTTTTCTCCGAATCACCCACAACATCCTTACTCCATCTTGAAAGATCTCGAGCCACTCCATTCAACGCCACAGCCACATCCACAGCTCCGCCTTCTCTTACTCTCCTCCACGCCTCCTCCACCACTAAATCGCACCCTTCCTCCTTTAGCCACTTGGCCTCAAACCGAAATCCGCTACCACCCCCCTTCTCCTGTCCCCCATATCCACCGTATCAACCACCACTGGCCGGTGATCAGAGTGCTGGGGCAGCTCATTTCGAACACGGAACTCCGGGAATTTGGAGCACCACTCCATATTAGCAGTAGCGCGATCGAGCCAGCCACATATGTATCCATCAGCATTCGTACAATTATTCCACCATGTGATTACATCACCTTCATATCCCAGGTCGCTCAATTTGCACCCATCTAACGCCTCCTTGAACAAGTTCATGCAGCTCTCTGATCGATCCGCACCTCCCCTCTTCTCCTCATTTGATATAATCTCATTGAAGTCCCCTAGACATAACCACGGCCTATTCTCCTGATGTTGTTGGTTCAGCAGATGCAACGTCCTCCAGGTTTCCTTCTTCCTTCCCCATTGCGACTCTCCATACACCCCCGTTATTCTCCAAACAGATCCGTCTTCCTACGTTATGTCAGCATCAATATGCCTCCTTCCCAAAGAACGCAAGGAGAGATTCACTCCTCTTCTCCAGAAAATAGCCACACCCCGACTCCTTCCCTCTGAGTCCTTCGCACACATGTCCACCAAACCAAGCTTCCACCTAAATTGCTCCAACTCCTTCTCTAACAGCTTTGTTTCGCACAGAAATAAAACATCGGGATCCTTCGCCCTCTTGAGATCCAAGAGGCCACGAACTGTCGTGCCGTTCCCGAGTCCCCGGCAGTTCCAGCTCACTATCCTCATTGCGTCCGGCGGGGCTGCTCCTGCAGCTCGGCCGATATTACAAGGTTTGAAGCATGCACCTCCTCCCGAACCTCCCCCGTGCTATTCACACGACCCCTCTTCATGCTGGCCTCCTCTTCTCCCTCCTGCAAACACCCTCTTCTGTCCAAGCATAGGGCCTCCCACACCACCACCCTTCCCTTCTGCTCTTCCCTCCCGGTCCACCTTCTTGTATTTCTTTGGTTTGTACCCATCCTTCTTATTCTCTCTTCCAACAATGGGGCCAATCTCATCTGCTAGCTTCCCTTTCTTCTTCTCATCTAGCGGCTTAGCACACTCCTCGACCCCCCACTCTTCCCAATATCTACCTCCATAGCTGCCTTTTTCATCTCTTCAGTCGGTAACCCCTTGTCACCCCCTCTCCAACCTTCAAATCACTCGTTGCCCCCCAACTAAAGGAAATATGCCCTAGAGGCAATAATAAAGTTATTATTTATTTCCTTATATCATGATAAATGTTTATTATTCATGCTAGAATTGTATTAACCGGAAACATAATACATGTGTGAATACATAGACAAACTTAGTGTCACTAGTATGCCTCTACTTGACTAGCTCGTTAATCAAAGATGGATATGTTTCCTGACCATGAACAAAGTGTTGTTATTTGATTAACGAGGTCACATCATTAGTTGAATGATCTGATTGACATGACCCATTCCATTAGCTTAGCACCCGATCGTTTAGTATGTTGCTATTGCTTTCTTCATGACTTATACATGTTCCTATAACTATGAGATTATGCAACTCCCGTTTAACGGAGGAACACTTTGGCTACTACCAAATGTCACAATGTAACTGGGTGATTATAAAGGAGTACTACAGGTGTATCCAAAGGTACATGTTGGGTTGGCATATTTCGAGATTAGGATTTGTCATTCCGATTGTCGGAGAGGTATCTCTGGGCCCTCTCGGTGATGCACATCACATAAGCCTTGCAAGCATTACAACTAATATGTTAGTTGTGAGATGATGTATTATGGAACGAGTAAAGAGACTTGCCGGTAACGAGATTGAACTAGGTATTGGATACCGACGATCGAATCTCGGGCAAGTAACATACCGATGACAAAGGGAACAACGTATGTTGTTATGCGGTCTGACCCATAAAGATCTTCGTAGAATATGTAGGAGCCAATATGGGCATCCAGGTCCCGCTATTGGTTATTGACCAGAGACGTGTCTCAGTCATGTCTACATTGTTCTCGAACCCGTAGGGTCCGCACGCTTAAGGTTACGATGATAGTTATATTATGAGTTTATGCATTTTGATGTACCGAAGGTTGTTCGGAGTCCCGGATATGATCACGGACATGACGAGGAGTCTCGAAATGATCGAGACATAAAGATTGATATATTGGAAGCCTATGTTTGGATATCGGAAGTGTTCCGGGTGAGATCGGGATTTTACCGGAGTACCGGGAGGTTACCGGAACCCCCCAGGAGCTATATGGGCCTTAGTGGGCTTTAGTGGAAAGGAGAAAGGGGAAGCCCAAGGTGGCTGTGCGCCTCCCCCCTTCCCCTAGTCCTATTAGGACTAGGAGAGGTGGCCGGCCCCCTCTCTCTCTTTTCCCCCTCCGCGAATCCTATTCCAACTAGGATTGGGGGGGGGAATCCTACTCCCAGAGGGAGTAGGACTCTCCTGGCGCGCCTCCTATGGCCGGCCAGCCTCCCCCCTCTAGTCCTTTATATACTGAGGCAGAGGCACCCCAGAAACACACAAGTTGATCCACGTGATCTATTCCTTAGCCTGTGCGGTGCCCCCAGCCACCATATTCCTCGATAATACTGTAGCGGAGTTTAGGCGAAGCCCTGCTGCTGTAGTACATCAAGATCGTCACCACGCCGTCGTGCTGACGGAAATCTTCCTCGACACTTTGCTGGATCGGAGTCCGGGGATCGTCATTGAGCTGAACGTGTGCTCGAACTCAGAAGTGTCGTAGTTTCGGTGCTTGATCGGTTGGATCGTGAAGACGTACGACTACTTCCTCTACGTCGTGTCAGCGCTTCCGCAGTCGGTCTGCATGGGTACATAGACAACACTCTCCCCTCTCGTTGCTATGCATCACCATGATCTTGCGTGTGCGTAGGAATTTTTTTGAAATTACTACGAAACCCAACACCAGCGCTATCAATCCGTTCGACAAATGTCAATCTCTTCTGATTCATTGAAGTGCCACCTGCTTTTTGTGTCTTGCTAGGGCTCACAACCTCCTCTCCATCCTCCGATCTCCCTCCACTCGACCTGGACTCCGTTTTCCTCCAAGAGATGATGTCGCTGCGAGATTTACCACCTGTCTTGCCAAAGCCATACGTCCTAGTCCCTCCCGAGCCACTACCACTGCCGCTCGCCATCTTCCTTCCCAGCCACCCGTCCTCTCCACCTCTCCTCCTGCTCATATCTGCCTTCAACCACCTCCCATACTGAGCTTTTTCCCCTTTCTTCAGTTTAATCTGGCAGCTCTTATCAACATGACCAAGCATGCCAAAGATATAGCAGAAGTCAGGTAAATATTCAAACTCAAATCGGCAGAACGGACGCTCCTTCTCCTTGCTAGTGTCCTTCTCCTCCACAATCTCATCATCACTCTCTACCTCCTCATCCAGGAAGATGCCTCTCATAATAGGTTTGTTTATGGGCATACGGGCCTTAATCCTCAAGAACCGCCCCATCGCCGATCCATCCACCCCCGTGTCCATCTCCACAAATCTTCCAACCAGATTACCAATATATTCTGCCGTATCTTCCTCCATCTTCCCCAGCGGTAGTCCAAAAACCCTAATCCAGATCGGGATATCCTCAAACACATACTGATCAATCTGTTTACTGGGCACAAAATCCACCATTACCACCAGATCGTTGTCGAACATCCAAGGCCCATCCTCCAACGCATTTCACTTCCTGCTCTCCTGCTTGAACGTGAAGAGGAAGACATTCTCCCCAAGCTCCTTGCACTCTACTCCCTTCAAGGGGCACCAGCAGCGTCCGAGTGCCATGCAGATCGCATCGGGATGCGCCGGCCTATCAGAAAGAACCTTCCCCACCGCTTGGATCTCTCCGGTTGGCTCCTTCGCTCTCGACTTCCACCGAATCTTCACCCCCTTCCTCTCATCCTCTGACAGCTTCATCCTCTCCATCAGCCCTGACATCTTCTCCATGCTGCCGCCCAAACCTAGCGAGAACAAGCCCTAACCCTAGTCGGTGTTTTACGATCGCGAGCCCTAGGCAACTCGTGAAAGGCTTATGGTGGGGAACGGGAATGGATCGCGGGGAAGCACGCCGCTGTGGCGCTCAGGCGAATGATCAGGCGGCGAGATCTGGCAAGGCGAGGGCAAAACCACGAGCGGGAATCAGGGGCGCGAGAATCGCCTTCGTGATCGTCGGACACAAACCGTCACCCTACGTGGGACGGACGACCTCTATCCAAATGAGCATCAAGACCTAGCAGACACACAAGGGCCCTGTCTCTAATTGCACCGTAAAAAATGTTTCCACTAAAATGGCTTGACTGCCTAAAAAAACTTAGTGAGACACCGCTCATGCTGATTGAACTGTGAAACACAACACGCTCCACTCCCACACAGTGGCGTAGTTGGAGGGTGGACTGTGCGCCCAGATATTTAAGCTACAGTGAACCCTGCTAATGTTGCCATATCACCTCAATTACTGTTGGTAAACTCACGTTAGATTGAAACCGGTTCGAATTCAAAAATTCAAAATCAGGCTAACGATAAAGGTTTCCAAATGTTAAAACTAAAATGTTCAGGAGGTGCCAAATAATGCATAGGTAATTATGGTGAAGAAACCATACTTTTATATAATGTTTTAATACTCTAAAGTGATTTAAACGGTAACAAAGACAATTAAGTAAATGCCTCTTTTCAATTAATAAAACTCTAAACTAATTTATTTCGGGGTAAAACTTTTATGTCAGTGGGCGGTTTTGAAACATTATTTTAGGAGTTGTTATCATATTTTACTAGACTAAAAATAATGTGTATCTAAAATAAAATAGAAAATAAAAATAATAAAATAGTAAATAAAAACAAAATAAAAATAAAAGAAAGTAAAAGAACCCTCCCTGGGCCATTTGGCCCACGTGGCCACTAGCAGGCCGGCCCAACCGCCCCCCCCACTCTCCATAATCCCTCCCCCACTACACTCGAACCCGAACCGCACCCCCACTCCCCCCCACTCGCTCGCCTCTCCCCTCTCTCTCCTCTCGATCCCCTCTAGATCGGGGAGGGGCACGATCCCGTCG
>NC_041390.1:56702388-56710010 GCF_002162155.2 Triticum dicoccoides | reverse complement strand
CGCGCCTGCGCTCGCGCTCGCCGCCTGCCCGCGCGCACTCGGCCCCGCCGTGAGCACCGAACCTCCCTCCTTCTTCCCCTCTGCCCTCCGCCCTCGCGCGTCGCTTGGCTCGCTGCAGCCCTGATGGGTTCCGTAGTAATTTCAAAAATTTGTTACGCACACGCAAGATCATGTGATGCATAGCAACGAGAGGGGAGAGTGTTGTCTACGTACCCACGCAGACCGACTGCAGAAGCGTTGACACAACATAGAGGAAGTAGTCGTACGTCTTCACGATCCAACCGATCAAGTACCGAAACTACGACACCTCCGAGTTCGAGCACACGTTCAGCTCGATGACGATCCCCGGACTCCGATCCAGCAAAGTGTCGGGGAAGAGTTCCGTCAGCACGACGGCGTGGTGATGATCTTGATGCACTACAGCAGCAGGGCTTCGCCTAAACTCCGCTACAGTATTATCGAGGAATATGGTGGCTGGGGGCACCGCACACGACTAAGGAATAGATCACGTGGATCAGCTTGTGTGTTCTAGGGTGCCTCTACCTCAGTATATAAAGGACTAGAGGGGGGAGGCTGGCCGGCCAAGGTGTGGCGCGCCAGGAGAGTCCTACTCCCTCTGGGAGTAGGATTCCCCCCAATCCTAGTTGGACTAGGATTCGCGGAGGGGGAAAAGAGAGGGAGGAGGCCGGCCACCTCTCCTAGTCCTAATAGGACTAGGGGAGGGAGGGTGGCACGCAGCCCATCAAGGGTAGCTCCTTCTCTTTTCCACTAAGGCCCACTAAGGCCCATATAGCTCCCCGGGGGGTTCCGGTAACCTCCCGGTACTCCGGTAAAATCCCGATTTCACCCGGAACACTTCCGATATCCAAACATAGGCTTCCAATATATCAATCTTTATGTCTCGACCATTTTGAGACTCCTAGTCATGTCCGTGATCACATCCGGGACTCCGAACAACCTTCGGTACATCAAAATGCATAAACTCATAATATAACTGTCATCGTAACCTTAAGCGTGCGGACCCTACGGGTTCGAGAACAATGTAGACATGACCGAGACACGTTTCCGGTCAATAACCAATAGCAGGATCTGGATGCCCATATTGGCTCCTACATATTCTACGAAGATCTTTATGGGTCAGACCGCATAAAAACATACGTTGTTCCCTTTGTCATCGGTATGTTACTTGCCCGAGATTCGATCGTCGGTATCCAATACCTAGTTCAATCTCATTACTGGCAAGTCTCTTTACTCGTTCCGTAATACATCATCTTGCAACTATCTCATTAGTTGCAATGCTTGCAAGGCTTATGTGATGTGCATTACCGAGAGGGCCCAGAGATACCTCTCCGACAATCGGAGTGACAAATCCTAATCTCGAAATACGCCAACCCAACATCTACCTTTGGAGACACCTGTAGTACTCCTTTATAATCACCCAGTAACGTTGTGACGTTTGGTAGTACCCAAAGTGTTCCTCCGGTAAACGGGAGTTGCATAATCTCATAGTTACAGGAACATGTATAAGTCATGAAGAAAGCAATAGCAACATACTAAACGATCGGGTGCTAAGCTAATGGAATGGGTCATGTCAATCAGATCATTCAACTAATGATGTGACCTCGTTAATCAAATAACAACACTTTGTTCATGGTTAGGAAACATAACCATCTTTGATTAACGAGCTAGTCAAGTAGAGGCATACTAGTGACACTAAGTTTGTCTATGTATTCACACATGTATTATTTTTCCGGTTAATACAATTCTAGCATGAATAATAAACATTTATCATGATTATAAGGAAATAAATAATAACTTTATTATTGCCTCTAGGGCATATTTCCTTCAGTCTCCCACTTGCACTAGAGTCAATAATCTAGATTACACAGTAATGATTCTAACACCCATGGAGCCTTGGTGCTGATCATGTTTTGCTCGTGGAAGAGGCTTAGTCAACGGGTCTGCAACATTCAGATCCGTATGTATCTTGCAAATCTCTATGTCTCCCACCTGGACTAGATCCCGGATGGAATTGAAGCGTCTCTTGATGTGCTTGGTTCTCTTGTGAAATCTGGATTCCTTTGCCAAGGCAATTGCACCAGTATTGTCACAAAAGATTTTCATTGGACCCGATGCACTAGGTATGACACCTAGATCGGATATGAACTCCTTCATCCAGACTCCTTCATTTGCCGCTTCTGAAGCAGCTATGTACTCCGCTTCACATGTAGATCCCGCCACGACGCTTTGTTTAGAACTGCACCAACTGACAGCTCCACCGTTTAATGTAAACACGTATCCGGTTTGCGATTTAGAATCGTCCGGATCAGTGTCAAAGCTTGCATCAACGTAACCATTTACGATGAGCTCTTTGTCACGTCCATATACGAGAAGCATATCCTTAGTCCTTTTCAGGTATTTCAGGATGTTCTTGACCGCTGTCCAGTGATCCACTCCTGGATTACTTTGGTACCTCCCTGCTAGACTTATAGCAAGGCACACATCAGGTCTGGTACACAGCATTGCATACATGATAGATCCTATCGCTGATGCATAGGGAACATCTTTCATATTCTCTCTATCTTCTGCAGTGGTCGGGCATTGAGTCTTACTCAATTTCACACCTTGTAACACAGGCAAGAACCCTTTCTTCGCTTGATCCATTTTGAACTTTTTCAAAATTTTGTCAAGGTATGTTGTTTGTGAAAGTCCAATTAAGCGTCTTGATCTATCTCTATAGATCTTAATGCCTAATATGTAAGCAGCTTCACCGAGGTCTTTCATTGAAAAACTCTTATTCAAGTATCCCTTTATGCTATCCAGAAATTCTATATCATTTCCAATCAGCAATATGTCATCCACATATAATATCAGAAATGCTACAGAGCTCCCACTCACTTTCTTGTAAATACAGGCTTCTCCAAAACTCTGTATAAAACCAAATGCTTTGATCACACTATCAAAACGTTTATTCCAACTCCAAGAGGCTTGCACCAGTCCATAAATGGATCGCTGGAGCTTGCACACTTTGTTAGCTCCCTTTGGATCGAAAAAACCTTCGGGTTGCATCATATACAACTCTTCTTCCAGAAATCCATTCAGGAATGCAGTTTTGACATCCATCTGCCAAATTTCATAATCATAAAATGCGGCAATTGCTAACACGATTCGGACAGACTTAAGCATCGCTATGGGTGAGAAAGTCTCATCGTAGTCAATCCCTTGAACTTGCCGAAAACCTTTCACGACAAGTCGAGCTTTGTAGACAGTAATATTACCGTCAGCGTCAGTCTTCTTCTTGAAGATCCATTTATTCTCAATTGCTTGCCGATCATCGGGCAAGTCAACCAAAGTCCATACTTTGTTCTCATACATGGATCCCATCTCAGATTTCATGGCTACAAGCCACTTTGCGGAATCTGGGCTCACCATCGCTTATTCATAGTTTGTAGGTTCATTATGATCTAGCATCATGACTTCCAGAACGGGATTACCGTACCACTCTGGTGTGGATCTTACTCTGGTCGATCTACGAGGTTCAATAGTATCTTGTTCTGAAGTTTCATGATCATCATCATTAGCTTCCTCACTAACTGGTGTAGGTGTCACAGGAACAGTTTTCTGTGATGTACTGCTTTCCAATAAGGGAGCAGGTACATTTACCTCGTCAAGTTCTACTTTCCTCCCACTCACTTCTTTCAAGAGAAACTCCTTCTCTAGAAAGTTTCCGAATTTAGCAACAAAAGTCTTGCCTTCGGATCTGTGATAGAAGGTGTATCCAATAGTTTCCTTTGGATATCCTATGAAGACACACTTCTCCGATTGGGGTTCGAGCTTATCAGGTTGAAGCTTTTTCACATAAGCATCGCAGCCCCAAACTTTTAGAAACGACAACTTTGGTTTCTTGCCAAACCACAGTTCATAAGGTGTCGTCTCAATGGATTTTGATGGTGCCCTATTTAACGTGAATGCGGCCGTCTCTAGAGCGTATCCCCAAAACGATAGCGGTAAATCAGTAAGCGACATCATAGATCACACCATATCTAGTAAAGTACGATTACGACATTCGGACACACCATTACGCTGTGGTGTTCCGGGTGGCGTGAGTTGCGAAACTATTCCACAATTTTTCAAATGTACAACAAACTCGTAACTCAAATATTCTCCTCCACGATCAGATCGTAGAAACTTTATTTTCTTGTTACGATGATTTTCAACTTCACTCTGAAATTCCTTGAACTTTTCAAATGTTTCAGACTTATGTTTCATTAAGTAGGTATACCCATATCTGCTTAAATCATCTGTGAAGGTGAGGAAATAACGATATCCGCCACGAGCCTCAATATTCATTGGACCACATACATCTGTATGTATGATTTCCAACAAATCTGTTGCTCTCTCCATAGTACCGGAGAACGGTGTTTTAGTCATCTTGCCCATAAGGCACGGTTCGCAAGTACCAAGTGATTCATAATCAAGTGGTTCCAAAAGTCCATCAGAATGGAGTTTCTTCATGCGCTTTACATCGATATGACCTAAACGGCAGTGCCACAAATAAGTTGCACTATCATTATCAACTCTGCATCTTTTGGCTTCAACATTATGAATATGTGTATTACTACTATCGAGATTCAATAAGAATAGACCACTCTTCAAGGGTGCATGACCATAAAAGATATTACTCATATAAATAGAACAACCATTATTCTCTGATTTAAATGAATAACCGTCTCGCATTAAACAAGATCCAGAAATAATGTTCATGCTCAACGCTGGCACCAAATAACAATTATTTAGGTCTAATACTAATCCCAAAGGTAGATGTAGAGGTAGCGTGCCGACTGCGATCACATCGACTTTGGAACCGTTTCCCACGCGCATCGTCACCTCGTCCTTAGCCAATCTTCGCTTAATCCGTAGCGCCTGTTTCGAGTTGCAAATATTAGCAACAGAACCAGTATCAAATACCCAGGTGCTACTGCGAGCATTAGTAAGGTACACATCAATAACATGTATATCACATATACCTTTGTTCACCTTGCCATCCTTCTTATCCGCCAAATACTTGGGGCAGTTCCGCTTCCAGTGACCAGTCTGCTTGCAGTAGAAGCACTCAGTTTCAGGCTTAGGTCCAGACTTGGGTTTCTTCTCTTGAGCAGCAACTGGCTTGCCGTTCTTCTTGAAGTTCCCCTTCTTCTTTCCTTTGCCCTTTTTCTTGAAACTAGTGGTCTTGTTGACCATCAACACTTGATGCTCCTTCTTGATTTCTACCTCCGCAGTTTTCAGCATCGCGAAGAGCTCGGGAATAGTCTTATTCATCCCTTGCATATTATAGTTCATCACGAAGCTCTTGTAGCTTGGTGGAAGTGATTGGAGAATTCTGTCAATGATGCAATCATCTGGAAGATTAACTCCCAATTGAATCAAGTGATTATTATACCCAGACATTTTGAGTATATGCTCACTGACAGAACTGTTCTCCTCCATCTTGCAGCTATAGAACTTATTGGAGACTTCATATCTCTCAATCCGGGCATTTGCTTGAAATATTAACTTCAACTCCTCGAACATCTCATATGCACCATGACGTTCAAAACGTCGTTGAAGTCCCGATTCTAAGTCGTAAAGCATGGCACACTAAACTATCGAGTAGTCATCAGCTTTGCTCTGCCAGACGTTCATAACATCCGGCGTCGCTCCTGCAGCAGGCCAGGCACCCAGCGGTGCTTCCAGGACATAATTCTTCTGTGCAGCAATGAGGATAATCCTCATGTTACGGACCCAGTCCGTGTAATTGCTACCATCATCTTTCAACTTTGCTTTCTCAAGGAATGCATTAAAATTCAACGGAACAACAGCATGAGCCATCTATCTACAATCAACATAAACAAGCAAGATACTATCAGGTACTAAGTTCATGATAAGTTTAAGTTCAGTTAATCAAATTACTTAAGAACTCCCACTTAGATAGATATCCCTCTAATCCTCTAAGTGATCACGTGATCCAAATCAACTAAACCATGTCCGATCATCACGTGAGATGGAGTAGTTTTCAATGGTGAACATCGTTATGTTGATCATATCTACTATATGATTCACGCTCGACCTTTCGGTCTCTGTGTTCCGAGGCCATATTTGTATATGCTTGGCTCGTCAAGTATAACCTGAGTATTCCACGTGTGCAACTGTTTTGCACCCGTTGTATTTGAACGTAGAACCTATCACACCCGATCATCACGTGGTGTCTCAGCACGAAGAACTTTCGCAACGGTGCATACTCAGGGAGAACACTTCTTGATAATTTAGAGAGAGATCATCTTATAATGCTACCGTCAATCAAAGCAAGATAAGATGCATAAAAGGATAAACATCACATGCAATCAATATAAGTGATATGATATGGCCATCATCATCTTGTGCTTGTGATCTCCATCTCCGAAGCACCGTCATGATCACCATCGTCACCGGCGCGACACCTTGATCTCAATCGTAGCATCGTTGTCGTCTCTCCAATCTTATGCTTCCACGACTATCACTACCGTTTAGTAATAAAGTGAAGCATTACATCGCGATTGCATTGCATACAATAAAACGACAACCATAAGGCTCCTGCCAGTTGCCGATAACTCGGTTACAAAACATGATCATCTCATACAATAAAATTTATCATCATGCCTTGACCATATCACATCACAACATGCCCTGCAAAAACAAGTTAGACGTCCTCTACTTTGTTGTTGCAAGTTTTACGTGGCTGCTACGGGCTTAAGCAAGAACCAATCTCACCTACGCATCAAAACCACAACGATAGTTTGTCAAATAGACTCCGTTTTAACCTTCACAAGGACCGGGCGTAGCCATACTTGGTTCAACTAAAGTTGGAGAGACAGTCGCCCGCAAGCCACCTGTGTGCATAGCACGTCAGGGGAACCGGTCTCGCGTAAGCGTACGCGTAATGTTGGTCCGGGTCGTCTAGTCCAACAATGCCGCCGAACCAAAGTATGACATGCTGGTCGGCAGTATGACTTATATTGCCCACAACTCACTTGTGTTCTACTCGTGCATATAACATCAACATAAATAACCTAGGCTCTGATACCACTGATGGGTTTCGTAGTATTTTCAAAAATTTCCTACGCACACGCAAGATCATGTGATGCATAGCAACGAGAGGGGAGAGTGTTGTCTACGTACCCACGCAGACCGACTGCGGAAGCGTTGACGTAACATATAGGAAGTAGTCGTACGTCTTCACGATCCAACCGATCAAGTACCGAAACTACGGCACCTCCGAGTTCGAGCACACGTTCAGCTCGATGACGATCCCCGGACTCCGATCCAGCAAAGTGTCGGGGAAGAGTTCCGTCAGCACGACGGCATGGTGACGATCTTGATGCACTACAGCAGCAGGGCTTCGCCTAAACTCCGCTACAGTATTATCGAGGAATATGGTGGCTGGGGCACCGCACACGGCTAAGGAATAGATCACGTGGATCAACTTGTGTGTTCTAGGGTGCCTCTACCTCAGTATATAAAGGACTAGAGGGGGGAGGCTGGCCGGCCAAGGTGTGGCGCGCCAGGAGAGTCCTACTCCCTCTGGGAGGAGGATTCCCCCCCCCCCC
>NC_041390.1:56689743-56702120 GCF_002162155.2 Triticum dicoccoides | reverse complement strand
GGAAAAGAGAGGGAGGAGGCCGGCCACCTCTCCTAGTCCTAATAGGACTAGGGGAGGGAGGATGGCGCGCAGCCCATCAAGGGCAGCCCCTTCTCTTTTCCACTAAGGCCTGATGGGTTTCATAGTAATTTCAAAAAAATTCCTACGCACACGCAAGATCATGTGATGCATAGCAACGAGAGGGGAGAGTGTTGTCTATGTACCCACGCAGACCGACTGCGGAAGCGTTGACGCAACATAGAGGAAGTAGTCGTACGTCTTCACGATCCAACCGATCAAGTACCGAAACTACGGCACCTCCGAGTTCGAGCACACGTTCAGCTCGATGACGATCCCCGGACTCCGATCCAGCAAAGTGTCGGGGAACAGTTCCGTCAGCATGACGGCGTGGTGAAGATCTTGATGCACTACAGCAGCAGGGCTTCGCCTAAACTCCGCTACAGTATTATCGAGGAATATGGTGGCTGGGGCACCGCACACGGCTAAGGAATAGATCACGTGGATCAACTTGTGTGTTCTAGGGTGCCTCTACCTCAGTATATAAAGGACTAGAGGGGGGAGGCTGGCCGGCCAAGGTGTGGCGCGCCAGGAGAGTCCTACTCCCTCTGGGAGTAGGATTCCCCCCCAATCCTAGTTGGACTAGGATTCGCGGAGGGGGAAAAGAGAGGGAGGAGGCCGGCCACCTCTCCTAGTACTAATAGGACTAGGGGAGGGAGGGTGGCACGCAGCCCATCAAGGGCAGCCCCTTCTCTTTTCCACTAAGGCCCACTAAGGCCCATATAGCTCCCCGGGGGGTTCCGGTAACCTCCCGGTACTCCGGTAAAATCCCGATTTACCCGGAACACTTCTGATATCCAAACATAGGCTTCCAATATATCAATCTTTATGTCTCGACCATTTTGAGACTCCTCGTCATGTCCGTGATCACATCCAGGACTCCGAACAACCTTCGGTACATCAAAATGCATAAACTCATAATATAACTGTCATCGTAACCTTAAGCGTGCGGACCCAACGGGTTCGAGAACAATGTAGACATGACCGAGACACGTTTCCGGTCAATAACCAATAGCGGGACCTGGATGCCCATATTGGCTCCTACATATTCTACGAAGATCTTTATCGGTCAGACCGCATAACAACATACGTTGTTTCCTTTGTCATCGGTATGTTACTTGCCCGAGATTCGATCAACGGTATCCAATACCTAGTTCAATCTCGTTACCGGCAAGTCTCTTTACTCGTTCCATAATACATCATCTTGCAACTACCTCATTAGTTGCAATGCTTGCACGGCTTATGTGATGTGCATTACCGAGAGGGCCCAGAGATACCTCTCCGACAATCGGAGTGACAAATCCTAATCTCGAAATACGCCAACCCAACATCTACCTTTGGAGACACCTGTAGTACTCCTTTATAATCACCCAGTAACGTTGTGACGTTTGGTAGTACCCAAAGTGTTCCTCCGGTAAACAGGAGTTGCATAATCTCATAGTTATAGGAACATCTATAAGTCATGAAGAAAGCAATAGCAACATACTAAACGATCGGGTGCTAAGCTAATGGAATGGGTCATGTCAATTAGATCATTCAACTAATGATGTGACCTCGTTAATCAAATAACAACACTTTGTTCATGGTTAGGAAACATAACCATCTTTGATTAACGAGCTAGTCAAGTAGAGGCATACTAGTGACACTAAGTTTGTCTATGTATTCACACATGTATTATGTTTCCGGTTAATACAATTCTAGCATGAATAATAAACATTTATCATGATTATAAGGAAATAAATAATAACTTTATTATTGCCTCTAGGGCATATTTCCTTCAGTCTCCCACTTGCACTAGAGTCAATAATCTAGATTACACAGTAATGATTCTAACACCCATGGAGCCTTGGTGCTGATCATGTTTTTCTCGTGGAAGAGGCTTAGTCAACGGGTCTACAACATTCAGATCCGTATGTATCTTGCAAATCTCTATGTCTCCCACCTGGACTAGATCACGGATGGGATTGAAGCGTCTCTTGATGTGCTTGGTTCTCTTGTGAAATCTGGATTCCTTTGCCAAGGCAATTGCACCAGTATTGTCACAAAAGATTTTCATTGGACCCGATGCACTAGGTATGACACCTAGATCGGATATGAACTCCTTCATCCAGACTCCTTCATTTGCCGCTTCCGAAGCAGCTATGTACTCCGCTTCACATGTAGATCCCGCTACGACGCTTTGTTTAGAACTGCACCAACTGACAGCTCCACCGTTTAATGTAAACACGTATCCGGTTTGCGATTTAGAATCGTCCGGATCAGTGTCAAAGCTTGCATCAAAGTAACCATTTACGACGAGCTCTTTGTCACCTCCATATACGAGAAGCATATCCACTTGCACTAGAGTCAATAATCTAGATTACACAGTAATGATTCTAACACCCATGGAGCTTTGGTGCTGATCATGTTTTGCTCGTGGAAGAGGCTTAGTCAACGGGTCTACTACATTCAGCTCCGTATGTATCTTGCAAATCTCTATGTCTCCCACCTGGACTAGATCCCGGATGGAATTGAAGCATCTCTTGATGTGTTTGGTTCTCTTGTGAAATCTGGATTCCTTTGCCAAGGCAATTGCACCAGTATTGTCACAAAAGATTTTCATTGGACCCGATGCACTAGGTATGACACCTAGATCGGATATGAACTCCTTCATCCAGACTCCTTCGATTGCTGCTTCCGAAGCAGCTATGTACTCCGCTTCACATGTAGATCCCGCCACGACGCTTTGTTTAGAACTGCACCAACTGACAGCTCCACCATTTAATGTAAACACGTATCCGGTTTGCGATTTAGAATCGTCCGGATCAGTGTCAAAGCTTGCATCAACGTAACCGTTTATGATGAGCTCTTTGTCACCTCCATATACGAGAAACATATCCTTAGTCCTTTTCAGGTATTTTAGGATGTTCTTGACCGCTATCCAGTGATCCACTCCTGGATTACTTTGGTACCTCCCTGCTAGACTTATAGCAAGGCACACATCAGGTCTGGTACACATCATTGCATACATGATAGAGCCTATGGCTGAAGGATAGGGAACATCTTTCATTTTCTCTCTATCTTCTGCAGTGGTCGGGCATTGAGTCTGACTCAACTTCACACCTTGTAACACAGGCAACAACCCTTTCTTTGCTTGATCCATTTTGAACTTCTTCAAAATCTTGTCAAGGTATGTGCTTTGTGAAAGTCCAATTAAGCGTCTTGATCTATCTCTATAGATCTTTATGCCTAATATGTAAGAAGCTTCTCTGAGGTCTTTCATTGAAAAACTCTTATTCAAGTATCCCTTTATGCTATCCAGAAATTCTATATCATTTCCAATCAGTAATATGTCATCCACATATAATATCAGAAATGCTACAGAGCTCCCACTCACTTTCTTGTAAATACAGGCTTCTCCGAAAGTCCGTATAAAACCAAATGCTTTGATCACACTATCAAAGCGTTTATTCCAACTCCGAGAGGCTTGCACCAGTCCATAAATGGATCGCTAGAGCTTGCACACTTTGTTAGCTCCCTTTGGATCGAGAAAACCTTCCGGTTGCATCATATACAACTCTTCTTCCAGAAATCCATTCAGGAATGCAGTTTTGACATCCATCTGCCAAATTTCATAATCATAAAATGCGGCAATTGCTAACATGATTCGGACAGACTTAAGCATTGCTACGGGTGAGAAGGTCTCATCGTAGTCAACCCCTTGAACTTGTCGAAAACCTTTTGCGACAAGTCGATATTTGTAGACAATAATATTACCGTCAGCGTCAGTCTTCTTCTTGAAGATCCATTTATTCTCAATTGCTTGCCGATCATCGGGCAAGTCAACCAAAGTCCATACTTTGTTCTCATACATGGATCCCATCTCAGATTTCATGGCTTCAAGCCATTTTGCGGAATCTGGGCTCACCATTGCTTCTTCATAGTTCGTAGGTTCATCATGATCTAGCAGCATGATTTCCAGAACAGGATTACCGTACCACTCTGGCGCGGATCTCACTCTGGTTGATCTACGAGGTTCAGTAGTATCTTGTCCTGAAGTTTCATGATCATTATCATTAGCTTCCTCACTAATTGGTGTAGGTGTCGCAGAAACAGTTTTCTGTGATGTACTACTTTCCAATAAGGGAGCAGGTACAGTTACCTCATCAAGTTCTACTTTCCTCCCACTCACATCTTTCGAGAGAAATTCCTTCTTCAGAAAGTTTCCGAATTTAGCAACAAAAGTCTTGCCTTTGGATCTGTGATAGAAGGTGTATCCAATAGTTTCCTTTAGATATCCTATGAAGACACATTTCTCCGATTTGGGTTCGAGCTTATCAGGTTGAAGCTTTTTCACATAAGCATCGCAGCCCCAAACTTTCAGAAACGACAACTTTGGTTTCTTGCCAAACCATAGTTCATAAGACGTCGTCTCAACGGATTTTGATGGTGCCCTATTTAACGTGAATGCGGCCGTCTCTAAAGCATAACCCCAAAATGATAGCGGTAATCAGTAAGAGACATCATAGATCGCACCATATCTAGTAAAGTACGATTATGACGTTTGGATACACCATTACGCTGTGGTGTTCCGGGTGGCGTGAGTTGCGAAACTATTCCGCATTGTTTCAAATGTACACCAAACTCGTAACTCAAATATTCTCCTCCACGATCAGATCGTAGAAACTTTATTTTCTTGTTACGACAATTTTTAACTTCACTCTGAAATTCTTTGAACTTTTCAAATGCTTCAGACTTATGTTTCATTAAGTAGATATACCCATATGTGCTTAAGTCATCTGTGAAGGTGAGAAAATAAGGATATTCGCCACGAGCCTCAATATTCATCGGACCACATACATCTGTATGTATGATTTCCAACAAATCTGTTGCTCTCTCCATAGTACCGGAGAACGGTGTTTTAGTCATCTTGCCCATGAGGCACGGTTCGCAAGTACCAAGTGATTCATAATCAAGTGGTTCCAAAAGTCCATCAGAATGGAGTTTCTTCATGCGCTTTACACCGATATGACTTAAACAGCAGGATTCCTCCCCCAATCCTAGTTGGACTAGTTGGACTAGGATTCGCGGAGGGGGAAAAGAGAGGGAGGAGGCCGGCCACCTCAACTAGTCCTAATAGGACTAGGGGAGGGAGGGTGGCGCGCAGCCCATCAAGAGCAGCCCCTTCTCTTTTCCACTAAGGCCCACTAAGGCCCATATAGCTCCCCGGGGGGTTCCGGTAACCTCCCGGTACTCCGGTAAAATCCCGATTTCACCCGGAACACTTACGATATCCAAACATAGGCTTCCAATATATCAATCTTTATGTCTCGACCATTTCGAGACTCCTCGTCATGTCCGTGATCACATCCGGGACTCCGAACAACCTTCGGTACATCAAAATGCATAAACTCATAATATAACTGTCATCGTAACCTTAAGCGTGCGGACCCTACGGGTTCGAGAACAATGTAGACATGACCGAGACACGTTTCCGGTCAATAACCAATAGCGGGACCTGGATGCCCATATTGGCTCCTACATATTCTACGACGATCTTTATGGGTCAGACCGCATAACAACATACGTTGTTCCCTTTGTCATCGGTATGTTACTTGCCCGAGATTCGATCGTCGGTATCCAATACCTAGTTCAATCTCGTTACTGGCAAGTCTCTTTACTCGTTCCGTAATACATCATCTTTTAACTACCTCATTAGTTGCAATGCTTGCAAGGCTTATGTGATGTGCATTACCGAGAGGGCCCAGAGATACCTCTCCGACAATCGGAGTGACAAATCCTAATCTCGAAATACGCCAACCAACCATCTACCTTTGGAGACACCTGTAGTACTCCTTTATAATCAGCCAGTAACGTTGTGACGTTTGGTATTACCCAAAGTGTTCCTCCGGTAAACGGGAGTTGCATAATCTCATAGTTACAGGAACATGTATAAGTCATGAAGAAAGCAATAGCAACATACTAAACGATCGGGTGCTAAGCTAATGGAATGGGTCATGTCAATCAGATCATTCAACTAATGATGTGACCTCGTTAATCAAATAACAACACTTTGTTCATGGTTAGGAAACATAACCATCTTTGATTAACGAGCTAGTCAAGTAGAGGCATACTAGTGACACTAAGTTTGTCTATGTATTCACACATGTATTATGTTTCCGGTGAATACAATTCTAGCATGAAAAATAATAAACATTTATCATGATTATAAGGAAATAAATAATAACTTTATTATTGCCTCTAGGGCATATTTCCTTCAAGGCCCACTAAGGCCCATATAGCTCCCCGGGGGGTTCCGGTAACCTCCCGGTACTCCGGTAAAATCCAGATTTCACCCGGAACACTTCCGATATCCAAACATAGGCTTCCAATATATCAATCTTTATGTCTCGACCATTTCGAGACTCCTCGTCATGTCCGTGATCACATCCGGGACTCCGAACAACCTTCGGTACATCAAAATGCATAAACTCATAATATAACTGTCATCGTAACCTTAAGCGTGCGGACCCTACGGGTTCGAGAACAATGTAGACATGACCGAGACACGTTTCCGGTCAATAACCAATAGTGGGACCTGGATGCCCATATTGGCTCCTACATATTCTACGAAGATCTTTATGGGTCAGACCGCATAACAACATACGTTGTTCCATTTGTCATCGGTATGTTACTTGCCCGAGATTCGATCGTCGGTATCCAATACCTAGTTCAATCTCGTTACTGGCAAGTCTCTTTACTCGTTCCGTAATACATCATCTTGCAACTACCTCATTAGTTGCAATGCTTGCAAGGCTTATGTGATGTGCATTACCGAGAGGGCCCAGAGATACCTCTCCGACAATCGAAGTGACAAATCCTAATCTCGAAATACGCCAACCCAACATCTAGCTTTGGAGACACCTGTAGTACTCCTTTATAATCACCCTGTAACGTTGTGACGTTTGGTAGTACCCAAAGTGTTCCTCCGGTAAACGGGAGTTGCATAATCTCATAGTTACAGGAACATGTATAAGTCATGAAGAAAGCAATAGCAACATACTAAATGATCGGGTGCTAAGCTAATGGAATGGGTCATGTCAATCAGATCATTCAACTAATGATGTGACCTCGTTAATCAAATAACAACACTTTGTTCATGGTTAGGAAACATAACCATCTTTGATTAACGAGCTAGTCAAGTAGAGGCATACTAGTGACACTAAGTTTGTCTATGTATTCACACATGTATTATGTTTCCAGTTGATACAATTCTAGCATGAAAAATAATAAACATTTATCATGATTATAAGGAAATAAATAATAACTTTATTATTGCCTCTAGGGCATATTTCCTTCAAGGCCCACTAAGGCCCATATAGCTCCCCGGGGGGTTCCGGTAACCTCCCGGTACTCCGGTAAAATCCCGATTTCACCCGGAACACTTCCGATATCCAAACATAGGCTTCCAATATATCAATCTTTATGTCTCGACCATTTCGAGACTCCTCGTCATGTCCGTGATCACATCCGGGACTCCGAACAACCTTCGGTACATCAAAATGCATAAACTCATAATATAACTGTCATCGTAACCTTAAGCGTGCGGACAACGGGTTCGAGAACAATGTAGACATGACCGAGACACCTTTCCGGTCAATAACCAATAGCGGGACCTGGATGCCCATATTGGCTTTTACATATTCTATGAAGATCTTTATGGGTCAGACCGCATAACAACATACGTTGTTCCCTTTGTCATCGGTATGTTACTTGCCCGAGATTCGATCGTCGGTATCCAATACCTAGTTCAATCTCGTTACTGGCAAGTCTCTTTACTCGTTCCGTAATACATCATCTTGCAACTACCTCATTAGTTGCAATGCTTGCAAGGCTTATGTGATGTGCATTACCGAGAGGGCCCAGAGATACCTCTCCGACAATCGGAGTGACAAATCCTAATCTCGAAATATGCCAACCCAACATCTACCTTTGGACACACCTGTAGTACTCCTTTATAATCACCCTGTAACGTTGTGACGTTTGGTAGTACCCAAAGTGTTCCTCCGGTAAACGGGAGTTGCATAATCTCATAGTTACAGGAACATGTATAAGTCATGAAGAAAGCAATAGCAACATACTAAATGATCGGGTGCTAAGCTAATGGAATGGGTCATGTCAATCAGATCATTCAACTAATGATGTGACCTCGTTAATCAAATAACAACACTTTGTTCATGGTTAGGAAACATAACCATCTTTGATTAACGAGCTAGTCAAGTGGAGGCATACTAGTGACACTAAGTTTGTCTATGTATTCACACATGTATTATGTTTCCGGTTAATACAATTCTAGCATGAAAAATAATAAACATTTATCATGATTATAAGGAAATAAATAATAACTTTATTATTGCCTCTAGGGCATATTTCCTTCAAGGCCCACTAAGGCCCATATAGCTCCCCGGGGGGTTCCGGTAACCTCCCGGTACTCCGGTAAAATCCCAATTTCACCCGGAACACTTCCGATATCCAAACATAGGCTTCCAATATATCAATCTTTATGTCTCGACCATTTCGAGACTCCTCGTCATGTCCGTGATCACATCCGGGACTCCGAACAACCTTCGGTACATCAAAATGCATAAACTCATAATATAACTGTCATCGTAACCTTAAGCGTGCGGACCCTACGGGTTCGAGAACAATGTAGACATGACCGAGACACGTTTCCGGTCAATAACCAATAGCGGGACCTGGATGCCCATATTGGCTCCTACATATTCTACGAAGATCTTTATGGGTCAGACCGCATAACAACATACGTTGTTCCCTTTGTCATCGGTATGTTACTTGCCCGAGATTCGATCGTCGGTATCCAATACCTAGTTCAATCTCGTTACTGGCAAGTCTCTTTACTCGTTCCGTAATACATCATCTTCCAACTACCTCATTAGTTGCAATGCTTGCAAGGCTTATGTGATGTGCATTACCGAGAGGGCCCATAGATACCTCTCCGACAATCGGAGTGACAAATCCTAATCTCGAAATACGCCAACCCAACATCTACCTTTGGAGACACCTGTAGTACTCCTTTATAATCACCCAGTAACGTTGTGACGTTTGGTAGTACCCAAAGTGTTCCTCCGGTAAACGGGAGTTGCATAATCTCATAGTTACAGGAACATGTATAAGTCATGAAGAAAGCAATAGCAACATACTAAACGATCGGGTGCTAAGCTAATGGAATGGGTCATGTCAATCAGATCATTCAACTAATGATGTGACCTCGTTAATCAAATAACAACACTTTGTTCATGGTTAGGAAACATAACCATCTTTGATTAACGAGCTAGTCAAGTAGAGGCATACTAGTGACACTAAGTTTGTCTATGTATTCACACATGTATTATGTTTCCGGTTAATACAATTCTAGCATGAAAAATAATAAACATTTATCATGATTATAAGGAAATAAATAATAACTTTATTATTGCCTCTAGGGCATATTTCCTTCAAGGCCCACTAAGGCCCATATAGCTCCCCGGGGGGTTCCGGTAACCTCCCGGTACTCCGGTAAAATCCCGATTTCACCTGGAACACTTCCGATATCCAAACATAGGCTTCCAATATATCAATCTTTATGTCTCGACCATTTCGAGACTCCTCGTCATGTCCGTGATCACATCTGGGACTCCGAACAACCTTCGATACATCAAAATGCATAAACTCATAATATAACTGTCATCGTAACCTTAAGCGTGTGGACCCTACGGGTTCGAGAACAATGTAGACATGACCGAGACACGTTTCCGGTCAATAACCAATAGCGGGAGCTGGATGCCCATATTGGCTCCTACATATTCTACGAAGATCTTTATGGGTCAGACCGCATAACAACATACATTGTTCCCTTTGTCATCGGTATGTTACTTGCCCGAGATTCGATCGTCGGTATCCAATACCTAGTTCAATCTCGTTACCGGCAAGTCTCTTTACTCGTTCCGTAATACATCATCTTGCAACTACCTCATTAGTTGCAATGCTTGCAAGGCTTATGTGATATGCATTACCGAGAGGGCCCAGAGATACCTCTCCGACAATCGAAGTGACAAATCCTAATCTCGAAATACGCCAACCCAACATCTACCTTTGGAGACACCTGTAGTACTCCTTTATAATCACCCAGTAACGTTGTGAAGTTTGGTAGTACCCAAAGTGTTCCTCCGGTAAACGGGAGTTGCATAATCTCATAGTTACAGGAACATGTATAAGTCATGAAGAAAGCAATAGCAACATACTAAACGATCGGGTGCTAAGCTAATGGAATGGGTCATGTCAATCAGATCATTCAACTAATGATGTGACCTCGTTAATCAAATAATAACACTTTGTTCATGGTTAGGAAACATAACCATCTTTGATTAACGAGCTAGTCAAGTAGAGGCATACTAGTGACACTAAGTTTGTCTATGTATTCACACATGTATTATGTTTCCGGTTAATACAATTCTAGCATGAAAAATAATAAACATTTATCATGATTATAAGGAAATAAATAATAACTTTATTATTGCCTCTAGGGCATATTTCCTTCAAGGCCCACTAAGGCCCATATAGCTCCCCGGGGGGTTCCGGTAACCTCCCGGTACTCTGGTAAAATCCCGATTTCACCCGGAACACTTCCGATATCCAAACATAGGCTTCCAATATATCAATCTTTATGTCTCGACCATTTCGAGACTCCTCGTCATGTCCGTGATCACATCCGGGACTCCGAACAACCTTCGGTACATCAAAATGCATAAACTCATAATATAACTGTCATCGTAACCTTAAGCGTGCGGACCCTATGGGTTCGAGAACAATGTAGACATGACCGAGACACGTTTCCGGTCAATAACCAATAGCGGGACCTGGATGCCCATATTGTCTCCTACATATTCTACGAAGATCTTTATGGGTCAGACCGCATAACAACATACGTTGTTCCATTTGTCATCGGTATGTTACTTGCCCGAGATTCGATCGTCGGTATCCAATACCTAGTTCAATCTCGTTACCGGCAAGTCTCTTTACTCGTTCCGTAATACACCATCTTGCAACTACCTCATTAGTTGCAATGCTTGCAAGGCTTATGTGATGTGCATTACCGAGAGGGCCCAGAGATACCTCTCCGACAATCGGAGTGACAAATCCTAATCTCGAAATACGCCAACCCAACATCTACCTTTGGAGACACCTGTAGTACTCCTTTATAATCACCCTGTAACGTTGTGACGTTTGGTAGTGCCCAAAGTGTTCCTCCGGTAAACGAGAGTTGCATAATCTCATAGTTACAGGAACATGTATAAGTCATGAAGAAAGCAATAGCAACATACTAAACGATCGGGTGCTAAGCTAATGGAATGGGTCATGTCAATCAGATCATTCAACTAATGATGTGACCTCGTTAATCAAATAACAACACTTTGTTCATGGTTAGGAAACATAACCATCTTTGATTAACGAGCTAGTCAAGTAGAGGCATACTAGTGACACTAAGTTTGTCTATGTATTCACACATGTATTATGTTTCCGGTTAATACAATTCTAGCATGAAAAATAATAAACATTTATCATGATTATAAGGAAATAAATAATAACTTTATTATTGCCTCTAGGGCATATTTCCTTCAAGGCCCACTAAGGCCCATATAGCTCCCCCGGGGGTTCCGGTAACCTCCCGGCACTCCAGTAAAATCCCGATTTCACCCGGAACACTTCCGATATCCAAACATAGGCTTCCAATATATCAATCTTTATGTCTCGACCATTTCGAGACTCCTTGTGTGACGCCCGGATAATTAAGCTACAGTAATTCCACGCTCATCATGCCATGACACCTCGGTTACTGTTACTATCCTCGCAATAATTCGAAACCGTTCGAAATTCGTATTCAAATTAATGATAGCAATAAAAGTTATCAAAAATTAAAACAAAATTGTTCGGTGGTTGTCGTATATTACAAAGGTAATTATGGTGCAGCAAACACATTTTTATAAAATGTCTAAATAATTTAAAGTGATTTAAAACAGAAAAGAAAATAAATAAAAGCAAAAACAGAAAAATTAAAACTAAACCAAAAGGAAAGGAGAAAGACCCCCTGGGCTTCGGCCCATTCCCTCGCACCCGGTCGGCCCAGGTGGCCCAGCTGCCACCTCCCCACCTCTGTCACCACCTCCCCACACCCCCCCACTGTTCGTCCGACCGCGCCCGCGTCGCCATCGGACCAGCTCGCCGCCCCGCGCCGATACAGGCCCCTGGAGAGGATAAGGGCGCTGACGCCGCGCCCTCTCGGG
>NC_041390.1:56682887-56689181 GCF_002162155.2 Triticum dicoccoides | reverse complement strand
CAGATCCGCCCAGCGCGCCCATGGCCACGCCGCCGTGCTAACCACGGCCACCGTCGTCCCCGAGCCCCTCCAACTAGTCTTCGAGCACCGTCATCCTCCTCTACGTCCTCCACGCTGATGATTAGGATCCGGGGAGCTCTACAGCGCGGGATCCCCGTTGTCGTCTTCCTCGGGTCGCCGATGTCGCCATCGACCCCGACCAACGCCAACCTCCCGTCTACGTCGCGCCGCTGCTGCTACTAATCCGTCACCGGGCCCCCGTGCGCCCACTCGGTGAGCTCCCGCGCCCCGCTCTCCTTTTCCCTCGCGCACCGTAGCTGCCTATTCGCCGTTGCCGAGAGCCCGTCGCCGTGGATCGCCTCGCCGCCGTGGCCGTACTCTCCGTCGTGCTCTCCTGAGCACGGCATCTTGTTCCTGGTGCACCCAGGAACCCAACGCGCCCGCTCGCGCGCTGCTCCGTGGCCGCTAGCTCCTAGCTCGGTGAACGCCCGAACGCGTCACCGCACGCGCTCGTCGCCGGCAGCCGTCCGGTGACCATTTGGTCCCGGGCTCATGCTTGTTGTGCTCGCACGCGCCCGTAGAGGCCTCCTGACCGTTTAGGGTACTTGCCGCCGTGCTGCAGCGCCGTTTCCCTCTCGCGGCCGAACGCCGGCGTTCGCCCCGCTCGTCACCGGTGACGCTGCGGTCCTCCTCCGGCCACGCCACCGCCCCCGCTAGATGCGCCTCTGCGCGCTCGTTCGAACGAGCCCAGGCGCGCGCGGATCCGTGCACTGTGTGCATTTTCCGGCGAACTCCGGCGGGCCTGCGCCGTGCTTTTGGTCGCCGGCGGCGGGAACCGCCCCTGCTGACCTGGCACCGCGGGTCCCGCCACCTGGGCCACTAACTGGTGGGCCCAGGGCCCCCTGTTGACCTGTTGACTGGGTCAACGTGCTGACTGGGCAGCCCAGTGGCACTGACATGCGGGCCCATGCCATAAAACAAATAAAACAAATATATAAACTGCTAATTAATTTAGTTAATTAACTAAAACTTAATTAGACACTGACAGGTGGGCCCAGTAGGTTTACTAACTAATTTTAGATTAGTTTAAACTCTGTTTAACCCACTATCTATGACAGGTGGGTCCCCCATGTCAGTTTTGACTGGTCAACCGACCAGTTGACCTGCTGACATCACTCTGATGTCATGCCTACGTCATCACACACTGTTTTGGATAAGGTTGGAATTAAATATATAATTAAAATCAGAAAATGTTTTAAAATCTTTAGAAAATCATATCTTTTAATCCGTAACTCGGATTAAAATATTTTCAACATGAAAGTTGCTCAGAACGACGAGACGATTCCGGATACGCAGTCCGTTCGTCCACCACACCCCCCTAACCTATCGAACCCGCAACTTTCCCCCTCCGGCTTCTCTGCCCGAAAACACGAAACACCGGGAATACTTTCCCGGATGATTCCCCCCTTGACCAGTACCACCTTATACCATGTTAGGGCACGCCTAGCATCGCTTCTTGACATGTCGTGCATCGATATGCATCTGTTTACTTGGTATTCATTGTTTCTTCCCCCTCTTCTCTCCGGTAGACTACGAGACCGACGTTGCTGCTGCCCAGTTCGACTGCGGAGTTGGCGACCCCTCTCTCTTGCCAGAGCAACCAGGCAAGCCCCCCCCTTGATCACCAGATATCGCCTACTCTTCTCTATACTGCTTGCATTAGAGTAGTGTAGCATGTTACTGCTTTCAGATACTCCTATACTGCTGCATAGCCTGTCCTTGTTACTTCTGTTGTTACCCTACCTGCAATCCTATATGCTTAGTATAGGATGCTAGTACATTCATCTGTGGCCCCACATTCTTGTCCGTCTGCCATGCTATACTACTGGGTTGTGATCACTTCGGGAGGTGATCACGGGCATATATTATATACTTTACACAGTTACATTACCTGTGATACTGTTCGGAGATGGGGGCTGAAGGGGCAGGTGGCTCCATCCCGGTAGAGGTGGGCCTGGGTTCCCGACGGCCCTCGACTGTTACTTTGTGGCGGAGCGACAGGGCAGGTTGAGACCACCTAGGAGACAGGTGGGCCTGGCCCTGTTCGGCGTTCGCGGATACTTAACACGCTTAACGAGATCTTGGTATTTGATCTGAGTCGGCTACGAGCCTATACGCACTAACCATCTACGCGGGAGTAGTTATGGGTATCCCGACGTCGTGGTATCAGCCGAAGCACTTCAGACGTCAGCGACGGAGCGGCGCGCGCCGGATTGGAACGTAAGCCTGCTCTTGTATTAAGGGGGCTAGTTCTGCTTCCGGCCGCCCACGCAACGTGCAGGTGTGCTATGGGCGATGGGCCCAGACCCCTGTGCGCTTAGGTTTAGACCGGCGTGCTGGCCTCTCTGTTGTGCCTAGGTGGGGCTGCGACGTGTTGATCTTCCGAGGCCGGGCATGACCCAGGAAAGTGTGTCCGGCCAAATGGGATCAAGCGTGTTGGGTTATGTGGTGCACCCCTGCAGGGAAGTTAATCTATTCGAATAGCCGTGATCTTCGGTAACAGGACGACTTGGAGTTGTACCTTGACCTTATGACAACTAGAACCGGATACTTAATAAAACACACCCTTCCAAGTGCCAGATACAACCGGTGGTCGCTCTACCTCAGGGATATGAGGAGGGGATCGCCGGGTAGGATTATGCTATGAGATGCTATTTGGAGATGCTACTTGGAGATGCTACTGGGAGGACTTCAATCTACTCTCTTCTACTTGATGCAAGACGGTGGCTGCGAGAAGCGTAGTCTTCGACAGGATTAGCTATCCCCCTCTTGTTCTGGCATTCTGCAGTTCAGTCCACTGATATGGCCTCCTTACACATATACCCATGCATATGTAGTGTAGTTCCTTGCTTGCGAGTACTTTGGATGAGTACTCACGGTTGCTTTCTTCCCCCTTTTTCCCCCTTTCCTTTCTTTTTGGTTGTCGCAACCAGATGTTGGAGTCCAGGAGCCAGACGCCACCTTCGACGACGACTCCTACTACACTGGAGGTGCCTACTACTACGTGCAGCCCGCTGACGACGACCTGGAGTAGTTTAGGAGGATCCCAGGCAGGAGGCCTGCGCCTCTTTCGATCTGTATCCCAGTTTGTGCTAGCCTTCTTAAGGCAAACTTGTTTAACTTATGTCTGTACTCAGATATTGATGCTTCCGCTGACTCGTCTATGATCGAGCACTTGTATTCGAGCCCTCGAGGCCCCTGGCTTGTATTATGATGCTTGTATGACTTATTTTATTTGTAGAGTTGTGTTGTGATATCTTCCCGTGAGTCCCTGATCTTGATCGTACACATTTGCGTGCATGATTAGTGTACGATTAAATCGGGGGCGTCACAAGTTGGTATCAGAGCCAACTGCCTGTAGGAATCCCCCTTCCAACTCCTTGGCCGAAGTCGAGTCTAGACATTACAAAAACTTTTACTAACTTGGCTGTGTGCCTTACGGGCCCACGTCGCCATTGGGTGGTATTATGATCTTTTACTCCTCGACCTTTACTCTGGGACTCTGATCTCTCCTCTATTCGGGTTAAATGAAATTACTAAATCTAACAATAGGATCTCGTTATCACTTTCACCCGGAGAGCCCCTTGTTACTGATGATCGTCTGCTGCACCAGAAGACCCTGAAGATACTCTCCGCTGTTAACCCGAGAACTTGTGTTCATCGCATTTGCAATTCCCCTTCCACCGCAAACCCTTATGGATAACTACTTGCAGTTGTTATTCTTACATTCATCCCCAGTTGGTCTTGTTATTACAAGATAACCTGAAAAACTCGTCGTTGTTTCGATAATCCTTTGAGCTTACTGCCTTGCTGTTCTTTGTCACTTGAATACCCCTATGGTTAATTATTGCACTTATCGAGTATCCGCTCATCCCCAGTTGTTCATGAGTTTCACAGAAGTCTTCAAAATATTATTCGATCTTCCGAAAATCTTCTGGAGCCTTTGGCTCTTGAAATTCTTGCTTGCTCGCATTATGGTTAATCCCATAAGTCTCGTAGTCTTATTGACATCCCTTGTCATTATCATTTGGGTCTGTTAATTCAATAGGTTGTGAATGCTCGCAATCCTCAATCAGGTCCTAGAATTCATCCCTCCGGCTCAGACGTCATTTTGGACATGAGCTGGTTATCAACCAATTAAATTGCCGTCGGTTGTGCCCCTAAGTCTATTGAACTTATCCATCCTTGGTCAGAACATCTGCTTCTGATCCTTTGTTTTGGAAATCTTAATTCCTTTGTTATCTAAGCATCAAATTATTCAGTTGTCCTATAATATGATGCCCGTGCATTCTTTCTTCCTCTGATTGGGTATCGATACTCATATCAGCCCCATTGTGGATCGCCATATCCACTGTTGGATTATTATCCGACAGTGTCCTTCACATTTGATCACTTTGTGAGTTCTTCCCCTGATACCTAATGCCTTTGTTAAGTCGTATCCTCCGCTTGGCCAACCATACTCTGCTTTCGGGCTTGTGTTATTTACTCTTGAAACTTGTGGTATATGTTTCTAAGAAGCCACTAAGGGTTGAACATATGCTTTCTCTAGACCGTGTGAACCCGAAAGTTTTCACGAGTCATACTCTTCTGGTGCTTCGCCAAATAAAATTTCAACACTGCAACTTAATCAAACGCGAGAAGTGGATGAAAGGTTATGCCTTGGAGAAGTGGGAGTCGACCTTGAACTTTGTGTTCATGCCCATGGACCCGATGTACATCTTCTCATCGAAGCTCCTTTTAAAATTAATTATTCCCTTGAAATAAGTTCATCTTATGTCTGGGGTATGGCCTTTTACAATCGTGGTTCCGACCATGTTCTCCTTTAAATACCATTTTCGATGCAAGTGTAAGCACTTGTCTTCTGTGGATCAATACCCCGGTACAACCTCTACTTTGATCTGTCGTCGAGTATTACCCCATGGTATCTCGAGATTATCTTGGAACTGCATAACTTCCTATGAGTTCTTCATCAAGTACTACATACTCACTGATTACAATTTTTCATGGGCTCTGAGTTATTGAACACTCAAAGACACCGATAACTAAACCGAGTACACTCTTCGGTTCAACAACTCTTCAGTAAGCTTCTATAAGTATGAGTTTGTACCCGATCACGCCATTACTAGCCTGTTTGGCTATATCATTGTCGTGACGATTCTAACTGTGCTACCTGGTCCTTATTCTCGGAGCACCAATTTTCGACGATGAACTAACCTTACGTCGATCCTCATCGTCATATCATTTCGCCTTGAACAACAAGCTTGGTTTCGAGTTTGTGTCGTACCCTTGTTTCCAATAACCTTTCACTTCATCATTACTTGACTTGATGTCGTTACCGATCGATTACATCTTCATGAACTCTCGCGACAAAGGTGTCGTGATCATCAACATTCTGAGCTCATCCAGGATATCAATTGAATTCATGATGAGAAATACCATCCTTGCCCTCAATAAATTGTATTATCGTCGACCACTTTATTGCCCTCCCACCAACACAAGCTTGTTCATGTTTGGTGTTATACCTTGAGTTCCTTGCTATCCAGCAATTGTTCTTCTTTACCTTGGAGTATTACCATCCTTTATGTCAAGAATGTTCTGAGAATTGTTCCACCTCTTGAGAATTCTTGACATAGAAATACTTCTCACCATCACCATTCTTTCTTGGTCCCCGTGTTAATTCCAACAAGTGAACGATGTTGTTTGGATTCTTTCCTTCTAGCAACCCTATTTCTTTGAAGTGAATGGGCGATAGTTCATTCTAAGTCCTTCGCTAATTGAATCGCCATTCTGACATTGGTCGTGCAACCCAACCCATATTTCGGGCGCACCTTTCAACCAATGTTTAATTGTGTATGTTTTCCTCGAGCATACTTCCTTATATCATTTGATCTGACAAATGTTATCTCCTTGTACTCTTAATGGTGGAAATCCATCTTTTGGGAATCTCGGTGAATTGCCGTTGAGTTCACCAGACACCTCCTTGTCCTCTCCTTGGGTTAATGATGAACTCTTGTTAACGGAAGTCACTTCATAGTTCATTTCCCGAGAATCTTACAGTGTCATCCCGTCAATTGGTGTTGCACCTTTCTTCTCAGGCATCCTGAGCCTAAGGTATCCTGACACCAATCATACCTGAATCTCCGTCAGATATGATGGTTAGGACAACTTTCCAAGAGTTATGATGTTGATCCTTTGATGACCCGGTAACATGATGTCATGCCTAGCACCCCCCCC
>NC_041390.1:56679239-56681131 GCF_002162155.2 Triticum dicoccoides | reverse complement strand
CTCCTCGATCTCCGTCCCCCCGCTCGCTCCTCAGATCCGCCCAGCGCGCCCATGGCCACGCCGCCGTGCTAACCACGGCCACCGTCGTCCCCGAGCCCCTCCAACTAGTCTTCGAGCACCGTCATCCTCCTCTACGTCCTCCACGCTGATGATTAGGATCCGGGGAGCTCTACAGCGCGGGATCCCCGTCGTCGTCTTCCTCGGGTCGCCGCTGTCGCCATCGACCCCGACCAACGCCAACCTCCCGTCTACGTCGCGCCGCTGCTGCTACTAATCCGTCACCGGGCCCCCGTGCGCCCACTCAGTGAGCTCCCGCGCCCCTCTCTCCTTTTCCCTCGTGCACCGTAGCTGCCTATTCGCCGTTGCCGAGAGCCCGTCGCCGTGGATCGCCTCGCCGCCGTGGCCGTACTCTCCGTCGTGCTCTCCTGAGCACGGCATCTTGTTCCTGGTGCACCCAGGAACCCAACGCGCCCGCTCGCGTGCTGCTCCGTGGCCGCTAGCTCCTAGCTCGGTGAACGCCCGAACGCATCACCGCACGCGCTCGTCGCCGGCAGCCGTCCGGTGACCATTTGGTCCCGGGCTCATGCTTGTTGTGCTCGCACGCGCCCGTAGAGGCCTCCTGACCGTTTAGGGTACTTGCCGCCGTGCTGCAGCGCCGTTTCCCTCTCGCGGCCGAACGCCGGCGTCCGCCCCGCTCGTCACCGGTGACGCTGCGGTCCTCCTCCGGCCACGCCACCGCCCCCGCTAGATGCGCCTCTGCGCGCTCGTTCGAACGAGCCCAGGCGCGCGCGGATCCGTGCACTGTGTGCATTTTCCGGCGAACTCCGGCGGGCCTGCGCCGTGCTTTTGGTCGCCGGCGGCGGGAACCGCCCCTGCTGACCTGGCACCGCGGGTCCTGCCACCTGGGCCACTGACTGGTGGGCCCAGGGCCCCCTGTTGACCTGTTGACTGGGTCAACGTGCTGACTGGGCAGCCCAGTGGCACTGACATGCGGGCCCATGCCATAAAACAAATAAAACAAATATATAAACTGCTAATTAATTTAGTTAATTAACTAAAACTTAATTAGACACTGACAGGTGGGCCCAGTAGGTTTACTAACTAATTTTAGATTAGTTTAAACTCTGTTTAACCCACTATCTATGACAGGTGGGTCCCCCATGTCAGTTTTGACTGGTCAACCGACCAGTTGACCTGCTGACATCACTCTGATGTCATGCCTATGTCATCACACACTGTTTTGGATAAGGTTGGAATTAAATATATAATTAAAATCAGAAAATGTTTTAAAATCTTTAGAAAATCATACCTTTTAATCCGTAACTCGGATTAAAATATTTTCAACATGAAAGTTGCTCAGAACGACGAGACGATTCCGGATACGCAGTCCGTTCGTCCACCACACCCCCCTAACCTATCGAACCCGCAACTTTCCCCCTCCGGCTTCTCTGCCCGAAAACACGAAACACCGGGAATACTTTCCCGGATGATTCCCCCCTTGACCAGTACCACCTTATACCACGTTAGGGCACGCCTAGCATCGCTTCTTGACATGTCGTGCATCGATATGCATCTGTTTACTTGGTATTCATTGTTTCTTCCCCCTCTTCTCTCCGGTAGACTACGAGACCGACGCTGCTGCTGCCCAGTTTGACTGCGGAGTTGGCGACCCCTCTCTCTTGCCAGAGCAACCAGGCAAGCCCCCCCCCCCTTGATCACCAGATATCGCCTACTCTTCTCTATACTGCTTGCATTAGAGTAGTGTAGCATGTTACTGCTTTCAGATACTCCTATACTGCTGCATAGCCTGTCCTTGTTACTTCTGTTGTTACCCTACCTGCAATCCTATATGCTTAGTATAGGATGCTAGTACATTCATCTGTGGCCCCACA
>NC_041390.1:56655557-56678534 GCF_002162155.2 Triticum dicoccoides | reverse complement strand
TGCAGGTGTGCTATGGGCGATGGGCCCAGACCCCTGTGCGCTTAGGTTTAGACCGGCGTGCTGGCCTCTCTGTTGTGCCTAGGTGGGGCTGCGACGTGTTGATCTTCCGAGGCCGGGCATGACCCAGGAAAGTGTGTCCGGCCAAATGGGATCAAGCGTGTTGGGTTATGTGGTGCACCCCTGCAGGGAAGTTAATCTATTCGAATAGCCGTGATCTTCGGTAACAGGACGACTTGGAGTTGTACCTTGACCTTATGACAACTAGAACCGGATACTTAATAAAACACACCCTTCCAAGTGCCAGATACAACCGGTGGTCGCTCTACCTCAGGGATATGAGGAGGGGATCGCCGGGTAGGATTATGCTATGAGATGCTATTTGGAGATGCTACTTGGAGATGCTACTGGGAGGACTTCAATCTACTCTCTTCTACTTGATGCAAGACGGTGGCTGCGAGAAGCGTAGTCTTCGACAAGATTAGCTATCCCCCTCTTATTCTGGCATTCTGCAGTTCAGTCCACTGATATGGCCTCCTTACACATATACCCATGCATATGTAGTGTAGTTCCTTGCTTGCGAGTACTTTGGATGAGTACTCACGGTTGCTTTCTTCCCCCTTTTTCCCCCTTTCCTTTCTTTTTGGTTGTCGCAACCAGATGTTGGAGTCCAGGAGCCATACGCCACCTTCGACGACGACTCCTACTACACTGGAGGTGCCTACTACTACGTGCAGCCCGCTGACGACGACCTGGAGTAGTTTAGGAGGATCCCAGGCAGGAGGCCTGCGCCTCTTTCGATTTGTATCCCAGTTTGTGCTAGCCTTCTTAAGGCAAACTTGTTTAACTTATGTCTGTACTCAGATATTGATGCTTCCGCTGACTCGTCTATGATCGAGCACTTGTATTCGAGCCCTCGAGGCCCCTGGCTTGTATTATGATGCTTGTATGACTTATTTTATTTGTAGAGTTGTGTTGTGATATCTTCCCGTGAGTCCCTGATCTTGATCGTACACATTTGCGTGCATGATTAGTGTACGATTAAATCGGGGGCGTCACACCTTGTCATGTCCGTGATCACATCCGGGACTCCGAATAACCTTCGGTACATCAAAATGCATAAACTCATAATATAACTGTCATCGTAACCTTAAGCGTGCGGACCCTACGGGTTCGAGAACAATGTAGACATGACCGAGACACGTTTCCGATCAATAACCAATAGCGGGACCTGGATGCCCATATTGGCTCCTACATATTCTACGAAGATCTTTATGGGTCAGACCGCATAACAACATACGTTGTTCCCTTTGTCATTGGTATGTTACTTGCCCGAGATTCAATCGTCGGTATCCAATACCTAGTTCAATCTCGTTACTGGCAAGTCTCTTTACTCATTCCGTAATACATCATCTTGCAACTACCTCATTAGTTGCAATGCTTGCAAGGCTTATGTGATGTGCATTACCGAGAGGGCCCAGAGATACCTCTCCGACAATCGGAGTGACAAATCCTAATCTCGAAATACGCCAACCCAACATCTACCTTTGGAGACACCTGTAGTACTCCTTTATAATCAGCCAGTAATGTTGTGACGTTTGGTAGTACCCAAAGTGTTCCTCCGGTAAACGGGAGTTGCATAATCTCATAGTTACAGGAACATGTATAAGTCATGAAGAAAGCAATAGCAACATACTAAACGATCGGGTGCTAAGCTAATGGAATGGGTCATGTCAATCAGATCATTCAACTAATGATGTGACCTCGTTAATCAAATAACAACACTTTGTTCATGGTTAGGAAACATAACCATCTTTGATTAACGAGCTAGTCAAGTAGAGGCATACTAGTGACACTAAGTTTGTCTATGTATTCACACATGTATTATGTTTCCGGTTAATACAATTCTAGCATGAAAAATAATAAACATTTATCATGATTATAAGGAAATAAATAATAACTTTATTATTGCCTCTAGGGCATATTTCCTTCAAGGCCCACTAAGGCCCATATAGCTCCCCGGGTGGTTTCGGTAACCTCCCGGTACTCCGGTAAAATCCCGATTTCACCCGGAACACTTCCGATATCCAAACATAGGCTTCCAATATATCAATCTTTATGTCTCGACCATTTCGAGACTCCTCGTCATGTCCGTGATCACATCCGGGACTCCGAACAACCTTCGGTACATCAAAATGCATAAACTCATAATATAACTGTCATCGTAACCTTAAGCGTGCGAACCCTACGGGTTCGAGAACAATGTAGACATGACCGAGACACGTTTCCGGTCAATAACCAATAGCGGGACCTGGATGCCCATATTGGCTCCTACATATTCTACGAAGATCTTTATGGGTCAGACCGCATAACAACATACATTGTTCCCTTTGTCATCGGTATGTTGCTTGCCCGAGATTCGATCGTCGATATCCAATATCTAGTTCAATCTCGTTACTGGCAAGTCTCTTTACTCGTTCCATAATACATCATCTTGCAACTACCTCATTAGTTGCAATGCTTGCAAGGCTTATGTGATGTGCATTACCGAGAGGGCCCAGAGATACCTCTCCGACAATCGGAGTGACAAATCCTAATCTCGAAATACGCCAACCCAACATCTACCTTTGGAGACACCTGTAGTACTCCTTTATAATCAGCCAGTAACGTTGTGACGTTTGGTAGTACCCAAAGTGTTCCTCCGGTAAACGGGAGTTGCATAATCTCATAGTTACAGGAACATGTATAAGTCATGAAGAAAGCAATAGCAACATACTAAACGATCGGGTGCTAAGCTAATGGAATGGGTCGTGTCAATCAGATCATTCAACTAATGATGTGACCTCGTTAATCAAATAACAACACTTTGTTCATGGTTAGGAAACATAACCATCTTTGATTAACGAGCTAGTCAAGTAGAGGCATACTAGTGACACTAAGTTTGTCTATGTATTCACACATGTATTATGTTTCCGGTTAATACAATTCTAGCATGAAAAATAATAAACATTTATCATGATTATAAGGAAATAAATAATAACTTTATTATTGCCTCTAGGGCATATTTCCTTCAAGGCCCACTAAGGCCCATATAGCTCCCCGGGGGGTTCCGGTAACCTCCCGATACTCCGGTAAAATCCCGATTTCACCCGGAACACTTCCGATATCCAAACATAGGCTTCCAATATATCAATCTTTATGTCTCGACCATTTCGAGACTCCTCGTTATGTCCGTGATCACATCCGGGACTCCGAACAACCTTCGGTACATCAAAATGCATAAACTCATAATATAACTGTCATTGTAACCTTAAGCGTGCGGACCCTACGGGTTCGAGAACAATGTAGACATGACCGAGACACGTTTCCGGTCAATAACCAATAGCGGGACCTGGATGCCCATATTGGCTCCTACATATTCTATGAAGATCTTTATGGGTCAGACCGCATAACAACATACGTTGTTCCCTTTGTCATCGGTATGTTACTTGCCCGAGATTCGATCGTCGGTATCCAATACCTAGTTCAATCTTGTTACTAGCAAGTCTCTTTACTCGTTCCGTAATACATCATCTTGCAACTACCTCATTAGTTGCAATGCTTGCAAGGCTTATGTGATGTGCATTACCGAGAGGGCCCAGAGATACCTCTCCGACAATCGGAGTGACAAATCCTAATCTCGAAATACGCCAACCCAACATCTACCTTTGGAGACACCTGTAGTACTCCTTTATAATCACCCTGTAACGTTGTGACGTTTGGTAGTACCCAAAGTGTTCCTCCGGTAAACGGGAGTTGCATAATCTCATAGTTACAGGAACATGTATAAGTCATGAAGAAAGCAATAGCAACATACTAAACGATCGGGTGCTAAGCTAATGGAATGGGTCATGTCAATCAGATCATTCAACTAATGATGTGACCTCGTTAATCAAATAACAACACTTTGTTCATGGTTAGGAAACATAACCATCTTTGATTAACGAGCTAGTCAAGTAGAGGCATACTAGTGACACTAAGTTTGTCTATGTATTCACACATGTATTATGTTTCCGGTTAATACAATTCTAGCATGAAATATAATAAACATTTATCATGATTATAAGGAAATAAATAATAACTTTATTATTGCCTCTAGGGCATATTTCCTTCAAGGCCCACTAAGGCCCATATAGCTCCCCGGGGGGTTCCGGTAACCTCCCGGTACTCCGGTAAAATCCCGATTTCACCCGGAACACTTCCGATATCCAAACATAGGCTTCCAATATATCAATCTTTATGTCTCGACCATTTCGAGACTCCTCGTCATGTCCTTGATCACATCCGGGACTCCGAACAACCTTCGGTACATCAAAATGCATAAAATCATAATATAACTGTCATCATAACCTTAAGCGTGCGGACCCTACGGGTTCGAGAACAATGTAGACATGACCGAGACACGTTTCCGATCAATAACCAATAGCGGGACCTGGATGCCCATATTGGCTCCTACATATTCTACGAAGATCTTTATGGGTCAGACCGCATAACAACATACGTTGTTCCCTTTGTCATCGGTATGTTACTTGCCCGAGATTCGATCGTCGGTATCCAATACCTAGTTCAATCTCGTTACTGGCAAGTCTCTTTACTCGTTCCGTAATACATCATCTTGCAACTACCTCATTAGTTGCAATGCTTGCAAGGCTTATGTGATGTGCATTACCGAGAGGGCCCAGAGATACCTCTCCGACAATCGGAGTGACAAATCCTAATCTCGAAATACGCCAACCCAACATCTACCTTTGGAGACACCTGTAGTACTCCTTTATAATCACCCAGTAACGTTGTGACGTTTGGTAGTACCCAAAGTGTTCCTCCGGTAAACGGGAGTTGCATAATCTCATAGTTACAGGAACATGTATAAGCCATGAAGAAAGCAATAGCAACATACTAAACGATCGGGTGCTAAGCTAATGGAATGGGTCATGTCAATCAGATCATTCAACTAATGATGTGACCTCGTTAATCAAATAACAACACTTTGTTCATGGTTAGGAAACATAACCATCTTTGATTAACGAGCTAGTCAAGTAGAGGCATACTAGTGACACTAAGTTTGTCTATGTATTCACACATGTATTATGTTTCCGGTTAATACAATTCTAGCATGAATAATAAACATTTATCATGATTATAAGGAAATAAATAATAACTTTATTATTGCCTCTAGGGCATATTTCCTTCAAGCCCCGCTTCGCTCCCCGCGCGTGCGCGCTCACCGCGTTCGCTGCGCGCCTCAGATGAGTCGCCCGCGCCCCTGTTTCGCATTGCCCGCACCGCCGCTGCCCCGTTCGCTGCTCGCTGCGGCTTGCTGCCGCTGCCACCGGGGCCCTTCCCCGCAGCCATCGCAACTGCCGATCTCACTTCGGAATTACCGAGTGAAACTAATCGGAGTTACCAATATGAGGTAACTACTTAGGTCATCACATATCAGAGCCACCGAGTGGATTCATCCGATCTCACCAATTTTTTTAATATTTTGCACTAGTTGGCGCCTCCGAGATTTTCTTTCGGTGCCACCGAGTTGTGCATAAAGGTGAGTAACGACTAGATCTTCGGTGATGGCTATATATACCCACCCACAACCTCCTACTCTCAGAGAGAGCAACCGGGATGAAACTACACTTCCCATATCCATTTTCTGAGCGAGAACCACCTACACTTGTGTCGAGATCAAAACAATCCACTCCAACCATTTGATCCTTGATTTCTTAGAGCATCTCCACTAGGCCCCCAACAGCCCCCCAGGACCACTTTTTTTGCGCCGGTTGTAAAAATCGCCCCAGCCATGCACCCAAGACCTCCTTTTTTGTCGGATTTGAGGAAAGTTTCGGCCAGCGCTCCCATGAGAAACCCAACGCACTGGGGGCGAGCTGGGGCACCGGCGCTACCTTTCACATGCAAACCCCTCTCTCTCTCTCCTCTCTTTCCACCTACCCCACCCCGTCACCCACCTTCCACCGCTGCATCCTACTCCTCCTCTGCCCTGGCCTCCCCCGCACGCCATGGCGGCCAACAACCACCTCCGCAGCCTCGCCTTCGCGTCCGCTCCCGCTCTCTCCCGCCTCTCCAAGCCCCCTGCATCTCCAAGCCTCCGCCTCGTGTTCTCTAGCTCCGCCTCCTCTGTGTCGGTCTCCCGTCGAGGTGGCGGCGGCGCAGGGCCTCCCGTCGTCCATGGACGGGCTCCACCTCCTTTGCCCTGGCCTCCCGTCGAGGTGGCGGCGGCGAGGGCCTCCCGCCGTCCATGGACGGGCTCCTCCTCATCGAGGGCGCTGTGCAGACCATGCCGTCTTGTGTGCAGCAGGGCGAGGTGGACTTCGAGGAGACTAGGGCACGTCTACTGTAGCGGCGGGGGTGCCGGCAAGCCACCCACGAAGTTCGAGCCTCGCCCATTCCTGCTGTCCGTGGTCGATGTGGACGCGTCGGAGCTGGACCTTGGCTAGAGCATGGTGGACTTGAGCGCCCTCGTGAATGAGTCCATGGAGAAGAGCCAGCGGGGAGAGCGCGTCCGGCAGTGGCAGATGGCATTCCTGCTCACCGGCAAGGCCAAGGGCGGGGAGCTCGTCGTCACGCTCGCTTTCCAGATCATGGAGGACGGCGACGTCGGGCTCTACAGCTAGCCGGCCACCAAGACTGCTGTCCTGGTGCGGTGTCCGGTGACAAGAATCTGAAGGAGCCCCTCCTTGTCCCTCGCCTTGGCCACCAGCTTAAGCTCCCATAGCGCAGCGGAGAGCCTGGACCTCTTGCTCCTCTTCTTCTTCATGGCGTCGCTCCTGCACAAGGACGGTGGCCTAGACCTCCTCCTCTGCCATGGGGCCTCCTCGAGATCATCACCGGCCTGGCCGCTTCCTCGCTGCACGCCACGCGTCCTCCTCGTCGAGGTGCAGAGATGCTTGGGGGTGGAGACGGCTGGAAAAATCTCCCCCAAGCCCAAAATTTGCGCCGATGCAACCCCAGCCGGACGAAAAAATGTCCCTGGGGGAGCACAACGGCTGGAGATGCTCTTACCCCCTCAAGTTACTTTCCACTCCAATCCTTCTGCCACCACCATGCCAAATCTGTGAGAGAGTTATTGAGTGTTGAGGAGACTATCTTTTGAAGCACAAAAGTAAGGAGTTCATCATCAACAACAATATATGTTACCCTTTAGAGAGTGATGTCTCCTAGATTGGCTAGGTGTGAACCTCCAAATCATGTGGAGTTAAATTAGAGAGTTTGTAAGGGCAAGAAGATCGCCTACTTCGTGAAAATCTATCTCGAGTGAGGCTAGTCCTTCGTGGGCGTACGCCATGATGAAATAGACAAGATAGCTTCTTCGTGGATCCTTCGTGGGTGGAGCCCTCCATGGACTCACGCAGGCATTACCCTCAGTTGTTTGAAGTCTCCATCAACATAGATGTACGATAACACCACCTATCAAAACCACACCAAAAATTACCATGGCTTCATTTGACCTTTCTATCTCTACCATCTTTACATTCTTGTACTTGCATGTTGTTCCTCGTCTGCTCCCTAGACTCTAGATATGCATGTGTAGATTGTATTGGTTGTTATTGGTTGTTACTTTCCACTCCAATCCTTCTGCCACCACCATGCCAAATCTGTGAGAGAGTTATTGAGTGTTGAGGAGACTATCTTTTGAAGCAAAAAAGTAAGGAGTTCATCATCAACAACAATATATGTTACCCTTTAGAGTGTGATGTCTCCTAGATTGGCTAGGTGTGAACCTCCAAATCATGTGGAGTTAAATTAGAGAGTTTGTAAGGGCAAGAAGATCGCCTACTTCGTGAAAATCTATCTCGAGTGAGGCTAGTCCTTCGTGGGCGTACGCCATGATGAAATAGACAAGATTGCTTCTTCGTGGATCCTTCATGGGTGGAGCCCTCCATGGACTCACGCAGGCATTACCCTCAGTTGTTTGAAGACTCCTGTAGTACTCCTTTATAATCAGCCAGTAACATTGTGACGTTTGGTAGTACCCAAAGTGTTCCTCCGGTAAACGGGAGTTGCATAATCTCATAGTTACAGGAACATGTATAAGTCATGAGGAAAGCAATAGCAACATACTAAACGATCGGGTGCTAAGCTAATGGAATGGGTCATGTCAATCAGATCATTCAACTAATGATGTGACCTCGTTAATCAAATAACAACACTTTGTTCATGGTTAGGAAACATAACCATCTTTGATTAACGAGCTAGTCAAGTAGAGGCATACTAGTGACACTAAGTTTGTCTATGTATTCACACATGTATTATGTTTCCGGTTAATACAATTCTAGCATGAAAAATAATAAACATTTATCATGATTATAAGGAAATAAATAATAACTTTATTATTGCCTCTAGGGCATATTTCCTTCAAGGCCCACTAAGGCCCATATAGCTCCCCGGGGGGTTCCGGTAACCTCCCGGTACTCCGGTAAAATCCCGATTTCACCCGGAACACTTCCGATATCCAAACATAGGCTTCCAATATATCAATCTTTATGTCTCGACCATTTCGAGACTCCTCGTCATGTCCGTGATCACATCCGGGACTCCGAACAACCTTCGGTACATCAAAATGCATAAACTCATAATATAACTGTCATCGTAACCTTAAGCGTGCGGACCCTACGGGTTCGAGAACAATGTAGACATGACCGAGACACGTTTCCGGTCAATAACCAATAGCGGGACCTGGATGCCCATATTGGCTCCTACATACTCTACGAAGATCTTTATGGGTCAGACCGCATAACAACATACGTTGTTCCCTTTGTCACCGGTATGTTACTTGCCCGAGATTCGATCGTCGGTATCCAATACCTAGTTCAATCTCGTTACTGGCAAGTCTCTTTACTCGTTCCGTAATACATCATCTTGCAACTACCTCATTAGTTGCAATGCTTGCAAGGCTTATGTGATGTGCATTACCGAGAGGGCCCAGAGATACCTCTCTGACAATCGGAGTGACAAATCCTAATCTCGAAATACGCCAACCCAACATCTACCTTTGGAGACACCTGTAGTACTCCTTTATAATCAGCCAGTAACGTTGTGACGTTTGGTAGTACCCAAAGTGTTCCTCCGGTAAACGGGAGTTGCATAATCTCATAGTTACAGGAACATGTATAAGTCATGAGGAAAGCAATAGCAACATACTAAACGATCGGGTGCTAAGCTAATGGAATGGGTCATGTCAATCAGATCATTCAACTAATGATGTGACCTCGTTAATCAAATAACAACACTTTGTTCATGGTTAGGAAACATAACCATCTTTGATTAACGAGCTAGTCAAGTAGAGGCATACTAGTGACACTAAGTTTGTCTATGTATTCACACATGTATTATGTTTCCGGTTAATACAATTCTAGCATGAAAAATAATAAACATTTATCATGATTATAAGGAAATAAATAATAACTTTATTATTGCCTCTAGGGCATATTTCCTTCAAGGCCCACTAAGGCCCATATAGCTCCCCGGGGGGTTCCGGTAACCTCCCGGTACTCCGGTAAAATCCCGATTTCACCCGGAACACTTCCGATATCCAAACATAGGCTTCCAATATATCAATCTTTATGTCTCGACCATTTCGAGACTCCTCGTCATGTCCGTGATCACATCCGGGACTCCGAACAACCTTCGGTACATCAAAATGCATAAACTCATAATATAACTATCATCGTAACCTTAAGCGTGCGGACCCTACGGGTTCGAGAACAATGTAGACATGACCGAGACACGTTTCCGGTCAATAACCAATAGCGGGACCTGGATGCCCATATTGGCTCCTACATATTCTACGAAGATCTTTATGGGTCAGACCGCATAACAACATACGTTGTTCCCTTTGTCATCGGTATGTTACTTGCCCGAGATTCGATCGTCGGTATCCAATACCTAGTTCAATCTCGTTACTGGCAAGTCTCTTTACTCGTTCCGTAATACATCATCTTGCAACTACCTCATTAGTTGCAATGCTTGCAAGGCTTATGTGATGTGCATTACCGAGAGGGCCCAGAGATACCTCTCCGACAATCGGAGTGACAAATCCTAATCTCGAAATACGCCAACCCAACATCTACCTTTGGAGACACCTGTAGTACTCCTTTATAATCAGCCAGTAACGTTGTGACGTTTGGTAGTACCCAAGGTGTTCCTCCGGTAAATGGGAGTTGCATAATCTCATAGTTACAGGAACATGTAATAGTCATGAAGAAAGCAATAGCAACATACTAAACGATCGGGTGCTAAGCTAATGGAATGGGTCATGTCAATCAGATCATTCAACTAATGATGTGACCTCGTTAATCAAATAACAACACTTTGTTCATGGTTAGAAAACATAACCATCTTTGATTAACGAGCTAGTCAAGTAGGGGCATACTAGTGACACTAAGTTTGTCTATGTATTCACACATGTATTATGTTTTCGGTTAATACAATTCTAGCATGAATAATGAACATTTATCATGATTATAAATAAATAAATAATAACTTTATTATTGCCTCTAGGGCATATTTCCTTCAAGCCCCGCTTCGCTCCCCGCGCGTGCGCGCTCACCGCGTTCGCTGCGCGCCTCAGACGAGTCGCCCGCGCCCCTGTTTCGCATTGCCCGCACCGCCGCTGCCCCGTTCGCTACTCGCTGCGGCTTGCTACCGCTGCCACCGGGGCCCTTCCCCGCAGCCATCGCAACTACCGATCTCACTTCCGAATTACCGAGTGAAACTAATCGGAGTTACCAATATGAGGTAACTACTTAGGTCATCACATATCAGAGCCACCGAGTGGATTCATCCGATCTCACCAATTTTTTTAATATTTTGCACTAGTTGGCGCCTCCGAGATTTTCTTTCGGTGCCACCGAGTTGTGCATAAAGGTGAGTAACGACTAGATCTTCGGTGATGGCTATATATACCCACCCACAACCACCTACTCTCAGAGAGAGCAACCGGGATGAAACTACACTTCCCATATCCATTTTCTGAGCGAGAACCACCTACACTTGTGTCGAGATCAAAACAATCCACTCCAACCATTTGATCCTTGATTTCTTAGAGCATCTCCACTAGGCCCCCAACAGCCCCCCAGGACCACTTTTTTTGCGCCGGTTGTAAAAATCGCCCCAGCCATGCACCCAAGACCTCCTTTTTCGCCGGATTTGAGGAAAGTTTCGGCCAGCGCTCCCATGAGAAACCCAACGCGTTGGGGGCGAGCTGGGGCACCGGCGGTACCTTTCACATGCAAACCCCTCTCTCTCCTCTCTTTCCACCTACCCCACCCCGTCACCCACCTTCCACCGCTGCATCCTACTCCTCCTCTGCCCCGGCCTCCCCCGCACGCCATGGCGGCCAACAACCACCTCCGCCGCCTCGCCTTCGCGTCCGCTCCCGCTCTCTCCCGCCTCTCCAAGCCCCCTGCATCTCCAAGCCTCCGCCCCGTGTTCTCTAGCTCCGCCTCCTCTGTGTCGGTCTCCCGTCCAGGTGGCGGCGGCGCAGGGCCTCCCGTCGTCCATGGACGGGCTCCGCCTCCTTTGCCCTGGCCTCCCGTCGAGGTGGCGGCGGCGAGGGCCTCCCGCCGTCCATGGACGGGCTCCGCCTCGTCGAGGGCGTTGTGCAGACCATGCCGTCCCGTGTGCAGCAGGGCGAGGTGGACTTCGAGGAGACTAGGGCACGTCTACTGTAGCGGCGGGGGTGCCGGCAAGCCACCCGCGAAGTTCGAGCCTCGCCCATTCCTGCTGTCCGTGGTCGATGTGGACGCGTCGGAGCTGGACCTTGGCTAGAGCATGGTGGACTTGAGCGCCCTCGTGAATGAGTCCACGGAGAAGAGCCAGCGGGGGGAGCGCGTCCGGCAGTGGCAGATGGCATTCCTGCTCACCGGCAAGGCCAAGGGCGGGGAGCTCGTCGTCATGCTCGCTTTCCATATCATGGAGGACGGCGGCGTCGGGCTCTACAGCCAGCCGGCCACCAAGACTACTGTCCTGGTGCGGTGTCCGGTGACAAGAATCTGAAGGAGCCCCTCCTTGTCCCTCGCCTTGGCCGCCAGCTTGAGCTCCCACAGCGCAGCGGAGAGCCTGGACCTCTTGCTCCTCTTCTTCTTCATGGCGTCGCTCCTGCACAAGGACGGTGGCCTGGACCTCCTCCTCTGCCATGGCGCCTCCTCGACATCGTCACCGGCCTGGCCGCTTCCTCGTTGCGCGCCACGCGTCCTCCTCGTCGAGGTGCAGAGATGCTTGGGGGTGGAGACGGCTGGAAAAATCTCCCCCAAGCCCAAAATTTGCGCCGGTGCAGCCCCAGCCGGACGAAAAAACGTCCCTGGGGGAGCACAACGGCTGGAGATGCTCTTACCCCCTCAAGTTACTTTCCACTCCAATCCTTCTGCCACCACCATGCCAAATCTGTGAGAGAGTTATTGAGTGTTGAGGAGACTATCTTTTGAAGCACAAAAGTAAGGAGTTCGTCATCAACAACAATATATGTTACCCTTTAGAGAGTGATGTCTCCTAGATTGGCTAGATGTGAACCTCCAAATCATGTGGAGTTAAATTAGAGAGTTTGTAAGGGCAAAAAGATCGCCTACTTCGTGAAAATCTATCTCGAGTGAGGCTAGTCCTTCGTGGGCGTACGCCATGATGAAATAGACAAGATTGCTTCTTCGTGGATCCTTCGTGGGTGGAGCCCTTCATGGACTCACGCAGGCATTACCCTCAGTTGTTTGAAGTCTCCATCAACATAGATGTACGATAACACCACCTATCAAAACCACACCAAAAATTACCATGGCTTCATTTGATCTTTCTATCTCTACCACCTTTACATTCTTGTACTTGCATGTTGTTCCTCGTCTGCTCCCTAGACTCTAGATATGCATGTGTAGATTGTATTGGTTGTTATTTAACTTGTGCTAAAATCTACCTAAGTTCCAAGAAAATAAAAATTTGCACCATTGCCTTGCTAAGTGTCTATTCACCCCCTCAGTTGTAGGAAGGTACTTTCGCCTAGAGGGGTGTGTATTTATTTTGGTTTAAAAAGATTGTTATTTTAGATAGTGGGGTGTGCCCTCGAATTTTGCTTGGGAGCCTGAAACACAAATGTTTCAATTGCGGTCACGCGCCTTGAAACGTCGCAGTCCACGCCCCTAGTGCAGAAAGTAAACGCTGCCGTCACAGGAGAGAGAGAGAGAGAGACCATCGCCGTCGTCGTCGCTCCCCATTCACCGGAGCAGTCTGGAAGCTCATCGCAGAGGACGAGTGCATGAGCATCGCCGTCCCCCACCCTACCAGAATGGTGGGACCGGCTTGCCTGGGTTACAAGAAGGGGGAATGAACCAGCCAGGTAGAAGAGCAGGGTCGAAGACAGCGTTGGGCTGACACTAAAACATGCAGTCAAGGAGGCGTTCGGTTGCCATCTACAGCATTTACTCCCTCCGTTCGGAATTACTTGTCGTAGAAATGGATGTATCTAGATGTATGTTAGTTCTAGATACATTCATATCCGAGACAAGTAATTCGGAACAGAGGGAGTACATCACAAGCCGGCATGGAAACTATCACGTCCCCAAAAACGATCAATCGTCACGGCAAAGCCGTTCCATTCAATTCCTGCTTAATCGGGCATGGTCCGGGTGGTGATCGTTAGGTTAGGCGCGGCGATGAGGAGGATAGGCGCGCGGTCAGTCGCTCGGCTCCGCGTGCTACAGCCTGTACCCGTGGTAAGCAGCAGAGTGGCAGTGGCGGACGCTCCCGGACAACGACCGGTAGTCGCGGTACAGAGGCGGGGCGTACTCCGGACTCGCCGGAGCAGCGCCGCCCGGGGCGAACGGCGGCCTGACCGGGCCAGCCTCTGGGTTGCCGTAGCTGCTGCTCCTGGGTGGTAGAACTTTTCCGTCGCCCAGTAGGACCTCCTGCGTGCAAAAATGGCGACAGGTCAAAAAACAGACATTCAACCGTGCGGTTCATGATTGCATTGCACCGATAAATCAACCGCGCAAGATGGTATAATGAATCCTGTGTTTTGCAACGGCCATTTCATTTGATTTGATCAATTAAGAGGCGTCGATGGCTGGTCTCCATGTAGACGCCCAGCGGAATCGACGCTGTGACAACCGGAGGAGTAGCAAGGGTTGTGTTGTGTAGTGTGCTTTACATTTTACATAGGTGATAAATCATGTCCTGGGTAGCTACCTCCAGCAAGCTGGAACCTAGACTAGTTACGAAATGGCCCGAATCACCAATAGTTAAATAAAGGAAAATTACTACTCATAAAGAAGGAGCAACTCACACAAGTGGCTTCTCAAGTTTTATCCCGCTCTGGAGTCTTGGGAGTGAAAGCGACCATGCGCCATTTCCTTCTAATATCCTGTTGGTCTGATATCTACGACAAATTTATCTTCTAAAGGTTGGCTGGCATCTCCAACCTTGTGTAAACTACACTGAACTTGTTGCAAGAAAAACAATCTGGTATACTCTAGCACATTTAGTTCTTGGGTCAGACCTAGTGTAACTGGTAGATGGCAACTATCTGTGTATGCGTAGTAGGCTGGGCGCAAAAAAATAAAATAAAATTCAGATGGCATCCTAATCTAATTCAGAAAATGGATAGTAAAGTAGGACCCCTCAGGACATTGATAATTAACCTGTATGAGTTGATGCGCGGTCTGAACTTGTGAAGAAGTGCCTTCGATCGAAACTAGAACCTCATCCAGATAATTTCCAGTTTCCTCGAGGACAACCACTGCTCCACTGACAGAACGTATATGAGCAATGGTCTGTCCCCTGACACCAATTATCTCTTCAGCTTGCAGCAAAGGGATCTGCATCGTTTGCATAATCTGAAAGCCAAAACATTCTGTAAGAAACTAAGAACAACAACCGCAGCAAGTCTGATGTAAGATGACTACACCAAGTCAGGTCTCGAGGGTCAAAACTCAAAAGGGAAAATGAACAGAAGAAATCTGCCTATACCAGGTGAAACCTGAGCACATTTTTACAAGCTAATAACTGGCATGATATACGTTTGCAGCTAAGGGACAATGGTTATAGCATTAGACCTTTGATATTAAGGAGACAGTTGGGCGTCTGATATCTGGTGAATATGGGTCACAAACAGATGGGTCATGTCCGTATGACAAATATCTGCTGCCATTCAGGTTAAGAGGACTTCGACTGTCGGATAACAAAAGGTCCTGGTTCACTGGAAGAGCATAACCATTGGTGACCTGATTTTCTTTACAACTATCCCGCACCTCGGTTACTGCTTGGTTCTGCTGATAAGCAACAGAAATATAAATTCCATGAGAACGTTACAAGCTGCTCTCATCCTTATAATAAAACATGCAGCAACAACTGTAACAAGGATTACCTTTCTTTCAAATAGATGAAGGACGCTATGATCAACTAGGAACTTCCGGAGAAGTCCAAGTACTGATTTTAGGGCATTGAGGACCTTGAGGGAAGCACCACGTATCTCCACAATTCTTTCAACCACCATCTGATTACTCAAAAAGTCGTCTAGAAAAGTAGATCCAGTATCATGTGTTACATCCAGTGATCTAGATTGAATTCACAACAACCAAAACGAGATCGAAATTGAAGGGTGTGTTTGGATCTCGACCAAAACCAGCCCTACCAAAAAATTGGCAAGCCCGTCAAATTTGGTGGCCGTTTGGACTAGTACCAAAGAATTGGCACGCCCAGCACGCCTGCCATACGCCAGTGTAGTTTTGGCCAACGCACGGGCGAGTTCAGGGCGGCGAAAAGCTTCGCCAAAATTTTGGCATTGTGTCGTGCACTCTCTGCCTTGGTGGGTCCCAGGTACCTTCCCCTTTATTTTATTAGTATATGGTGCATGCAAGCTATAATTAATCTGTGGGTCCTCACAACATGCATGTAGCAGGCTACTCCGCATGTGTACCAACCAAATATGAATGGCTGCAATCCAAACGATGGCCACTTGCCAAAAAATTGGTCATGCCCTTCTATTGGTAATGCCAAAAAATTGGTGGGGCAAGATGAGGCACAATCCAAACAGCCCCGAAAAGCCGGCAAAACGGTATAAGCTTCAATAAGGTGATAAGTATGTTGTAGGGCTTCTAAAAATGTAACCTGCCAGGCAGACTCTTTACAGTGTGCAAAAGAATCTCCATGGTATTAGTAGCAACAAATACCAGATCAAAATCAAGTTGCTTCTCTGCCGTAATGAATATTGCAGTGCTTTATGTATCAGGGAAGGGAAAATCCAAGCTAGTTCGATTATACCACTGATATATAGGGATGCAATGCAATCTGGAAGCTTATGTGACTTCTGGTCTCAGTATTTTATAAAAGTGGGGGAGTTTAAATTTTCAAGTGATAGGGTCACAACAAACCATCTGGTTAACTGATTGGTGCAAATCCCTTAAGCAACCACCATTTTCTACAAGGATCACAATAATTTGATTGAAAAATTGGTGCCAACCAACAAAACCAAAAGTATTCTCATGCTAAAAAGTTAGATAACACAAGAACAAGAATCTTATCAATTGCACTCCTCCTTCAGTGATGAAACAGAGTACGTTCTACTATTCTAGTGAACAGGGCCGGTGCTACTAATTTCTGGGAGAAGGCAGGTGCTACTTTTCAGCGAAGGTTGGTGCTGCAATACAAAGTTGGGAAAACAGTCCAATAGTTTTTCTGGATTTTTCTCAGCAAAAAGAACTTGACATCAAGTACCGGTGGAGTACTCTTGTACAAGAAATGATGGATCATAGAAGTTAGGGACACCATGTTTGCTTTAGAATGCCCAGGTATACTCCCTTGTTTCCACATTCAAGTTATACATCCAAGCCCGAAACCAATGTTAATAATTTATAGGTAACAAAAATGACTGAGCGATTCTACAAATCAAACTGGAAATGCATCACATAATACTTGAGTTGAAAATGTATATACCTTTTCAAGTTACACATCCAAGAGCGAAACCAATATTATTAATTCATAGGTAATAAAAATGACCAGTAATTCTATGGATCAAAGTGGAAATGCATCGCATAATAGTTAACATGAAAATGTATAACCGTGTACCTTGATCTATAATCCTCATGGTAGCACCAGTAGTTTCTTGCATTAACTTGATCATGGTTCCTTGCTTGCCAATTAAGTGCACCGCTTGTGCTTTAGGAACCAGTAATCTAGCACAACAAATTTCTGGTGCAGAAGCAGATAATGTGACATCAGGATTGATCCCTTCTATATCATTTACATGTTTGAAGATCCTAACTGCAGCATCCATAGCAGGTGCCAGTTCTGCTTGTGTTTCTTCTGTTGCGGATATCAAGACCTAAAGAGGAGGTATAAAATTTAACACAATGAATAAGAAAGTACAAACAAATGATCTAAGTTTAACCTTTTTTGTTCTTTTTTTATGTAATGTACTCACAATAAGTACCACCTCAACATGCCACGCTAGAATCCTCCCGTTTTAAAAAGCTTATGCTTACGAGACAGAGTAATTTTCACCTGGTCAAGCCATTTCAACTTCCCTAACACATGGCCAGAGTAATGCCTTTGTTCCTATGATTGCAAAAACTGCTAAACTAAAACAACAACCCAACAGATAACATGGCCAAGACTTACCAAAGTAGAGATATCTTGTAGAATAATTAAATTAAACAATAAGTCACTTACCTACTAAATGCTAACAAAAAAAGCTCATTGAACAATTGGAACTATAAAGCTAACATTGATGTCATTGTTTCGTCCATTTCATAACCAAATTAGGTTCCAGGACAAGGTTTTTAAAAAGGGTTCCAGAACTATTATATATGATGGACCAACCTGGTTTCTATCGTCTTACAGTTGTCTACTCATTTTCTCTAATGATGATTAGACCACATCCGTGTGAGTTCGAACTTGAAAGAGCATGGGGATTATATAATTATTTGACCTTGTGACAACACATCAGTGTCCTTATGCAAGAAACAGCACAATTACATCTAGGATAGCGTTGCAAGATGACAGTAACAATGTGCCGATGGCCACAGTGCACAATTCTCAAGAGAACATGGAAATGAGTAACCCAAACCAGGGCAATGCTGGCACACAATTTCTGATCTACATGTCGAGAGCTGCTTGTGGAAGACCCACACTAACGCTACAGTGCAATTTACAATGAGCATGCACAAATCCCAAAGTTATTTCTAGCTTAGCTAGCTTATATTGCTAATCCATGGTTGTGACCACATGAGACCATAGAAATTCATGCACCACGCGCCCAACCGCATACTAAGCATGGCACAAGCGACTCAATTTCCAATTCCCGATGTCCTAACCACCACCATTGAGACATAAATCCTAACATGAATCAACCAGAATTCCGGGGGAGGAGCCTTAAAATCTGGCTGGTGACGCCGACCGTGGTCTCGAGGACGCGGACATGGGTCTCCTCGCAGAGGCGCTTGATGATCTCAAGTCCCAAGAGAACTTGGAAATGAGCAACCCAAACCAGGGCAATGCTGGCACACAATTGCTGATGTACATGTCGAGTGTTGCTTGTGGCAGACCCATATTTGTGCCACGGTCCAATTTAGAGCATCTCCAACAGCTCACAAAAAAACTCCCACAATAAGCACTTATTGGGGCTCCCCGATAACACTTTTCCGGTTATTGGGGATGGTAGCTCCAATAGAGAGGGTCGACTCCCCCTCCATTTAGGGGAAGATGGGCTGTTTCTTGTGATCTCCAAAAAATACTGGGGAAAGAGGAGCTATTGGAGCTGGTATTTTGGCCCAAATCCCCCAATACCAGAAAAATATTGGGGAAAGGGGAGCAGTTGGAAATGCTCTTACAGTGAGCATGCACAAATCCCAAAGCAATTTCTAATTTAGCTCCTTATATATTGCTAATACATCAACCTGATTGTGACCGCATGAGACCGTAGACAGTCATGCTCAATTTCCCGTGCCCTAACCACCACCATCAAACCAGCATCAACCAAAATTACAGGGAAGGAGCCTTACAATCCGGCTGGAGACGCCGTCCGTGGCGTCGAGGACGCGGACGCGGGCGCGGGTCTCATCGCAGAGACGCTTGACGATCTCGCCCCGGCGGCCGATGAGGCCGCCCACCTTGTCCCCGGCCACGACCAGCCGGAACACGCTCGCGCCGGGAAACCCGGGCCAAGGCGCCGCCTTTTTCCCCTCCTCCGCCACCTCGGACGCCGAATTCGTCGGCGCAGGCGGCGGCGGCGGCGGCTGCTCCGGCTGCGTGTCGGGGGAAGGGCTCCGCGGCTTGGGCGCCGGGTGCTCGTCCGGCTCCGAGTCGGAGGAAACCCACGGCTCCACCTCCTCGGGGTCCTCCTCCTCCTCCTCCTCGGCTACGTAGGCCATAGCGTCGCGGGCGAACTCCGCGAGCGGCGGTGCCGCGGCCGCCATGGACGAGGGTTTTGGGGAAGGACAGTGGTCAGTGGGACACGACTGTGGAGTGTGGACTGAACGAGTGGTTTCTAGCAAAATGCGCAGTGCAAATTTCACAACCTGAGCTCACATCTCTACTATTATTAAATAAGCAAACATATTCATCGCTAAATGCACACAGCCTAACGTACTTATAATAACACGGATCAATTACAACCTCATGATCATATCACTTTATCTAATCTAACCGTTAAGATTATATCAATCCTCAGTCAAATCTGCGTTTAGCAATTTAGTCGGGCGGACGACAACTCTGCCAGCGAGCAAAGAGAGGTTCAATTGGCAACCACGTAACCTCACCCTCAATTATTGCTAACCTCCCACCTAACCACACCTCGAAATAAACGCTAACCCAAAATCCCGGTGTCCAGCTCTCCTAAATCAATCTTGGTTCAGGAAATCCACCGGGGCGCCCATGCCCGATCTGGAATTCCGCCCGATCCTACCTACGCCACTGGCTCCCATCCCGCCGCCGCCTTCATTGTGAGAACCGTGGCCAAAAGAGGAGGACAAGCATGGCAACGACAAATTTTGCTACACTTACGCGCAGATTCTACGTGATGTTTGATTACGGACTGACGTGAGATTGAAGGATTGGGAAATCACGCTGGTTTGCCCCACCCGAAAAATCAGGGGGGACGAGAGGTTTGTTAGGAAAAAGGTTGTCCGTAGCCTGCAGCCCGTAACTGGTCCGTAGGTCTAGAATTTTCGGGCAACGACGCCCCCGCCGTCGTCTCTCCCCGTCCATAATAGGTGTGCCGACACCTCTCTCCATCTCCGTCTGCGCGGGCATGACGCGGCTGGCACGGTGTTGAGCGGCGCCTATGCAGCAGCCCTCAAACGGCGGCGGCTCGGCACGGGCGGCGGCGCTGGCGCTCGTGCGGCACATGGCGCGGCTCTAACAAGGTAGCTGGGCGCGTCGACGCGCGCATCATGGCCGGGCCAGCAGGGCAACGACGTACGCGGAGGTCGAGATTCACCGGTTGTGGTGCGGCAGCAACAGAGGCTCGCCGCTAGGGGCAACGACGTGTGTAGGTACCTACTCCTTATTATCAGTACCTTTACAAGATCAAGGGGATAGGATATTGTGCTAAACTTCATTGATGCAAATATAAATCTCCAAAACACGTCAACAAAAATTGCATCATCCAGCATCACGACATGTTTTCCTGTTCTACAGTTTCGTTCTAATGATTCTTATGTGCATTTGGTCATAGGATTGTTCTCTCCAGCTGTTTGTTTTCCTCATGGGACAATCGAAGTTTGCCGCCCCTTTCTGCTCCGTTCACATATATACAGGTCAAAGTCTTTGTTCTTTCTCTTAGGTTTGTGATCTGGGTGAGCGCATCTATCATTTTCGGCCGCAAATGTGGGCTACCTCATGCCTCTCTTGGGTCATATCATTTATTTGTGGTTTCTCATAAACTGCTGTGTGTTGTGCAGATGAAAAAAAACCATTCAGGTTCTGCATCCACCCATCAGGTACCTTTCTTATTGACCCTTCAAGCGTGGAGTCTTTTCGAGGCAGCCTTCGTGTTTTCCCCGTCCACTGGAACTCCATGCAGAGTCTGAGTTCAGGGGAGTGTATTGGCCTTCAAAACAAGAATAAATGTTTGGTCGTTCATCTTTCTTATGTTCCTAGGTCAGTTTCATGGAATCCCATGCTATTTATTATGTAAATTGCGTCCAAGATATTTCCTCGTAGGGTCATGAAGCTTGTGGGCACTTTTTATCCGTGTCTAGGTTTTTGTTGTTTGGGGTGTGCCGGTTTTATTGCTCAGATGAAACAGATACGGTGTGCTCTTAGCCTCTTACAGAGTTGAGATGAATCTCCTTTGAGTTGCAGGCCAGAAGGTAGTGAAAATTAATATTCTTAAAAGTCTCCACTTTGGAGCAGAAAAATGTTGTTAGCGCAACATGCAGTATGATCCAGGTCAATAGGTGAACTTATAAGTCAAAACACACACAAGGATTCATGTAAATATATTGCAGGTTCACATTATTATACTATACACACACAGCAGTCTTGTGTTTGAAGTGGCTATTACATATGTGCTGACCGCACGATGCTGCAATTTTCTTTTCTTATGTAGGGAGATATTGGACGCTCTCAGTAAAGCCATCTTTGAAAGATGGGCACGTCTAGGTCTAAATAAAGAGCCAACCTAAGCCAGTTATTGTTTTCTTTGAATTATCGAAAAAAGCTTTCGCCCCGCTTTATATATAAAGCAAAAATCAACATCAACCAATACAAAACGCACGCCAACACCACACACACCCAAGGCACGAAACACAAGCACTGAGCGCAGCAACACCACCCCTAGCACACTACCACGAAGAGATGAAGCCGCATACAGCGAACCGTGGACTCCAAGACGGCGCCTTCAGGAAGGATACGACACCGGAGCGCCGCCACCGCCCGATCCGAGGATCAGAGTTTCCCCCGGAGCCGCACGACGGGCGGTGAGAGCCGCGACGACGCCTTCAAGAAGGGAACGAGCTTCGCCATCGCCGGTCCGTCCGAAGATAGAGCAGGTTTTCACCCTGGCCACCACTTACCGCCACCGAACGCTACACCCCGGCTACCACGCCGCCCACACGGCCATGGTCACTGGGCAGCGCCAAGACACGGGCTCTGCCCAAGAGCACCGTGCACCGCCACCAGGGCCGCCGCCCCCGGCATCCAAGACCTTGACACCACCGCACCTGAGACCCGCCGCTACCCCAACCAAAGAGACGAGCAGAAAAGGATCCGCCTTTGCACCCCTGGTCCACCCCCAGCGTCGAGACCCAATAGGTCGGCCAACACTGGCATCCATCGACCCAACCTGCAGCCCGGAGAGCGAGACGAGATCGGTCCTGCAGCACCATGGGGCGGGACGAGGTCAGTCCTGCTGCACCGTGCGCGAGACGAGCTCGGTCCTGCGGCACTGTGCGCGAGACGAGCTCGGTCCTGCTGCACCGGGCGCGAGACGAGCGATGAACCGTAGCTGGGAAAGGGCCAGCCCTTCGAAGGGAGTAGCGACCGAGCACCGAGGAGATGGAGTGAAGGCCGAAACGGTCCGATCGCAGACAAGCCGACGCCGGAGAAGCCGGCCGCTGCTGCAAGCAGATCCGCCAAGCCACCATGAAGCGGCCGGAAGTCCACCACCGCCGGACCTCCACACGTCGCCGCCCACGGCCGGAGCAACGACCACGCCCGACCGCTACCCTACCCGCGTCGCCCGACGAGCTCATAGCGCCGGAGCCGCCGGGCACGCACCACTGACGCCACGCGCCGCCGGTCGACCCCCACCACCAGATCCGGCTGGATCCAGCGAGGGGCCGGCCGCGCGCCACCTCCCGAGACGGGAGCTTCGCAGCCGCCCCGCCACGCACGAGACCCAGGGCACCGGCGCGCCGCCACCAGCCGGCCGCCCCGTGATCCCGTCGCCAAGCCGCTGAACCCCGCGAAGTCCAGCGCCGCAGCTCGAGGAGGCCGCCCCGCGCCAGC
>NC_041390.1:56652694-56654730 GCF_002162155.2 Triticum dicoccoides | reverse complement strand
GCGCGGGCGTGCCGCGGGGGTGGGGGGAGGAGAGGGGGGAGGGGAGGGAGCGGGGCGAGCCTGGAGGCGCTTGCCCGGCGGCGAAAGCAGGCGAGGGGGCCGGCGGCGGCGGGGGAGGGAACATTTTCAGTTGTGTCATGTATTTTCGAGCAAGTTTAAGTCTCCACAAATCGCTGTATCTGATGCCATCGATAGATCACGTCCACTATTATTTTATTTAGAAATGTCTTTTTTTCAGTTGCTTGGTCTTTCTCTCAAGAGACAAAAACGGGTCATCATGAATATGCAATAGTTAGATCTATAGTTACATTTTTTCGCAGAATAACACATGAAAATTCATGGTTTATCAGTTATATTCTTAGAGTGTAACTGCAAACATGTATGGATTTCGTGTGCTTCCAAACATTCTCTTTTTGATTATTATTAGTTGAGGCGTAGCTTTGTTATGTCATCTAGAGTTCCAATATGCTATATATTGGTTGATACGTGCATTGCGCGTGCTCGATTGCATGCATATGTTGCTCCTCTAGCCTCTGCACCTCGAAACAGACACCTCGATGGCCTGGCAAATTATTGCGGCCTTGGATTTGTAGCCGTGGGCAATGCGTACACAAGGGCAGTGGTCCGTTTTACCACTTGAGGCCCAGCGGAGGTATTTCTACTTTCTTGCCCTTAATTTTTGCTTAGACACCAACTCTTTATTAGTTACTCGCTCCGTTTCATAATGTAAAACGTTTTTTGGCGCTACACTAGAGTTACTAGAGTCAAAAAACGTCTTGCATTATGGGACGGAGGGAGTATTTTATATAGTGCCATATCTTCTATTTTTTAAAGACACTATTTTACTTTGGTTCTTCAACATTTTGGCCAATTTAAGCAAAAAAACTTGAAGCCACATACATAAAATAATGCAAACTTTAAATGGTTGTTTTCCTTTCCATGATTTCTCTGTTCCCAAATGTTTGTTTTGGATGTTGCTTTGCATGGGATAACTATAAACTATTATCTGTGACAGTGGCCAAGTCAGAGTCTTAAGTCTTTTTTTATAAGCATCGGTATATATTGCTTTGCTTGGGGTAACATGAAACTATTATCGGTGACAGTGAAGACCAAACTTTGCAAAGTAAAGACCCCTCCCACAATTCCTTAGTTCTACTTCTACTACAGCCAAGGACATACAAAGGTAATGAGGGAACCACCATCTAGAAAGGTTGGATGGTGAAGAAGAGCTTGCTCAACTATTTCTGAGAGGTTGCAGAGCATGCAAGCATGGGAGATGGCATAGCCTTGTCTGAAACGACATTGGTTGGTGAACCTCTTACGGCCTGGCAGCCATATGAACAAATGATAACTATTCGTTGAATATATTTTCTGATTCAGAGTTGCAAAAGGGGAGCATTTTATAAAAGTTCAAAGGCTGTAAAATATGTTGTGATTTGGTATCTCTCCCTACGTACAGAACTTTTTTTTATCATTCTCCTAATTGTACTAGCCAATGTCAGGGGTTTAATTGTGACTAGCAAAAGAGGATGCAATGATTAGGCTTATATCAAAATGTAACTATATCAAAATGGATTGGTTACAAATTATGTGTATCAATCAAGACGTGCGTTGCACGTGCCCGCTTATTAGTTACAAATGCGCAGCGAATTTTTCTACTACTATAGCAAAGTTCACAATCCAAAAGTTAAGTTTTCTTTGGAAAAGTCGAGACGAAGAGGTAATGTTTCTTTTTCAAGACAATCTCGCAAAGCTTTTATTAACTCGTCACAATGTTTACAGGGACGAAGAAAAGATTTTCCGGATGACCTGACCAAACATAACGGCCAATACCGAGGGAGAGAGCGTGCTTTGCTAGATTGTGAGCTTCATAATTCGAGCTCCTAAACTCATAAACTACCATTTTGTATCACTGCTTCATACGGCGCATAGGTCCCCTTCTTCATGGCATCCACTACCATTTTGGAGTCAGACACAACTTGAATATCTTGAATGCATAGATTGTCCGACGAGCTTCCCTGATAGCCATTGCTTCA
>NC_041390.1:56650673-56652521 GCF_002162155.2 Triticum dicoccoides | reverse complement strand
GAGGTCAGTGATAAACTTGATTACTACGACTGAAGACCCAAGAAACATTTCATGTTGGTCTCTACAGATCGCACTGACTGCTCCACACCTTCTTGCCAATGGGCCGGTACGGCCCACACTTAAACGGCCCAGGCACGACATGACATGTTGAGACATGTATTATAAGCAGGCCGTGCGGGGCCAGAATGCGTGCCTCACCACCGCACAATAGGTAGGTGGGCCTACCCTCCTGAGACGTCTGCCGCCGACCCACGTGTGTTTTGGGCCAATTTGAAGTTTTTTTAAAGGTTTTTGGGAAGTTTGGGGTTAATATATTACTCTTTTCAAAAAATTGAATCGTGTCGTGTCGGCCCCATGTGTTTCGTGGGCGCGAGGGCTATATCTCGCTTATAGCAAGATGGAACAAGCTCTCGCGTCAGGCGCATCGCCAGCGGGTCGACTAGCGTAGTTACTCGCTCGTTGTGGTTCGATCACTGCAGCTTTGGTTTTCTCTGGTTTTTTCTCTTTTCTTATTGTTTTTGCTTTTTCACCGGTTTTCTTTGGTTTCCTTATTCTCTGATATAACTTATGTTTTCTTTGTATTCCCTCGATTTTCACTGGTTTTTCTTTTCTTTCTTTTTTTCTTCACTTTACTTTTGTTTGTTTTTTATTCTTTGGTATAATTTTACTCTGTTTTTTCTTTGATATAACTTATGTTCTCTTCATTTTCTCATTAGGCTTCTTTTTTTTTGTTTCTTCCTTGATTTTCATTTTTTCTTTTCCTTTGTTTCTTTATGGATTTTCACTTTTTTATTCCCTTTACACTTGTTTCTTTGTTCTTTTTTCTTTGGTGTCTTTTGTTTCTTTTCTAGTTTTCACTTTTTTTCCTTTGTTTCATTTTGCATTTCCATATATGCTAAAAACAAATCTATAAACACGTTTAACATTGTTACAAATAAAAGTTAATCATTTCTTGAATACACCATTTTTACATACAAAATTTGAACATTTTTCAAATAAAATATTAACATTTTTCTTTACACATTTTTAGATGCTTAATTAACATTTTTCAAACACAAGATATACATGTTTTAATGCATGGTCAACATTTTTTTCTACACACATTTAACATTTTTTATTTTTAACAGTATTTCAAAAGCAAGATTTTTTTAATACATGGTCAACATATTTTCTATATACATTTAATTTTTTTCAAACAATTGATTAATATTTTTTAAATGCTTGATTAATATTTTTCAAATACAAGTTTAACATTTTTTAATAGAATACAAGATTAACATGTTTTTAATGCATGGTGACGTTTTTTAAAATTCTTGATTAACATTTTTGAAAATACATGTTAAACATTTTATGAATACATGGTCAGCATTTTTCTATATACATTTAACATTTCTCGGATGCTTGATTAACATATTTCAAATACAATACACGATTATTTTTTTAATACATGGTCAAGATTTTTCCTATGCACATTTAACATTTTTCAAATGCTTGATGAACCTTTTTGAAATACATGTTATACATTTTTTAATACATTGTCAACATTTTTTACACATTTAACATTTTCAAATGCTTGATTAACTTTTTTCAGAAACTTCTTAACATTATTTCAAATCTTGATTTTTTTTAAATACATGATCAACTTTTTCACACACATCATATATTTTTCTGTATACATTTTTTGTATACATGAGATATCTATACGCATTTAATATTTTTCAAATCCTTGGTTAATACTGTATTATTTTAAATGTTTTTATGTGAAGTGTTTTTTGTAGTATATTTATTTAGAATAGTTGGAAGCAGGAACAAAAGTAAAAAATAGACAAAAACAAAAAGGTGAACCCC
>NC_041390.1:56649223-56650501 GCF_002162155.2 Triticum dicoccoides | reverse complement strand
GCCTGGTCTAGCTCATCTCGTGCCTCCTTCAGGTGAGCCTTCCCTCGGTCTCACTTGCAGCGAGGTATATCCGCGCCCTCCCACGGGCCAAGCACAGACCGTTTAGTGATATGACAGGGCAGGCACGTCACGGGTCAAGCACGTGTGCTAACGGGCTGGTCCATAAGATTCGGCCCATATGGCCAGCAATAGTGATTACTCATGCTCATGAGACATGAGTAAAACAGGCTCCATTTGGATATAGTGAGCAATATGGGATAGGGAGATAAGCGGAAATTCATAGTTGACCCCGAGCTCATATGCTCTCATGAAAAATAAATTAAAAAAAATAAACAAATATAATAGAAAAATTCTGAAAATTTCGGATCATTTACATAAAAGATGCTCGTGCGTGTTAGATACATGCAAAATTTCATGTAGAATGACATTCCAGGGGCTTTAGACAAAAAACACAATGCTCCAAAGAAATAGGCATTTCGAAACACTGACTTCATTTTTTCTTTAGAGCTTCTCGGGTGTCATTTCTTGATGAAATTTTACACACACTTAGAACACTCCAGCATCTTTGGTACCAATTTTTTTCTTCAGATTTATCGATTCTATTTATTCTTTCAATTTTATTGTTCACGCGAGAACATATGAGCTCGGGTGGAGAAATGTCGTTTCAAGAAATAAAGTATCTTTCTATACAAAAGTTGTTGGGATTCTGACATTTTGATCGGTACACTCTGCACTGTACTAACAGTCTGATTTGCTGATATCTTTTATTGGCCTTAGGTGCTCAAAGTCGAAACTAGCAGAAACCTCACTCTCTTCTCCCGAGGATGGTGGTGTCTAGTGGCCAAGACGGAGGGGACTGGCAAGAGCTAGGGCTCCCTATGATCCCAAATTTGTGCACGTATGTGATTGTTTTGCGCTTTTAACCTTTTGTATTTTATGAAAAATACATGTATTAATGTAATTTGGCTCCTTTTGTCAAAAGTTCGAGTCATTTGATTCTTGGCTCTGCCACTGGCAGCGTTCCACCTTTGGCCAAGCTCCATCTCACCAACCACATAACATGTGAGCTCCTCCCCTACGCGACTCTCTGCCCTAAGCAGTGGACGTCCATCCGCTTGAAACTCCACGCCTGCCTTTATACACTGCAATCCTCTTGAAGGTGCCTATGTTCAAGACGCATGTCGACCGTTCGACAAAATCTTAGTGTACAAATGTTTTGATTGGATTATGACTCCTCACTACACACAACGGATGGTTGCTGAACTGCTGAGAAGAGAA
>NC_041390.1:56633671-56648972 GCF_002162155.2 Triticum dicoccoides | reverse complement strand
GTGCTCAATGCGTTCACAACACATTACTCCCCTAGGCCCTAGAGCTCATGACCATACCTTGCTAGCTACTCCTAGAAGGCAGCAGTTTGCCAACAGGTAGAATAGTGAGTCTAGTTCCAGCAGGTAATGCAAATATCGAAATGATCGTTTAACATTCTTATTCTTGCTATTATATCAAACATATATATAATATAAGTACCATACCTCAACAGGGCTGCACTGTTAGGACGGATCTTCTCATTTCAGGAGCTAAAATTTATTCTGATGCCGCTTTCAATTGTTCGAAGATTCCAGGACTTGTACATGGAACAACAACTACTGGAGTTGGAGTGTTTCTCTGTTTTTTGCAGGATCAAGTTGAGGTCAATGTGCAAATTCAAGTTTCCACCCAAAACACAAGCACGCCTCTTCAATCTGAAGCCCTTGCTTTTCTTCTTGCAGCTAAAATTGCTCACAGGCTTCACATTAATAGGCCTACTTTCCTCACTGATTGTCTCTCCTTGGCAAAAGCGGCAGCAGAAAGAAGTGTTTTGGCTGATTCTACCCCTTGGTCCATCAGGAAATATCTTGCTGAATTTTTCTCTCTTACTAAAGATCTCCAAGCGCATGTGTTTCATATATCAAGAGAGATTAATGGCATAGCTCACAATGTGGCTCATCAGGTTCTTAGATGTTCTATAGAACCTGACATTAGTTGTTTTGCTTCAGCTCATTCACATAGGACATGCCCTGTAGTTTCCCTCCTTTCTAATATCAATTTTTAGGGCTATGTACTTCCCGCTGTAAGATGTTATTGAGCTGAATAAAAATGTTGGCGCTTTGTGCGCCTTTCTCTGTTCAAAAAAAATATCATTTCTTTGTTGCTTAATTAGAATCTTTCTCTTGAATTGCATAAGATATTACTTAGTTCTTTCGAATGGACACATAATAGATCTTGATTGGCAATGGAGACGTCAAATATTCCTCACATAGCTCATGTGGATGGAACGCAAGTAACAAGGTTTCCCCGGCTCTAGCGAGGGAGGGATGATGACAATGGCGCGCCTTCGGCTCACTCCAATGCTTGTAGTCATCACTAGGTACGGTGGTCCACGGACCTGGTTGTAATTTTTATTACCTATGGTGTTCTTTGTACTGTCATGATTGTGAATGAATAGGTTAGAAGTTTCTCAAAAATAAAAATAATATTCATATGATAACTACATGAAAATGTATCAAATCATTGCCACTGCCATAACGACATTACATTTTGGACTTACCATCTCGGTGTGTGGGATTGGGATGACGCAATTATTCTCATATATTTTTATTGTTTTGTAAGTAATATGGATTAGAAAGAAACCTTAGTGACATGTTTTTTTATAAGAAACATGCTGAAACTATCATTGCTTCCATTAGTTCTAGGTTCTCAACCTTCAAATATATTTTGTGACCAAACATGTATACATGCTTTCTTATTTGACCATGTTTCATATTCTTTGGCATTGATGGGATTCTTGCTGATCGCTCAATTGCAAGAAGGAACATTTACCTGTTCTCAACGATCCTAAAACATCTCAATAACTATTTCAACGAATGGATGTTATGCTTCCAGTATATGTTGACCTTGATTGCCTTACATGAATCGATGTTATGCTTCCAGTATAATGTTGCAAACCTCCTCAAAATGTTTGTTTGCATTCCATTCCCACGATCTCCTGACTTTAGCAGCAACATTCCATTCACATAATTGCAACATGTTGAGTCCATAATTGCAGTGTTTTGCATGCTCCGCTGATTAGTTTTATGTATACTATGTTTTCAAACATGCGATGAGGAATAGAAAGAATCCAGTCTTCATGTTTGGAGATAGTATTAAATATTGGCTACACCAAGATATAAGGTACAGTGTGTGTTGCAGCTACTCTTTGTATATTGACCACGGTTTTGATGCATTTACTCTTTGTATATTGTATACCATTTCAGTTATCCCAAAGTGGGAACCTGTAGTGTTGCAGAAATTTACTCTTCATTCATAGTTACATTGAAAATTAACAATGATGGATGATGCATGCACAAAGAATATATATAGGACAATACACGTCAGGATATAATTCAGCGTCGCAGGATTGCACAAGATTATGTCTAGTTACACCGATGAAAAGCTGATTGACTAGGACCCTGCAAATAAAAAATCTGAATGACTAGGACATTGGGCGAGCACATCGGAATGGACATCAGAATATCAATTTGAAGCTAATACATCATTTGTTCCTTACCTCACGCAAAAACTTCTGTCTGCATAGTGGACTGATTTTACTTACAATATACCGCTCAAGAAGCCCCTACAAAATGATGAACAATTCGGTAAGTGTCCTCCAGATGATACTAGTAACACAAGTTAACTGTCAACTGAGGGCATAAGTTACCAGAATCCAGAGGGCGCATTTTCCTTTTTCCTGCATCGAACAATCAACCAAAAAGCAGAAATCATTCCAAGGCCATGTCCAATGTTAAACACTAGGATGTAACTATTGAATAAAAGCAATATTGGCCCAGATATCCGCGCCGAGGCGAGGGTCGGAAACGGGAGAGCCTGCCTTGCCCCTGGTACTGGTATATATTTCTGAATATCATTGGGTACTCTTTTTGTAACGAAATTGGTAATACTTCTTACAGCTGGACAGTTTGATTTCCCACTATGGGCCTAGAATTATGGGTTGTTGTCAAAGAACCTCTTATCACGATAAACTATTCTTGCCCAAATTTTAGGGTGCCAGGAACCTTTTATTCGTATACACAATTAGGGAACTGTAAACCCCTCGATTTGAAAGTTTTCTTATACCTATTGTATTACTGTACTAAGTAATAACACTTGTTAGTATATCATTTACAAGACTAGTTTGCATGACATACGACAATAAGCAACTAAGGCCAGACGCTCTGAATGAAGACTACCTTAGGTCTTGAATTTTCTACCTTTTTATATATATTCTATGGGATACAGGGAGTCCTGAATTCTTTTTCTATTTCACTTCCGTGACATTTGTTTTAGTTCATTAATCTATCTTTTATTTCTAAGGGAATGTACAGCCCTGTAAGTTTGCTACTTCAGCTATTCAATACAAATACACTGTTGAACAACAACCTCACCAATCAACTTAACAATAAGCAGAATAATAATAATCAAAAGTATGTTTCTGGAATGGAACTTTTTTTGGAGAACATGTTTCTACGCAGAAACTAATACTGTGCAATTAAGTTCATTCCTAACACTCAATACCAATAGCTGTGCAATATCTGTGTTTCACAATTCATCTCAGTCATACCATTGACCAGCATATCAAAAGGAATAAACATATGGATCAGTTGTAAAGAAGGGGGCAGTGAAAGTCGCCCACTATTTTGCACAAATAGTATAATATTAACTGTAATGGCGGCTATAGCTATTTAAAAATTAGATAACAAGTTAAATAAGAAACTTCTGTAAATTCTTACTTTTTTGGTCCTACAAAGGCATTGGTGATGTCATCAGCCGTTGGATTCCCGGTGAATTCAGCTAGCAAATCATATTTTTCTCCATTAGGTTCATCAACCCTTCGAAAAATCTCGTATTTATTTGGATAAGCCATCCTGTATCAATAATTCAACCAAACTGTAATGACTGAAATTTATCTAACTGTCAGCACCATTAGCAGAAGTATGATACTTTGGAGAACAAAAGTAAGAGAGATAACCTTAAAGCGCCCATGATAGGATAAAATGTACCAGCATAGAAGAGAAGCCGGAAAGAATAACAAGTCTCAAATGATGCAGCATACTGAAGCCTCACATCTCTTCCCATTGTCTTCAACATGAAAACCAAGAAACAGCTGAATACTAGCTGTCATGCTATGATTAAGTGGAACGTATATGGAGCACTTACTTGCATTACGCCACTTGATGCAGGCATATCCTGTAAATGTAAATTTCAGGGACATTAAGGTTTGCTATGACGATGCCAAGAAACAATTTTTCACCGTGTTGGATTTTTATTTCTAGAACACTCCTTCCTAGATTAGATTAGGCCCAAGGATTATATGAGCAAAGAAACACAAACCATTTTTAGTTCCAATGAGATTTCCTAAGAGCAACAAAAGAGATAATAGAAACTACACTAATTTCAAAAATAAACAGGTCCAGGATATAAAGCAAAAATCTCTTAGAGACATGTCATGTGTGTGTGTGTGTGTGTGAGAGAGAGAGAGAGAGAGAGAGAGAGAGAGAGAGTTAGTATGCACCCAACCTTCAGGCGAGGATTTACAAGAATCACAGGTCTGTCACCAGCAGCATCAGTCATAGCTCTCATATCCTGCAAAACTCTAATATGATACTACAGATCGAGAAGGGTATATACTCTATAACTAGGAAAAAATACTAAGACACAGAATCTTTACATCAATTATGCAGTTTCCAACAGCATTCTGGGGAGCAATGAGAACAAACATGTCATCTTCTTTATCAACCTCACTAGCACCTGTAATCGAATTAAACATACTAGTATACTTAAAAATAAACAGAAACAGCAGAAAACAATAAAATGCACGACCAAAAAGAAATAGCAGAAAACAATAAAAGGCACGACCAATAACAGGCAAAGCTACAGCCAAGGACAAGATGATCTGCCGTCTCTGGACTCTGGAGCATTGCCACACAGCAGGCAGAGCACGCTGCAAAACCCCTTGTCAAAAGCCTACCCGCCATGAGAATGCGCCAAAGCAGCAGCAGCCACATGAAAAACCTGCATTTTCCTTCAGTCTTCGCCTTTCAGATGGCGTCTGGGTGGACATCCACCAGAGAGAAAGAGCCCTGGAATTGGAGGGAGTAGGCCGAGGCCGCGGAGTAAGACCCATCCACCTACAATCTCCATGCAACCGAGTCCTGCACGGTGGGCTGAAGGGAGACACCAACGAGAAGTACCCAGAGTTGAGCGAACTCCTGGACCTGATGTTCCGTGGATATACCCCGAAGGGCCAAGCCCAGCTGTTGTCCTGAAGCGCCCTGAAGACTGAGATGCCTTTGCGCTTAATAAGCAGGAAGAGGTTTGGGTGAACTCCCTTGGCACCCGACCACTAAGCCAGCGAGATGTCCAGAATTTGGCCTTGTGTCCATCCCCAATGGAAATTGAGACCGAGGATGCAAACAGCTCCTGGTCAACCGCACTGTTAGACGAAGGCGTCCCCACCCAAGGCTTCTCCGAGTCCATCCAGTCAAACCACAACCATCTGAGGCACAGCCCCGTGCTGAACTTCTCAATATCCTTGACACCGAGCCCACCGAGGCACTTAGGCCTGCACACCTGCGCCCAGCTGACTAAGCAATGCCCACCATTGCAAGCATCTTGAGGGGGGAGTTGAGCATACGGTTTAATGGTTGTGTGTGTGTGTGTGTGCTGTGGTGTTTGGCTCATAAGGCCCATTTAGAGTTCATACATGTATAGCAATGAGAGTAGTAAAAAATAGAAGAATCCACAAAATTTCCACGATAACTAACACTTAATTTCATTTTCAATATTCTTCTGATGAAACTAAGTAGCCACCATTTATTTTATTCAATGCTATTGAACGTATTAATTTAGTGGATGACGAACCTACTGCTCCAATATTGATGAAGGCACCCATCGCCCCATAGTCACCCCAGTCCATGAATTCCAATATTTTTCTGGTTCCAGCAAGCTGAAGTGGAATACCAGCAAATGCGCCTTGCCCCATGGAGCCTTGAACACAGACCTGATAAGAAGTCAGCAGTCTCATGTTGTGTCATCAAAAAAGGCAGTGGGCAGGTGGAGGTATATGGATGAATACCGAATGTAAGCACCTTGACACGCTTTCCGTCATCAGCAAAGGTAAGAGATAAATCTCTTACAAGCTCCATGAGGGTTCCTATACGATAAACATCCTGAAGATAAAAAAGGTTTGATTGACAGTTTACGCCAGCAAAAAAGATATGTAAGCTTGTGTGCTCTTACCATTTCAGGGTTAAGCTCCGGAATATTGATATCTATCTGCATGTTTGAGCAAAAGTAGACAGTAATCAAGAAAAAATGTTTTCCCAGAAAGCACATGAAGCAAAAAAAAAGGTGAAAGGACTACAAGGTTCAGTCACAATGATTAATCCCAAGTACATATTATTCCCTCTAGGTTAAATATGCAATAGAAAGAGAAAAGTACTCAAATTGCCTCAGTGAATAGTTTAGTCAGTGAGTTCTGATTTCAATCTTCAATTGAGATTTGAAATAAATTTAAACGTAAAGTGGCAACCTGCAACCGAGTCTTTTTATCTTCAATAGCACGCTTTGTAGCTTGTATCACATCGTCGTAAAAGTATTTCCTGATCTCTCTGGAGTGTGGAATGTTATTTAATCTCGTTGGAATTCCACGCCACTCCTGGCAGAAAGCATTTAGACATACATTAATAGAAAAGATCTAAGTGGACACACTTCACTTCAAGATCTCACACGTAGAATAAAATGGCTAACTATATTACACATACCTTTTTCGAAGCTGTTGTGTCTGGTGGTTTTCCTGTTCAATGAAGAGTTTGAGCAAACAATGAGAATTGGGAAAGCCGGCATAGTAAAAAAAGAAGCTAAAAGCTTTGCCTGATTATACTAATGAAGAAGAGAACATAATTAAAAATCAACTCCCCATAGTCATTTAGAAATCCTGGGCATGGCTAAGCTGCAAAATCTTCATATGGATTGTAATCCAAAGGAGACGTTGGATCTTTCATCATAAAGCAAGGAGAGGTCTGCAACATAATGAGATATGCATTTGCTGCCGGCTTTCAGAAGATTTCAGTCACTTATTGGTGGGGTATTCAGTGGTCAACCTAATTTGGGCTGAAGCCCTATCATGATTCAACCACAAGTTAACCCGCAGGGTTCCTTTTTGTGGCCGGCCTAGTTTGGTAACTCGCCTTTTGGTCGATGTTTATTTTCTCTGTTTGGGTTCTATTGTTTTCTCTTGTGGTCATGCCATTCGTCGCATTGTAAAAGTATTACCATCTTTCTCTCTAATATATACATGCAACTCTCTTGCATGGTCTCGCTAAATAAACGATATATACCGATTCTTGACATATTAGCTAAAACTGATAGCATATTATGGTTATTTTAAAATAACATTAGCACATTCTAAAAGAAGGCATATTAGCTCAAAGTGATACGCAAAAATATTAAAAGAAATGCAGCTTCGAAATAACGTGAAATGGGCTGTTCTTAAGCAAACGGAGAGACCGGTTGATCTAGTGGAGTTACATGATAGTGGTTGTGAATGACAGTAGAAGAATGGAAGAAGACATTAGTGGGGAACTTTATTATTGCTCTGACCGTTTGTCTTGGCCAACTTTTTTTCTGAAGCATTCGTACATATCTTCTGTAACATGGACTCTATTTCACGAAAAATGACTTCCACTGGGCGATTTCCATCAATCTGCATTGCAGGTTGAAGGAACAAAGGTTACTTCTGATTTACTATCTGGATCACTGCTATGATAGTAGCTAGAAATACACGAGAACCTGGTTAAGCAAATCTGAGTATGTCGGAATAACAGCTTCAGAATTTTGTTTGTAAGTCTCAAGGCGTGATTTAACCTGCAGAAGAAAGAAGGCTCTTATGGTTCAGAATGTTTCATGGAAGCGATGCCAGCATTATGCAATCACAATGTCATAAAGAAAAGGGAGGAAGGGGGTACGGTAAGTAATGGAAAGTTTTGCATCCTGTCAGTTTAATTGTATAATTCATTTTTGTATTCTGTAAATGACAGTAAAATTTTAAACAGCACAATATTTTTCCCCTGCCGTGTCTTAAAAGTTTACGAAAAGCACTGAGAATGTAGAGCTAGCTGAAAGAGGGGGATTAAGTGATGTAAAAAGACCTAAAAATATTAATAATACAATCGAAGTCAAACCTAGATATGCAACACTTCGAGCTTAAGATAGCCAAAGCATACATAATATTTTTTCCTCTAGAGTAAGCAGGAGCGTATCAGAAGAGAAGTTATAGTACAGATCAGGAACAATAGGAAAAATAATTACTTACCAGCTGTGGCCTACAATAAATAAACACAGATAGTAACAAACAGAACATAATTACAACCAAGTTTCTAAGCAACCTGCACCTGCCAAACTCTTTGATGTTCAAATCTAGGTCCAAGCTAGTGATGACAGAACAAAAGGAATTTGCACAAATCGAATTCTTAAATGCAGGCCCAAGCTCTCAAACTAGCATATTATATTTAACAAGATAGATACATCTATAGACCTTACCAAGGATGACAAAACAAGTAAAAGATTACTTAAGCGGACAACAACAGAAACCTTTTCAAATGTATCATCAGAGCGTGTAGTAAGCCTGGCAGATATCTCCTCATTCTCTGGGGGGAAGTTCTTTACATGGTAAATTTTGCCCGTCACAGGATCCAGTCTTCTTCCAACACATCTATCGATTAGATTGTCATCAGGAACCTGAATTTAGAAACAAAATGAAACACAAGAGGTCAAAGATATCTGTGGTATACAGTGTTTGGGATTGACATCAGGAACCTGAACTTGAAAACAAAATGAAACACAAGAGATCAAAGACATTCTGTAAGAGCAAGGGAAGCAAAATGCGTAGTATTTGATTTCAAGATACAAATACTGAAGTTGACACAAATAAGAATCAGATTAAGTTCAAAAAAAGAAGAAGAATCAGACTATTATGAACCACACTGATTCAGAAAATACACAGCTAAGTGTATAATTGCTATCAGTTTGAATGTCACACGCCAACAAACTTGATATGAATTCCCACTAAATGAATTCGTAAAGAATCTTATTTACAGTTGCACAAGGGCAGACCTGATCAATTTGCTTAATTATTAAATCTATTCTCAGTCACTAGCTTCCCTTTTGTCACAACCAAAGTTACTGGATTCACCATAATGTACGTCTAGGGTATAATTTGACCTGGTTATGACCCCTAATCTGCGGTGTGGTATTCTTGTGCAGTTTTGAAGGAAAAGTATCGTACTGTGTGCACAGCCCTGTAACAACCTGGACATACCACATTCTGGGAGAATATTGCGACAGCCATATTATACTACTCCGTCCGATCCGAATTAATTGACGCGGCCTCTATACAATGCAAGATGGACATTGTATAAAGACTGCATCAATTAATTCAGATCGGAGGGAGTAGCAAATTTAATTCATAAAACTAATAACAAGTTGGAGAATCAGAATTCATGAAATTGAAGTACCGTGATGAAGCTCGTTCAAACATCCTTTCTTTCTAAACATTTTGATTTATCAGAATGGGAACAAAATGTAACACTACATAAGGATGCCTATTGAGATAAGCATGATCGACAAGGTCGCAACGCAATATATTAAGATGTTATAATCAAAAGTTGAAAGAACATGAAGGATGTGTCAGTGTCAATTGATAGTAAATGCCATAAATGGTAAAAAATGACTATTTCCAATACAACGAGTATATGCGGTCTTAAAATGGTAAAAAAATGGCTTACTTCCAGTAAAATGAATATATCTGGTCTTATTTTCATACTTTCAAGACTTTGTGCTTGAGCATAACTCCTTGGGTACCCATCAAGAAGCCACCCTCTTTCTCGCACGTCAGGCTGTGATAGTCGTGATACAACCATCTATATGAAATAACAACCACCATTAGCTAACAGAATTCTACCAACTACAAAGAACCTCTGAGAATCGAACCGCATACATCTGTCACGACTTGATCCGGGACAAGCATGCCACTGTCCATATATTCTTTTGCTTTCTTGCCTATATCTGTGCCAGAAGACACTTCAGCCCGTAGAAGATCCCCAGTTGATATATGAACCAAACCATACTAGAAGAAATTAAAAAGAAAGAGTTTTAGAACAGAGCAGGCTATTGATCAATAAACATGTTTACAGCCAAAACTAGAGTTAAACAATAAATCCGTTCAAAGCTGATTAATCTGCCAACTACTTTCAGATACATGCATATCCTTCAGCAAGAGTCTTTCTCCACAATTCAGATTTGCATCAGGCTGTTATTAACACCGACGACATATGCATTTTTGGGCGCAGACAAAATAGGAAGAACCCCAAGCAATGGTTTTCTGCTTTTTACCTTCTCGACAATCATGCGGCACTGCGTCCCCTTGCCCGACGCGGGCGCCCCGGAGATCATCACCTTCAGCGGCGCCTCCGCCCGCGCCGGCGCCGCCCCCTCCGCTGCCCGGCATGGCAGGAGCAAGCCCTGCCAGAACCCCATGGGAAGCGTATGAATCATAGCGATGTGCTATCGCGACCACGACGACACGGATTTAAGTAGCGCGGAGCAAGCCATAATGTACGAACCCTGGGCTTGGGGGCGGCGGAGGAGGAGACAGCCTGGGCGGTGGATGCCGGGGGAGAGCGGCGGGAGAGCGACCCCGAGAGGAGGCGGGCGGCGCCGGGGCCGCGGTGGATCGCCGTCCCGGCGATAGGAGGGGTCATCGTGGCGGTGGCCTCCGGGGAGGATGCCGCCATCGTCGTGGCGGAAGAGGGCCAGTGTGTGTGGAGGGAAAACGGAGAGAGCAGGATTGGAGTCGCGCGGCTTCAGAGTTGAGACGCGTCGCCACCCGACTCCCCACCCCCAGTCGCCAGCGGTGGGTCCTGCCCATCTCGCAGCTCAGCGCTGTTGCGCGAGCTCCTTTTTTTTCCATAAACAAAGAAGCAAACCGAAAAGACTTCTACACGTGCGCAGGGACCGGCACCTGCACCACCACATCTCACGCATCACCACCTCTCAACATTGAGCAGGCGCCTGGTCGAAGGAGGGACCGGCGCCGAAGCCGCGGAGGTCGAAGACGAGGGCGTGGCGAGTGCGGCCATTTGGTGGCGCCAAAGCTCCGAGAAGCCGTGGAGGACGAGCACCACCCGAACGGCTGCGGGGCCCTGCTCGGCCACAGGGAGGGACATGCCGTTCACGCCCGTGTTCTAGCGGGCCGCACGGTGCCAGACTCCTCCATGCTCGCCGCACCGTCCCCGCCCTCTTCTCGTATATCAAATTAAATCTACCTTGATTGAAGGAGTTGGCCCACATGAACAAGTGGCAGTTTTTTATTGGCCTTGCACAATATTTCCTGCTGGGAGCCGTGTAGATGAGCCGAACCCCGAGCAAATGCACAGAGGGATCGATCGGGATAGCATGCACTGGGCTGGCCAGTTACTTGATCTGGTTTTAGGAACCTTCTAGCAGTTCTATCTAGTTTTATGGATTTTGGGAACCTTCCAGAAGGTTCTCTGAACCGGGTTTTTTTTTCATTTGTGTTTTCTTATTCGTTTTCCCCTTTTCCGTGAGGTATCGAGGCCTGCCAAGGGCACCATAGGGGAGCTGCATGAGGATGCTCCACCAGAGCTGCAGCCAAACCTCGAAACCACGCTAGGGGCTTAGGCAGTAGAGGCCTCCATACACGCCACCAGCGCAAACCCATCTAGGCAGCGCCCAGGGGATCAGACTGATGCACAGTCCACCCGCCCGATCAAATCTGGGCAGAGCCCCGGCCATGGATAAAGCCACAAGGCGAGGACCAGGAGACCGACTGCACGTCCCCAGGCCACACAGTAGCCAAGCCTCGGATTGGAGGCCGGCAGCAAACGGCGACCCTCCAACGGTGATGAAGACGTGATGATCCATCGAGGATATTCACCAGCTCAAGGAAGAGAGGCCCCGCCGCCGCCACGGGACTTTGCCCCGGCGCTGCCGGCCGGCGGCGGCGAGGAGGATGGCCGAGGAGGGCGGTGAGGAGCGCCTCCGCCCGTGTAGACTGGACCGAATGGCATGTGTGCACTTGTACGCAATGAGGATGTTGTCTGTGATCAAACGTCCAAGAACAAAAGCACCAGAAGGATGATCTTTAGTCTCCTAGCCAACACCTTTTGCCGCCAGTTTGTATAGTACATTACATAGACTTATCGGCCAGAATTGAGAGAGCAACTCCGGTGCCTTGACTTTAGGGATCAAAACGAACACCGTACTGTAAAGTCCGCTGGGAATTCTTTGCCATTTAAAAAAAATCACTGTCGAACAAGCCTAATTTTTTTTAATTATAAAAGACGAGTGTCTTTGATAAAATAGGGCTAGTAATCCGTTTGGTCCCGGAGCTTTCGTAGGATCCATTTGGAAGAGAGCCCTTTCGATCTCCTCACACGTCCAATTCGCCGTCAGCTTGGCGTTCATATCAGTGGAGACCAGGGTCTGAACATGCTGCAGAATCTAACGAAAGTTAGTTGCGCGTTCATATCAGTGGAGACCAGGGTCTGAACATGCTGTAGAATCTAACGGAAGTTAGTTGCACCCTCGGATGTGTAGAGCTCCCTATAAAAATCCCATGCCACGACACGCATCTCAGCGTATGTTGATGCTTAGCTACATCAGGCTTCTTCAGTTTTAGAGCATCTTCAACAGGCGCGCTATTTTAGCCGAGCGCTGGGAAAAACTGCTTTTTTGCGCGCGCGGAGTCGAAACGGGCGCTCCAGCAGCCGCGCAAAAATCGTGTGCGCGTGATATAATGGGTTCAGCGCGCGGAGGAAAACGACATCGCGTGCCACTTATTTCATGCGCCCGCTCCCGCGAGCTGGACATACGAGCGCCCGCGACCAACTGCCGCCAACCTCTCTGGCTGCCACACCTTCGCCTTGCCCTACGCCGTCACCGGCGAAATTTGGCCGATAGAAGGTCGCGCCGACATCCCCCAACCCCTCCCTACACCCGCGACCCCTCCGCCACCGCCGCCGTAAACCCTAACGCGGGGTTGAGCTTCGGCTTCGCCGCCGGCGGCCCTCCTCCAAGCACTGGTCTCGTGCGTGGCCTCTTCATGGCGCCACTGATGACCTCGCAGGGTGGCGTTGTGCCGCCGCCCGCCGTGAAGCCACGGGCCTCCCTCTCCAAGCGACTGAATGCGGCGGCTGCGAGGGCAAGCAAAGGTGTTCGGGAAGAAGAACAAGGCACATGGTTCTTCTAGGCGGACGAAGAAGAACCTTGCAGGGCATCCGGCCACACCTCTGCTAAGCGCTGGAGAGCTCGCAATTTGTTGCGCCGGAGGCTGATGCGCACAAGGTGTTTGATGAAATGCCCACAAGGTATGATTGCCCCCCTTTTGTTGGTGTTTTTTTACATAAATGTATACATGTGGATAACTTATTTTCTTCTACATACTTTGTAGTTGCAATGATGACACATATATGTCAACTATGGGTGTTGGCTCCAACAATTCTCATTGGTCTCAAACCAATGAAGTGCATGAAGATGATCATGTTGAGTGGGAGGTTGACGAGGATGGTGAGGGTATTGTCGATGCACCGAAAGAAAGAGCGGGCAACTACACCATGGACGAAGACATCTTGCTATGCAATACATGGTTGCATGTGTCTATGGATGCTAACATTAGAGGGGACAAAAGTAGAGATGCATATTGGGACCGGATGAAGGAGCACTTTGATTTACACAACAAGAGTGGAATTGACCGCACGCGTAGATCTCTTTGCTCCCGGTGGTCGACAGTCAACAAAGATTATCAAAGGTGGGCGGCGGCACTTAAGGCAGTTGACATGATAAACCCAAGTGACACTAATGATAGAGATAGGGTAAGTGTCATTTCTTTATGTTCCTTCCATGTTCATGCTTCTTTTTTGGTGTTTCAAGTGCTAACTTGTTCTTTTGTTTGTAGCTCACTATTGCATAAAACTTATTTCAAGGAGAAGAGAAGAAGGCCAAGAAAGGGAAGGTCAAGAAAGGGAGATCATTTGTGTTGGCCCATTGCTACAATGTGTTGAAGGATGAAGAGAAATGGAAGCCCCGTGATGGCCAAGAGGAGAGCAAAAAAAGCAAGACAACTATTGATTTGGATGATGATGATGATGAGGAGGCATTAAGTGATGGCGGCAAGAGAAGCCCTACAACGAGCTCGGTTGCCTACTCCAAACCAAAGAGACCAAATGGAGGCAAGAAAGATGCAAAAGAAAAGAAGAAGAGAGGAGACGATGATTTATAGAATGCTATGGAAGCTATTAAGCACGAAAGGAAGCAAACACGGTGAGGATGATGGAAAGGATCTAAGATGCGGCGGCCGAGGAGAGGAGGGTAACGGCCGAGGAGAGGAAGGTGGCATTGGAGTAGAAGAAATTGGCCATGGAGTAGCGATCTAGATTATTGAAAAGGGAAAAGCACTTGTTCTTTATGGACACATCTACACTCGATGATAGGCAAAAGGAGTACGTCATTCTTTCCTGTGAAGAAGTCTTGGTCCAAAAAAGAGCCATGGCCATGAGAGGCATGGGAGCTACCAATGGGAGGCATGGGTGGCTTCGGAGCTACCATGGGAGGCTTGAGAGCACCTACGGAAGGCATGGGTGGCTTCAGAGATATCATGAGAGGCATGAGTTTTGGGTCTCTCATAGGAGGCATGGGAGCACCTTCGGGGTGACATGGGCGGACGCATGTCTTCCTGTGTGCCTCACATACCTTCGCATTATCTTGCTGGAGATCTTGTGAACACCATCCAAGCTCCTGATGACGATGCGGCGCTTGAAAATGAAGAGGAGGAAGAATCGTCTTTGGATGAGAAGGAAGAATCGGAGGAAGAAGAGGACGATGATGAGTGATGTGGCATGATTGTTGATGTGCCATTTGTTTGTGTAAACTTTTATTTGTCATGAATTTGGTTGGGTGATTTTGAACTATGTCATACAAGTGAACTATGCTACGTCTCTGTTTTGCACATTTGTTTATTATTTGAAACATCATCATATTGTCAAATGGACATGTAAAAATCATATTTGCAAGCGTCGGATGCTTGTGCACGCTGTAAATTAGCATGCCTTCTGGAGCTACTCGTGCATGCCATATTTTGGAGCGGCCGCTGGAGCCAGCGTCCTGCTTCCCGCAAAAAAACGCTATTTCGATGTTGTAAAAAAGTTTTTGCGCGCCGTGCAGTTGTGCGCCTGTTGGAGATGCTCTTAGAATCGTTTTTTACGGCGCCTATGTGATGCCCTATTCTGCAAGAACTTGGTGTTGCGGTGGCCCCTCCGGCCATAGCATCACTTCTTCCCTGTCGTAGAGCTCATGCAGGTCTTTTCAAGCCACACCGAACCGAAGTCAGTACGTACGTGCCCAGTTCTGCATGTGCTTGGACACACCTTCTAACTTGCTATAAGAAGGCCCGTGAGCCCACTGTTCCCTGTGTCGTGCATGCATGTCCCATGCATGATGTAAGAGCGGGATCCTATACAGCGCATAGGTCGCCCGCTA
>NC_041390.1:56610503-56633412 GCF_002162155.2 Triticum dicoccoides | reverse complement strand
TTATTTTTTCTTTCTTTTTTCCCCTTTTTTTGGTTTTTTCTTTTCCTTTTTCTTTTCTATTTTCTTCCTCTTCACTTTTTGACTATTTTTGTTCATTGTTTTCAAAAAATGTTCACCACATTCAAAATTTGTTCATTATTTTTTCAAAAAACTGTTCATCAAATTCAAATTTTGTTCATGACTTTTTCAAAAAATGTTCTTGAATACAAATTTTGTTCATTAAATTAAAAAATGTTCATCAAATGCCAAATTTGTTTATAGATGTTCAAAATATGTTCATCAAGTTAAAAAAGATGTTCATTCCTTTGAAATCACAAACATTTTTTGAATTCAAGAAATGTTTTGGAATTTGGTGAACATGTTTTAATTCTGTTAGCATTTATCATTTCGCGAACATATTTTTTCAAATCATGAACAATTTTTGAATTCACGAACATTTCACAAGTTGTAACTTTATTGAAATCCCGAATTAGTATTACAATGAAAAAAATAAAAAAAGAACAAAGAAAAGATGGTTCCGCTTTCCCTCCCCACACATGGGCCAGCCCATGAGGCAGCATGGGGTAGCGAGGGGTACGCGCTCCGTCGTTCGCTGGCGCGTACAACGCTAAATAGGAGGTCTCGATGTAGCAGCTCATTGAATCTCGGATGCATGGTCTGACCATCTCTTCAAATCGAAAGCTGCCCATATGGTCCATCATCCTGGCGTCTGAAATACTTTTGGAAAGACAATTATGGTTAGTTTCGGATAATACGCTCGGAAATATACAAATAGGAGATGTTTTATTCTATTTTGATTACATTTGGATAGACAATTATTACTATTAATACCATCCTTAGTATCTAGATAAACTAAGACTATATAAATAGAAGATTTCTTATTCTGGTTTGATTATGTTTAGGTAGACAATTATTATTATTAGTATCAGCCTTCATATATAGATAAATCTATGGCAATCTATAAATAGAAGCCTTTTATTCTGTTTTGACTATGTTTGGATAGACAATTATTATTATTAGTATCAACCTTCCTATCTAAATAAATCTAAGACAATCTACAAATAGAAGATTTTTCATTCTGTAGACAATTATTATTAGTAGTATCAGGATAAATACATTTGAAATACCATGTGATACATATGGTAAACGATCCACACATGTGGAATATATCTAAACATGTTTTAGTGTTAGATACGTAGATACCTTTGTATCTAGATAAATCTAAGCCAATTTTTTGGGGAGAGAGGTAACATATAAAAAGGGGTCTCGCACTCATGGGCAGAGCAACACGTAAAGCAAAGTTGGCCTACCTACGCAACGATAACAAGGCAAGCTACCTCGCAAGCCTGTGTGCACTCAGCAAGCAGCAGTCTCCACAATGTTGGCTTGCTGCTGCTTTGTGTCCCAGCTGCTCATCGTAATAACGCTCATACACCTTGCCATGACCAAGAGCAAGGTCCGCAGTGGCACATGCTCATCGGCGATGGTCCCGCTTCCACTTCCGCCGGGACCATGGTCGTGGCCACTGGTGGGTAGCCTGCCCGAGATGGTGCTCAATAAGCCAGCGTTCCGTTGGATCCATTGCGTGATGAAGGATATGGGCACCGACATCGCTTGCTTCCGCCTTGGCGGCGTCCACGTCGTCCCGATCACATGTCCCAAGATCGCAAGGGAGGTGCTCAAGAAGCAGGACAAGAACTTCTTGTCCCGCCCACTCACCTTCGCCTCCGACGCCATCAGCTGCGGGTACAAGGATGCCGTGCTCACGTCGTTCGGCGACCAGTGGATGAAGATGCGCAAGGTGCTCACCTCTGAGATCATCTGCCCCTCCCGCCACAAGTGACTCCATGACAAGCGCGCCGACGAAGCTGACAACTTGACGCATTACATCTACAACCTCACCGCCGTGGGGTCATCTTCAACGTTGGGACTAGCCAACGTCAATGTCAGGCATGTCACACGGCATTACTGCGGCAACGTCATCCGCCGGCTTGTCTTCGGCCAACGGTACTTCGGGGAGCCTCAGCCGGACGGCGGGCCGAGGCCGATGGAGGTGGAGCACATGGATGCTTCCTTCACCCTCCTAGGGCTCCTCTTCTCGTTCTGCGTCAGCGACTACCTCCCGTGTCTACTTGGCCTAGACCTCGACGGCCACGAGAAAATTATTAAGGAGGCCAACACAAAAGTGGATAGACTGCACAACATGGTCATTGAAGAGCGTTGGAGGCAATGGAACAGCGACGAGAGGCAGGACGGGGTCCAGGACTTCCTTGACGTTCTCATCACGCTCGCCGATGGTGACGGCAAGCCATTGCTCAACATCGATGAGGTCAAAGCACAATGCAAGGTAAGCAAAATATTAATTAATGAGAAATTTTAAGATGGTTCAAGGGCCTAGATTGAATTTAGTGACCAATTGCCTCATAGTCCTACAAGGTAATACGTCATCCATGAGAAAAGGTAATAGCTCACACTCTTAAATAGATCTTATACTGTATTTCACAGGTGTTAGAAAAGGGAAACAATAGAATAAGAAATTATGAATTGATAGTTTAAACATATCATTATTGCATTTTTCTACCATTTTGATGTGATTTCAACTTAAACTGTATTTAAAATTCCAATTAGTCAATGTAATCTATCTTCATGCAAATATATAAATTGTATTAACTTACATTTATCTCCATGGAATGCATGCAGGACATAATATTAGCGGCCATAGATAACCCGTTAAACGCAGTGGAGTGGGCGCTGGCAGAGATGGTGAACAACCCAGAATTGGTGGCCAAAGCGGTGGAGGAGATGGACCAGGTGGTCGATCGCGAGCGACTGGTGCAAGAGTCAGACATCATGCAGCTCAACTATCTCAAGGCGTGCATACGTGAGGCATTTCGCCTCCACCCAGTCGCTCCCTTCAACGTGCCGCATGTCGCAATTGCCGATACCATTGTTGCGGGCTACCGCGTTCCCAAGGGTAGCCACGTCATCCTCAGCCGGCTGGCCCTGGGCCAGAACCCCACCGTCTGGGATGAACCACTCCACTTCAAGCCAGAGCGCCATATGGGAGACAACATCAATGTGGTGCTTACCGAGAGCGGATTGCGGTTCATCTCCTTTAGCACCGGACGGCGGGGATGCATCGCGGCATCACTAGGAACAACCATGAGTGTCATGCTCTTCGGCAGGCTCCTGCATGGCTTCACCTGGACCAAACCGTCTGGGGTGTCGGCCATCAATCTCCGCGAGTCCAAGCACGACCTCTTCATAGAGGAACCGCTAGTGCTACATGCTGAGCCACGTCTTGCAGCGCACCTCTACCCTCTCATGCACCGTTGAGCAAATAACGAGCTATGAATCACCAATAAGGCGAGTATGCTATTTTCTTGATGAATCTATGTACTTATATACTAATAAAGAAAGGCGATATTCTTATTTTCGTCCCGCTTTGTTTCGTTCCACTTCGATTGATTTTCACGTATGCTAGCTATTTTGGTTTTGTCCGTTTCACATACGAGCGAGCCGGTTTCTTTCATGCGTCGCTGGATCGTCCTAGGCTTGTCCAAAACATTGGAACAATACCTGCTAGCCAAACAACCACCTATCTACTGTTGATTTTGGACAGATAGAGATGAAAATGTATACAAGATGATGCTCTTTTTATCACCAACGAAGGATGACAGTGGGTCGGCCGTATACGTTGGGCAACTCCGTTTGAGTTGTTTCTTCCATCCCATGTCCCAGGCAGGGCAGCATAGCAGCCTATAATAGTCTTTTTATTTTGGTTCATCAATTAAATAGTGCCATCTATTTTTCTTACTTTGAATTCTACAAGTTTATATACGCTAGCAAGTTGCCATGGAAATCAACAAGCAGCCTCAAAAAGCATAAAAAAACTCAGAGAGTGAGGTATGCAATGAGGACGCATATTACGAGGGTGATCTCCAATCTGAGATCCGAGATTATGGGCCAATGAAAGCAATAAAGACATGATTAAAGATCTCTGGTTATGGGCCAATGCAACCAGTGAAGACCCAACTAAATATCTGAGATTATAGGCCAATGAAAGAAATGAAGACCTGATTAAAGATTCAAGATTATTATGGGCCAATGGAAGAAATAAAGACCCGATTAAACCTCCAAGCTCATGTTGATGTGCATGCACTAGTAGAAAAACGGCCATTTGTCCCGGTTCGTAAGGCCCATTTGTCCTGGTTAGGAAACCGGGACTAAAGGGTCGTTACTAAAGCCCTAAACCTTTAGTCCCAGTTCTTACACCAACCGGGACAGATGGGCCTCCACATGGCCGTTGCGGCGAGCCCAGGCAGGAGGGCCTTTGGTCCCGGTTGGTGGCACCAACCCGGACCATTAAGCTACCACGCGTCAGCATTTCAGGGGCTAGGGTTTTTGTTTTTTGAAAGGAGGGGGGTTGGGGGTTTTGTATGGTTAATTTTGGGGGTTTCATATATTGTGTTAGGTAGCTAATTAATTAATAGAGAGAAGTGTCCTCTCTTATCTCCGTGCTTGGTAGACGGTACGTACTATACATATAGAGAGGTCGTCGACACGCTAGCTAGTAAGCAAATGAAGGAAATCATTAAGTACAGAAGTTCGTCATGAACATATTCATACAGAGAGAAGTGATATCGACCTCTCCTTCTCCGAGAGATCGGTCGAACAACAAGTTTTCATATATCTATTTGGCGCTACTGGCTACATATAAACAATATTAAGATCTCTTACAATATAATCCCCTAATTATATATGAACTCAGCTTCCAGATGGTATTCTCTGGCTTTATTGATGACGTGGTAAAAAAAAATCCCACCAATTCCTTTTGAATTGCTTTGATGCGATCTTGTGGTAGGAGGTCATCCCGCATCCGCCACATATAATTTGAAGAAGGGGGTCAATACATATATATGAATGAAACTTAACACAAATGATGGTAATATAATGAAATTGTGAATATTATTGCTTACGCACATCAAATTGTCTTTTAGAGTAGCCCCGGTTTTTTTGCAAGTCGCGTTGTAGATGAACTCACAAACGTAGTATCCACAGTAATCATTCCCTTGTTCCTGCCACAAGCACTTTACGAGAAATAGCGAGGTCAATCAAACTGATAATGAAGCATTATAAATGGCATTGATGAAAGTAGCTAGAATCAACGGGATCGAGATGCGCAGCACTAGCTAGCTAGTACTACTTACTTTCGGGTATGTCCATCGCAGCTCCCTCGGCAGTCCCAGAGATTGTGTGGTGAATACTTTCCAAACCCTGCGAGACAAAGAAAACAATTACTTGATATCAGGAAATGAACAAAAAGTTGCCGATATGGCGCGATAATGATCGATTGAATTTACTTGTCGAGCATTTTAGTCATGTCCGCATAGGTCTCGGGAGATTTTTTTTCTCGAGTCTAAGACGGTTACTAGTCCCTGCTCAAACTTAATCTCCAGGAGAATATAGTGGAAGCTGTGCACGCATGCATAACTCATTAATTACATTACTATAACTTTGAGTAATAAGGGAAACCGAATATGCACAAGACAGTAACACTCACTTGAAGTTGTAAGGAAAGAGTATTTTATCTTTGTTTTGATTTATTACCAGCGATTGGAGCAAGTTGGCCTCGGTTGCTTTGGCATCAAATTTAACCATATATTCATCTACGAGATTTGTGTTAATGAACCCAATATCATAGATTTCTGCTTTTCTGCATTCGACGATCTTCAATCTGCATAATATAGTGAGGATAATTATATATACATGCAATGAAAGAGCTGAGCTATATATAGAGAGACTTAATGACAAAAGTAGTACTTACAAACAGTAGCAAGTGGCCGTTAATTTATTAAGGGCCTTTTGTGTTGGGGAACGTAGTAATTTCAAAAAAATTCCTACGCACACGCAAGATCACGGTGATGCATATCAACGAGAGAGGAGAGTATCGTCCATGTACCCTCATAGACCGTAAGCGGAAGCGTTATGAGAACGCGGTTGATGTAGTCTTACGTCTTCACGATCCGACCGATCCAAGTACCGAACGTACGGCACCTCCGAGTTCAGCACACATTCAGCTCGATGACGTCCCACGAACTCCAATCCAGTAGAGTTTCACAGGAGAGTTCCGTCAACACGACGGGGTGATGACGGTGACGATGTTGCTACCGACACAGGGCTTCGCCTAAGAACCTCTACGATATGATCGAGGTGGATGATGGTGGAGGGGGGCACCTCACACGGCTTGGAACAATCAACTTGTGTGTCCTCTAGGGTGCCCCTCCCCACATATATAAAGGAGGGAGGGGAGGCCGACCGGCCTCTCTAGGCGCGCCAAAGGGGGGAGGAATCCTCCTCCTAGTAGGAGTAGGATTCCTCCTTTCCTAGTCCTACTAGGAGGGGAAAGGAAGGAGAGGGGGAGGAGAAGGAAAGAGGGGGCACAACCCCTCCCCTAGTCCAATTCGGATTAGGCCCATGGGGGGCGCGCGGCCAGCCCTCGTGGCTTCTCCTCCTTTTCCCTTAAATCAAACTAAGGCCCATATGTACTCCCGTATTCCCGTAACTCCCCTAGTACTCCGAAAAATACCCGGATCACTCGGAACCTTTCAATGTCCGAATATAGCCTTCCAATATATCGATCTTTACGGCTCGATCATTTCGAGACTCCTTGTCATGTCCCTGATCTCATCCGGGACTCCGAACGAACTTCGGTCATCAAATCACATAACTCATAATACAAATCATCACAAAACGTTAAGCGTGCGGACCCTACGGGTTCGAGAACTATGTAGACATGACCGTGACACGTCTCCGGTCAATAACCAATAGCGGAACCTGGATGCTCATATTGGCTCCTACATATTCTACGAAGATCTTTATCGGTCAAACCGCATAATAACATACATTGTTCCCTTTGTCATCGATATGTAACTTGCCCGAGATTTGATCGTCGGTATCTCAATACCTAGTTCAATCTTGTTACCGACAAGTCTCTTTACTCGATTCCATAATGCATCATCCCGCAACTAACTCATTAGTTGCATTGCTTGCAAGGCTTACAATGATGTGCATTACCGAGAGGGCCTAGAGATACCTCTCCGACAATCGGAGTGACAAATCCTAATCTCGATCTATGCCAACTCAACAAGTACCACCGGAGACACCTGTAGAGCACCTTTATAATCACCCAGTTACATTGTGACATTTGGTAGAACACAAAGTGTTCCTACGGTAATCGGGAGTTGCATAATCTCATAGTCATAGGAACATGTATAAGTCATGAAGAAAGCAATAGCAGTAAACTAAAATGATCAAATGCTAAGCTAACGGAATGGGTCAAGTCAATCACATCATTCTCCTAATGATGTGATCTCGTTTATCAAATGACAACTCATGTCTATGGTTAGGAAACATAACCATCTTTGATCAACGAGCTAGTCAAGTAGAGGCATACTAGTGACACTCTGTTTGTCTATGTATTCACACATGTATTATGTTTCCGGTTAATACAATTCTAGCATGAATAATAAACATTTATCATGAAATAAGGAAATAAATAATAACTTTATTATTGCCTCTAGGGCATATTTCCTTCATTTTGATTGAACCACTGGAAGAACTCCTCAAATGGAACAGACAACAAGTTCAATTCCAATGAGGTCGTGCTCCTCTTTAACTCTCAGCGTCAAAGTATTCTTCCCCCCAGACCCGCTGCATGTTTTCATGTACCAATCATGGAATCTTCGCATCATCGTTGTCAGAATAGTTCCATCTCTGACGAGAGGCTTCCCGTACTGGTATTTGTGTTCGTCCACCTCCATTATATCAAAATTTGCATCGTCGGGCAGGTAATCTCCAAGATTGGTATAACTTGGCACCATCCTCGGTTCATTAGCGATGATATCGCTAGACACCTTGAGCGGGGGGCACGATTGGTTCGCTTGTTCGCTGAGCTGGGAATTTTTTTCCCAGCTCGTTGTTCTGCTAACCTTCGATCACTGATAGTACTTCCCGACCGCTCCACTTTGATAAATGACTTTCCAATAATGCGCTCATAGTTGGTTTTCGGCGGAGACGGTGGTGGTTTCTTCAGGGCATCGGGTGTGCGCTTTGCTTTCACCAGATCTACCTTCTCCTCCGGAGGTGGATGTTTCTTTGCTTTCACCGCTTCTAAGAAGTCCCTCACTTCGGCTTCCACAATCTTCAGGTTTTCCTCCACGGACCTCTCGTATGGTAACTTCTGTAGAGGCTTTAGAGATAGACCGAATCTTAATTGCCTCCCGCCTCTGGCTATACTGCTAGATGCCGGAGCAGACGGAGCGGCTGCGGCTGTCTTCTTTGCTTGCTTACAAGGCAGAGGAGAATGAGTACGATGCGCCGGAGCAGACGGAGCGGCGGTGGGTCTCTTCCGCCCTTGCTGACGAGCCGGAGAAGTAGGAGGCTGGCTGCTCGGGCATGCCGGTGCAGGCGGAGAAGGAGGCGGAGTGCCGCCATGCGCCGGAGAAGGAGGCAGAGTGCCCTGATCACTCGGTGGAGGAGGAGGCGGAGTGCCCCGACTCACCGGAGGAGGAGGCGGAGGCGGAGGAGGAGGCGGAGTGCCCTGACTCGCCGGAGGAGGAGGAGGAGGAGGAGTGCCCTGAATCGCCGGAGGAGGAGGCGGCGGAGTGCCCTGACTCGCCAGAGGAGGAGGAGGAGGCGGAGGCGTCCAGTTCGGAAGGTTGATGAGCTCCTTCCACCATAGGCATGGAGTCTTCAGAGCTGAACCCAACCGAGTCTCCCCTTCACCGGTAGGGTGGTCAAGCTTGAGGTCCTCAAATCCCTCTGTTATTTCATCCACCGCCACCCTAGCATATCCTTCTGGAATTGCACGGCAATGAAAAGTTGCGTCGGGTTCAGGAGGTCGAACAGAGCCGACAACCGCCTTGACTTTGAAGTTCTGCCATTGTGTCATAAGGTGGCAATGTTGAGACTCCTTGATAGCATCCATGGGGTAGCTAGCAGGAGACGTGAAGACAGGCTCTAGCTGAAGCAGCTCGGTGGAAGCCACACTGCTTCTCCGCAGAGATGGCGGGGTAGCTTTGGGGGTAGCTTCGGCAGGTCGCTTGCTGCGATCTGCTTCTCATTCCTCTATTGCTTATACCCTTGCGTGCAGTGCCTGCAGTTGGGTCTGCTCCACTTTCTTCCTCCTCTCCTGGCATTTGTAACCGCCTGCGTCCGGAAACCCAGCCTTCCACGGAACAGAGCCTGGTGTGCCTCGTGTCCGTCCAGGGTGCTCAGGATTCCCGAGGGCCATTGTGAGCTCGTCATTCTCTCTGTCTGGAACGAACGTCCCGTCCTGCGCTGCGGCGATATAGTACTTAAGCTTCATGACGGGTATTCACATTTGCTCTTTTGTCCAAACGCACTTCCCTGTTACAGGGTCCATGCTTCCGCCAACCCCAAAGAACCAAGTCCGGCAATGGTCTGGCCAGTGCAATGTCTCTGGTTCGACCCCTTTTATCAAGCAGGTGATTCTCAGCCATCGCCCACAACAGCCGGGCTTTGAGGTAGCCACCTGACCCCGTGCAATGGTGATTCTCCTTCTTTGCAACATTTATCTTGTTTCTCTCTGACATCTGCTTACTCTTCTCCGATGTCTTGTGGGCCACAAATGCGTCCCAGTGATCTCTGATCTTCTCATACCGGCCGGTGAATTCTGGTGTCTCTTCTTTGTCGACAAACATTGTTTTCAGCTCATTCTTCCACCTCCTGAATAGTTATGCCATCTTCTTAAGAGCATGAGACTTGATCAATTGCTGTTTAACTGACTTCTCCGGATCCTCCTCTGGCGGTAGGGTGAAATTTGCCTTCAGCGCGGTCCAAAGATCATCTTTCTGCATATCATTGACATAAGAGACCTCAGGGTCTTCCTTCTTAGGCTTCAACCATTGCTGGATGCTGATCGGGATCTTGTCCCTAACAAGAACCCCGCACTGAGCAGCAAATGCTTCCTTTGTCCGGATGGGTTCAATCGGTTGGCCATCGCGCGCAATTGCTGTGATCGTGAACCTTTCATCTGGGCACAACTTTTTCTTCGGGCCTCGTTTCTTTACCGAAGTTGTGCTCGATCCGGAGGGCTAGAAAAAAGAAGAAAGACGAGAGTTAATATGTGTACATACCAAAACAATGAATGCATAAATTAGCTAGTTAGCACATGCTTAATATATACATATATGTATGTATATAAATACACACACACACACACACCTGGCCGGACTTTGTTCGGTCACCAGAGCCGTCATCACGGTCTCCTTCTTGCACCGGCATTCGGTCACCGAAGCCATCATAATCATGTATTTCCTCCTCCATTGTTCGATCACTGTAGCCTACTTCTTCACCCTGTCCTTCCAGACCATCATTGTCGTTAAGATACGACATGACATCACCTCCGCCTAAGATGATGTCCCCCAACACCTGTTCTGCTGCCTCATCTCGTCCATGCTCCATTGTTTCTGCAAATATTACAACATGACAATTATTATACAAACATGACAACAGGTGGATATATTAGTGGCAAACATAGACCTAGCTACCTAATCACAACAAGGAATCATATTAGTGGCCTCGACGCTTCTCTAGGGTTTGGGGTGGCCTCGGCAACGCTTCTAGGGTTCGGGTGGCCTCGACGACAACGCTCTTTTAACTTGGTAAATTTGGGTGGCCTCGGCAACGCTTCTAGGGTTTGGAACAACTTGTGCACATCCTTAATGGGGGCATTCTTGATAAATCTGGACCCTCGACCCTTGGACGACCCCCTCATGTCACATTTGTCTAGTGTCAAAGGATTCAACAAAACCATGTCTTCATCATTAGGCGAAAGTAACAGGCGCATGATGGTACGGATTTATGCAAAGTTGTTCTGGAACGGAGTCCCAGATAGGATAATTCGCTTTTTCGTACAAAGTTTAGCAAGAGCCTTCCGGATATTTCCATTTGGAAGGCCTTTGCTGAAATTCATACAAAAAGGTGAATTATTCTATCCGGAGCTCCGTTCCAAAACAACTTTGCACAACTTTGTATCATCATGCCCCGGTTACATCCGGCTAATGATGAAGCCATGGATTTCATCAATACTTTGACACTAGGCAACCTCTCGACCCCTCGGTGACCCTCGAACCCTCGTTGACTGCTACCTCTTGAGCACTGCGTTGGTTTTCCCTTGAAGAGGAAAGGGTGATGCAGCAAAGTAGCGTAAGTATTTCCCTCAGTTTTTGAGAACTAAGGTATCGATCCAGTAGGAGGCCGCGCACGAGTCCCTCGCACCTACACAAACAAATAAATCCTCGCAACCAGCGCGATAAGGGGTTGTCAATCCCTACACGGTCACTTACGAGAGTGAGATCTGATAGATATGATAGGATAATATTTTTGGTATTTTTATGATAAAGAGAAATAAAAGATGCAAAGCAAAATAAATGGCAAAGGAAATAACTAAGTATTGGAAGATTAATATGATGGAAGATAGACCCGTGGGCCATAGGTTTCACTAGTGGCTTCTCTCAAGAGCATAAGTATTCACGGCGGGTAAACAAATTACTGTTGAGCAATTGACAGAATTGAGCATAGTTATGAGAATATCTAGGTATGATCATGTATATAGGCATCATGTCTGACACAAGTATACCGACTCCTGCCTACATCTACTACTATTACTCCACACATCGACCGCTATCCAGCATGCATCTAGAGTATTAAGTTCATAAGAACAGAGTAACGCTTTAAGCAAGATGACATGATGTAGAGGGATAAACTCATGCAATATGATATAAACCCCATCTTGTTATCCTTGATGGCAACAATACAATACATGCCTTGCTGCCTCTACTGTCATTGGGAAAGGACACCGCAAGATTGAACCCAAAGCTAAGCACTTCTCCCATTGCAAGAAAGATCAATCTAGTAGGCCAAACCAAACTGATAATTCGAAGAGACTTGCAAAGATAACCAATCATACATAAAAGAATTCAGAGAAGATTCAAATATTGTTCATAGATAAACTTGATCATAAACCCACAATTCATCGGTCTCAACAAACACACCGCAAAAGAAGATTACATCGAATAGATCTCTACAAGAGAGGGGGAGAACTTTGTATTGAGATCCAAAAAGAGAGAAGAAGCCATCTAGCTAATAACTATGGACCCGAAGGTCTGAGGTAAACTACTCACACTTCATCGGAGGGGCTATGATGTTGATGTAGAAGCCCTCCGTGATCGATGCCCCCTCCGGCGGAGCTCCGGAAAAGGCCCCAAGATGGGATCTCGTGGATACAGAAAGTTACAGCGGTGGAATTAGGGTTTTGGCTCCGTATCTGGTAGTTTGGGGGTACGTAGGTATATATAGGAGGAAGGAGTACGTCGGTGGAGCAACAGGGGGCCCACGAGGGTGGAGGGCGCGCCCCCTACCTCGTGGCCTCCTTGTTGATGTCTTGACGTAGGGTCCAAGTCCTGTGGATCACGTTCATTCCGAAAATCACGTTCCGAAGGTTTCATTCCGTTTGGACTCCATTTCATATTCTTTTTCTGTGAAACTCTGAAATAGGCAAAAAAACAGCAATTCTGGGCTGGGCCTCCATTTAATAGGTTAGTCCCAAAAATAATATAAAAGTGTATAATAAAGCCCAATAATGACCAAAATATAATATAATATAGAATGGAACAATAAAAAATTATAGATACGTTGGAGACGTATCAAGCATCCCCAAGCTTAATTCCTGCTCGTCCTCGTGTAGGTAAATGATAAAAACAGAATTTTTGATGTGGAATGCTACTTGGCATAATTTCAATGTAATTCTTCTTAATTGTGATATGAATATTCAGATCCGAAAGATTCAAGATAAAATCTCAATATTGACATAAAAATAGTAATACTTCAAGCATACTAACTAAGCAATTATGTCCTCTCAAAATAACATGGGCAAAGAAAGTTCATCCCTACAAAATCATATAGTTTAGTCATGCTCCATTTTCGTCACACAAGATTGCTCTCATCATGCACAACCCCGATGACAAGCCAAGCAATTGTTTCATACTTTAGTAATCTCAAACTTTTTCAACCTTCACGCAATACATGAGCCTGAGCCATGGATATAGCACTATGGGTGGAATAGAATATAATGATGGGGGTTATGTGGAGAAGACAAAAAAGGGAGAAAGTCTCACATCAACGAGGCTAATCAATGAGCTATGGAGATGCCCATCAATTGATGTTAATGCAAGGAGTAGGGATTTCCATGCAACGGATGCACTAGAGCTATAAATATATGAAAGCTCAACAAAAGAAACTAAGTGGGTGTGCATCCAACTTGCTTGCTCACGAAGACCTAGGGCATTTGAGGAAGCCCATTGTTGGAATATACAAGCCAAGTTCTATAATGAAAAGTTCCCACTAGTATATGAAAGTGACAAAACAAAAGACTCTCTATCATGAAGATTATGGTGCTACTTTGAAGCACAAGTGTGGTAAAAAGGATAGTAACATTGTCCCTTCTCTCTTTTTCTCTCATTTTTTGGGGCCTTCTCTTTTTATGGCCTTTCTCTTTTTTTTCCTCACTTGGGACAATGCTCTAGAAAATGATGATCATCACACTTCTATTTATTTACAACCCAATGATTACAACTCGATACTAGAACAAAGTATGACTGTATAAGAATGCCTCCGGCGGTGTACCAGGATATGCAATGAACCAAGAGTGACATGTATGAAAGGATTATGTATGGTGGCTTTGCCACAAATACTATGTCAACTACATGATCATGCAAAGCAATATGACAATGATGAACGTGTCATGATAAACGGAACGGTGGAAAGTTGCATGGCAATATATCTTGGAATGGCTACGTGAATGCCATAATAGGTAGGTGATAACCCACAAGTATAGGGGATCGCAACAGTTTTCGAGGGTGGAGTATTCAACCCAAATTTATTGATTCGACACAAGGGGAGCCAAAGAATATTCTCAAGTATTAGCAGCTGAGTTGTCAATTCAACCACACCTGGAAACTTAATATCTGCAACAAAGTATTTAGTAGCAAAGTAATATGATAGTAGTGGTAAGAGTAGCAAAAGTAATATTTTTGGTATTTTGTAGTGATGATAGCAATAGCAACGGAAAAGTAAATAAGCGAAGAACAATATATGGAAAGCTCGTAGGCAATGGATCGATGATGGAGAATTATGCCGGATGCGGTTCATCATGTAACAATCATAACATAGGGTGACACAGAACTAGCTCCGGTTCATCAATGTAATGTAGGCATGTATTCCAAATATAGTCATACGTGCTTATGGAAAAGAACTTGCATGACATCTTTTGTCCTACCCTCCCGTGGCAGCAGGGTCCTAATGGAAACTAAGGGATATTAAGGCCTCCTTTTAATAGAGTACCGGAACAAAGCATTAGCACATAGTGAATACATGAACTCCTCAAACTATGGTCATCACCGGTAAGTATCCCGATTATTGTCACTTCGGGGTTAACGGATCATAACACATAATAGGTGACTATAGACTTGCAAGATAGGATCAAGAACTCTCATATATTGATGAAAAGATAATAGGTTCAGATCTGAATTCATGGCACTCGGGCCCTAGTGACAAGCATTAAGCATAGCAAAGTCATAGCAACATCAATCTCAGAACATAGTGGATACTAGGGATCAAACCCTAACAAAACTAACTCGATTACATGATAAATCCCATCCAACCCATCACCGTCCAGCAAGCCTACGATGGAATTACTCACGCATGGTGGTGAGCATCATGAAATTGGTGATGGAGGATGGTTGATGATGACGATGGCGACGGATTCCCCTCTTTGGAGCCCCGAACGGACTCCAGATCAGCCCTCTCGAGAGGTTTTAGGGCTTGGCGGTGGCTCCGTATCGTAAAATGTGATGAATTCTTCTCTCTGATTTTTTTCTCCCCGAAAGCAAATATATAGAGTTGGAGTTGAGGTCGGAGGAGCTCCAGGGGGCCCCCTAGGGGGGCAGGCGCGCCCCCCACCCTCGTGGACAAAACAAAAGACTCTAAACCCCGTGATATGATGCTCTAGAAAATTATGATCATCAAACTTCTATTTATTTACAACTCAATGATTACAACTCGATACTAGAACAAAGTATGACTCTATACGAATGCCTCCGGCGGTGTACCGGGATATGCAATGAACCAAGAGTGACATGTATGAAAGGATTATGAATGGTGGCTTTGCCACAAATACTATGTCAACTACATGATCACGCAAAGCAATATGACAATGATGAACGTGTCATGATAAACGGAACGGTGGAAAGTTGCATGGCAATATATCTCGAAATGGCTATGGGAATGCCATAATAGGTAGGTATGGTGGCTGTTTTGAGGAAGATATAAGGAGGTTTATGTGTGAAATAGCGTATCATATCATGGGGTTTGGATGCACCGGCGAAGTTTGCACCAACTCTCAATGTGAGAAAGGGCAATGCACGGTACCGTAGAGGCTAGCAATGATGGAAAGGTGAGAGTGCGTATAATCCATGGACTCAACATTAGTCATAAAGAACTCACATACTTATTGAAAAATCTACAAGTCATCAAAAACCAAGCACTACACGCATGCTCCTAGGGGGATAGATTGGTAGGAAAAGACCATCGCTCGTCCCCGACCGTCACTCATAAGGAGGACAATCAAAGAACACCTCATGTTTCAAATTTGTTACATAACGTTTACCATACGTGCATGCTACGTGACTTGCAAACTTCAACACAAGTATTTTTCAAATTCACAACTACTCAAATAGCACAACTTTGATATCACTACCTCCATGTCTCAAAACAATCATCAAGCATCAAACTTCTCTTAGTATTCAACACACTCATAAGAAAGTTTTTACTAGTCTTGAATACCTAGCATATTAGGATTATTTAAGTAAATTCACATGATATTTAAGACTCTCAAAATAATCTAAGTGAAGCATGAGAGAATAGTAGTTTCTATAAAACAAAACCACCACCGTGCTCTAAAAGATATAAGTGAAGTACTAGAGCAAAAACTATATATCTCAAAAGATATAACTGAAGCACATAGAGTATTCTAATAATTTTCGAATCATGTGTGTCTCTATCAAAAGGTGTGTACATAAAGGATGATTGTGGTAAACTAAAAATCAAAGACTCAAATCATACAAGACGCTCCAAGCAAAACACATATCATGTGGTGAATAAAAATATAGCTCCAAGTAAAGTTACCGATGGAAGTAGACGAAGGAGGGGATGCCTTTCGGGGCATCCCCAAGCTTTGGCTTTTAGGTGTCCTTAGATTATCTTTGGGTGCCATGGGCATCCCCAAGCTTAGGCTCTTGCCACTCCTTGTTCCATAATACATCAAATCTTTCACCCAAAACTTGAAAACTTCACAACACAAAACTTATAGAAAATCTCGTGAGCTCCGTTAGCGAAAGAAAACAAAACACCACTTCAAGGTACTGTAATGAACTCATTCTTTATTTATGTTGGTGTTAAACCTACTGTATTCCAACTTCTCTATGGTTTATAAACTATTTTACTAGCCATAGATGCATTAAAATAAGCAAACAACACACGAAAAACAGAATCTGTCAAAAACAGAACGGTCTGTAGTAATCTGTAGCTAACGAAAGATCTGGAACCCCAAAAATGCTAAAATAAATTGCTGTACGTGAGGAATTTATATATTAATCATATGAAAAAATAATTAACTAAATAGCACCTTCCAAATAAAAATGGCAGCAATTCTCGTGAGCGCTAAAGTTTCTATTTTTTACAGCAAGATTGAAAAGACTTTCCCCAAGTCTTCCCAACGGTTCTACTTGGCACAAAGACTAATTAAAAACAAAAAACACAACCAAAACAGAGGCTAGATAAATTATTTATTACTAAACAGGAGCAAAAATCAAGGAATAAAAATAAAATTGGGTTGCCTCCCAACAAGTGCTATCGTTTAACGCCCCTAGCTAGGCATAAAAAAGTAAGGATAGATCTAGGTATTGCCATCTTTGGTAGGCAATCCATAAGTGGCTCTCATAATAGATTCATAAGGTAATTTAATTTTCTTGCTAGGAACGTGTTCCATGCCTTTCATTAATGGAAATTGGAATCTAATATTTCCTTCCTTCATACCAATAATTTCACCAGTCGTTCTAAGGAAAGGTATACCAAGAATAATAGGACATGAAGGATTGCAATCTATGTCAAGAACAATAAAATCTACGGGCACATAATTCCTATTTGCAACAATAAGAACATCATTAATTCTTCCCATAGGTTTCTTAATAGTGGAATCCGCGAGGTGCAAGTTTAAAGAGCAATCATCAAAATCACGGAAACCTAACAAATCACACAAAGTCTTTGGGATCGTGGAAACACTAGCACCCAAATCACATAAAGCATAGCATTCATGATCTTTAATTTTAATTTTAATAGTTGGTTCCCACTCATCATAAAGTGTTCTAGGGATAGAAACTTCCAACTCAAGTTTTTCTTCATAAGATAGCATCAAAGCATCAACGATATGTTTAGTGAAAGCTTTATTTTGACTATAAGCATGAGGAGAATTTAGCATGGATTGCAACAAGGAAATACAATCTATCAAAGAGCAATTATCATAATTAAATTCCTTGAAATCCAAAATAGTGGGTTCATTAATATTTAAAGTTTTGACTTCTTCAATCCCACTTTTAACAATTTTAGCATCAAGATCTAAAAACTCCGAATTTTCGGAACGCCGTCTAGGTAAAGGTGGATCATATTCAGTCCCATCATTATCAAGATTCATATTGCAAAACAAAGATTTAATAGGGGACACATCAATAACTTTTATATCTTCATCTTTATTATCATGGAAACTAGATGAACACCCTTTTATAAAGCAATCTTTCTTAGCACGCATCCTAGCGGTTCTTTGTTTGCACTCATCAATGGAAATTCTCATAGCTTTGAGAGACTCATTGATATCATGCTTAGGTGGAATAGATCTAAGTTTCAAAGAATCAACATCAAGAGAAATTCTATCAACGTTCCTAGCCAACTCATCAATCTTAAGCAATTTTTCTTCAATCAAAGCATTGCAATTCTTTTGCGAAGTAATAAATTCTTTAATATTAGATTCAAAATCAGAGGGCATCTTATTATAATTTCCATAAGTATTGTTGTAGGAATTACCATAATTATTAGAGGAATTACTAGGATATGGCCTAAGATTAAAGTTTCCTCTATACGCGTTGTTACCAAAATTATTCCTACCAACAAAATTCATATCCATAGTTTCATTATTACTCTCAGTCAAAGTAGACAAAGGCATATCATTAGGATCAGAAGAAACACCTTTATTAGCAAATAATTTAATAAGTTCATCCATCTTCCCACTCAAAACATTAATTTCTTCTATCGCATGCACTTTCTTATTAGTAGATCTTTCGGTGTGCCATTGAGAATAATTAACCATAATATTATCTAGGAGTTTAGTAGCTTCTCCTAAAGTGATTTCCATAAAAGTGCCTCCCGCGGCCGAATCTAAAAGATTTCTAGAAGCAAAGTTCAATCCGACATAATTTTTTTGTATAATCATCCACAAATTCAAACCATGTGTAGGGCAATTACGTATCATTAATTTCATCCTATCCCAAGCTTGTGCAACATGTTCATGATCAAGTTGCTTAAAATTCATAATATCATTTCTAAGAGAGATAATCTTAGCAGGATGAAAATACTTAGAGATAAAAGCATCTTTGCACTTATTCCAAGAATCAATACTATTTTTAGGCAAAGACGAAAACCAAGCTTTAGCACGATCTCTAAGTGAAAAAGGAAATAGCTTCAATTTTAACAATATCATTATCCACATCTTTCTTCTTTTGCATATCACACAAATCAACAAAGCTATTTAGATGGGTAGCGGCATCTTCACTAGGAAGGCCGACGAATTGATCTTTCATGACAAGATTCAACAAAGCAGCATTGATTTCACAAGATTCAATATCGGTAAGAGGAGCAATCGGAGTGCTAAGTAAATAATTGTTGTTGGTATTGGTAAAGTCACACAATTTACCATTATCTTGAGCCATCGTGACAAGCAAGCAATCCAACACACAAGCAAAAGAGAGACAGGCAAAAAGAGGCAAACGGAAAAGAGAGGGCGAATAAAACGGCAAGGGTGAAGTGGGGGAGAGGAAAACGAGAGGCAAATGGAAAATAATGTAATGCGGGAGATAAGGGTTTGTGATGGGTACTTGGTGTGTTGACTTTTGCGTAGACCTCCCCGGCAACGGCGTCAGAAATCCTTCTTGCTACCTCTTGAGCACTGCGTTGGTTTTCCCTTGAAGAGGAAAGGGTGATGCAGCAAAGTAGCGTAAGTATTTCCCTCTGTTTTTGAGAACCAAGGTATCAATCCAGTAGGAGACCGCGCACGAGTCCCTCGCACCTACACAAACAAATAAATCCTCGCAACCAACGCGATAAGGGGTTGTCAATCCCTACACGGTCACTTACGAGAGTGAGATCTGATAGATATGATATAGTAATATTTTTGGTATTTTTATGATAAAGAGAAATAAAAGATGCAAAGCAAAATAAATGGCAAAGGAAATAAGTAAGTATTGGAAGATTAATATGATGGAAGATAGACCCGGGGCCATAGGTTTCACTAGTGGCTTCTCTCAAGAGCATAAGTATTCACGGTGGGTAAACAAATTACTATTGAGCAATTGACAGAATTGAGCATAGTTATGAGAATATCTAGGTATGATCATGTATATAGGCATCACGTCCGAGACAAGTAGACCGACTCCTGCCTGCATCTACTACTATTACTCCACACATCGACCGCTATCCAGCATGCATCTAGAGTATTAAGTTCATAAGAACAGAGTAACGCTTTAAGCAAGATGACATGATGTAGAGGGATAAACTCATGCAATATGATATAAAGCCCATCTTGTTATCCTTGATAGCAACAATACAATACGTGCCTTGCTGCCCCTACTGTCACTTGGAAAGGACACCGCAAGATTGAACCCAAAGCTAAGCACTTCTCCCGTTGCAAGAAAGATCAATCTAGTAGGCCAAACCAAACTGATAATTCGAAGAGACTTGCAAAGATAACCAATCATACATAAAAGAATTCAGAGAAGATTCAAATATTGTTCATAGATAAACTTGATCATAAACCCACAATTCATTGGTCTCAACAAACACACCGCAAAAGAAGATTACATCAAATAGATCTCCACAAGAGAGGGGGAGAACTTTGTATTGAGATCCAAAAAGAGAGAAGAAGTCATCTAGATAATAACTATGGACCCGAAGGTCCGAGGTAAACTATTTACACTTCATCGGAGGGGCTATGGTGTTGATGTAGAAGCCCTCCGTGATCGATGCCCCCTCCGGCGGAGCTCCGGAAAAGGCCCCAATATGGGATCTCGTGGATATAGAAAGTTACGGCGGTGTAATTAGGGTTTTGGCTCCGTATCTGGTAGTTTGGGGGTATGTAGATATATATAGGAGGAAGGAGTACGTCGGTGGAGCAATAGGGGGCCCACGAGGGTGGAGGGCGCGCCCAGGGGGGTAGGCGCAGCCCCCTACCTCATGGCCTCCTGGTTGATGTCTTGACGTAGGGTCCAAGTCCTCTGGATCACATTCGTTCCGAAAATCACGTCCCCGAAGGTTTCATTCCGTTTGGACTCCATTTGATATTCTTTTCTGCGAAACTCTGAAATAGGCAAAAAACAGCAATTCTGGGATGGGCCTTCGGTTAATAGGTTAGTCCCAAAAATACTATAAAAGTGTATAATAAAGCCCAATAATGTCCAAAACAGAATATAATATAGCATGGAACAATCAAAAATTATAGATACGTTGGAGACGTATCAGTGACCCTCGAACCTCTACCCTAGTTCCCGACCCTCGCCCCTTGAACCCTCGGTGACCCCCCACCCTCATGTCGAAGTTATTGGGGAGGGGGTATATCGACCCCCACCCTCATGTAAGAAGTGGAAAAAGATCGAAGAAGAAAAAAGAGGAGAAGAAGAACCTCTATTCCTTTCTTCTTCTCCTCTTTTTTTTTCTTTTTTTCTCTTCTTATTTTTTTCTCCTCTCTTCTTCTTCTCATTTCTTCTTCTCCTTCTTCCCCTTCTTTTTTCCTTCTTCTTCTTTTTTCAACTATAATGCACTATAAATCAACTAACCTAAAATGCACTAACCTAAGTCAACTAACTCAACATATGAAGAAGGAAATGTTATCGAAGAGGGGGTATATCGACCCCCCCATCATGTATCCACATACATACATCTACACATACATAATAAAGCAAATTGGGTTTCTTTCATCTGTCATAGCATTTGGCAGAAAAGTCCCTCTATTTCAGAGAATTCAACCCGCAGTCCTGTTTTAAGTTAAAACACATCGTTATTTTCGTATTTTACACAAAAGTCCCTGTCTTTTCTTGAAATCAACCCGCCGTCCGGATTTAAGTCACACCCGAACCATTATTTTACATTTTTCGAAACCCCACCCTGATGTTTTAGATAATTCATCCGTGGATCATATTAAGTCAAACACATGCTTTTTAAAATCATCCATATCTTTTAAACCGCAACTCCGATTTAAACATGTTATATATGAAATTTGATTCAAAAAATATGTAGAATATGAATATGAGATTATTTTTACCTATTAAGTATTTTTAAATATTATTTTGGAATATATTTGAGTCAAACCCAATGATTTTCTAAATTATTTGTATCTTTTAAACCGTAACTTTGATTTTAACATGTTATATATGAAATTTTATTAGAAAAATGTATGGAATCTAAATATGATGTTAATTTTACCTGTTAAATATTTTAAAAATATTGTTTTGGAAGCAAACTTATAATTTATAGCGCAAGATCCGTTTTTTCATACCGGCGGCTATCTAGATTGCAAATAAACACCCCACTATAACCATATAGGGGAAAAAACGTCGATAACTACACATGCACACCTCTGAAAAATGTCGCAGGGGAAAACAACAGATTTCTCATCGAGAGAGAGAGAGAGAGGGAGGAGAGAGGGAGAGAGAGATGTCTTAGGATTAACCATATTCAACACACGTTTTTTGTTGTTTTGTGTGAACACCGAGGCCATCGCAGGCGAGGGTGAGAAGGAGGATAAGCGGCAACACAAATATGATGCCTCGCAAAAATAAAGGAGACGAACCTATTGTGGTCTTGAGTGATGGTTGTTGACTTAAGAGCGTGTGTTATGTTTTCTCTCCCGTTGCAACGCACGTGCTCTTTTGCTAGTCTATACATACATACATACATCTATGGATCATCATTGGAAAAAAATGCATACATCCATGGATCATCATTTCTCATATATATCCATCTATAGCCACATACATATACAAATAGAAAAAATGCTATGAAAAAATACATATATGAACAAAAATAGATATATACTTGGTAAATATTCTATGAACATCATTTCTCATATATATCAATGCATAAATCCATGGATCATCATTGCTCATATATCCATAGTCATATATAAAAACTTTCTATATATGAAAAAAACATTTTTGACATCTAAATTTCTTTTATGAACAACTAAAAACATCTGAAAACAACATATAAGAACATCTAAAAACATCTAAACAAATAGCATATATATATAAAAAAAAATAAAGGAAAGCTAGGGGCCGGCCGGGCAGAGGGGCATGGCGGCGGCGGCGCCGGTGGGGTAGGGCAGGGGCGCAGGTGCGCGAGGTAGGGCAGTGGTGCGGGAGCGAGGCAGGGCAGTTGCGAGGCAGGTGCTCACAGGGGGTGGCGGGGCACGGCGGGCGACGTCGGGGCGGGCGCGTGCAGGGGCGCG
>NC_041390.1:56594283-56610229 GCF_002162155.2 Triticum dicoccoides | reverse complement strand
GTTGGCGTCGAGGGCGTCGTCGGCGGCGAAGTTGGGCGGCGTCGGGGCGGAGGACGGGCGACGGGCGTCGTCAGACGACATGGGGGCGGCGTCGGGGTAGGGCGCGGCATCGGCGACGAGGAGCGGCCTGGCGGTGTCGGGGGAGAATGGGAGCAGTTGGGCAAATTTTTCTAAGTGTTGGCCTATGTAGCCACATCTTTGGTCCCGGTTGGTGGCACCAACCGGGACAAATACCCCCCTTTGGTCCTGGTTCGTGCCACCAACCGGGACCAAAGGTCTCTTTTCAGCAGCCCAAAGGACGGGAAAAAGAGACCTTTGGTCCCGGTTGGTGGCACGAACCGAGACCAAAGGGTGGTATTCGTCCCGGTTGGTGGCACGAACCGGGACCAAAGGGGGGTATTTGTATCAGTTCGTCCCACCAACCGGGACCAAAGGGTGGCACAATGGTGGTGTGGTGGGAGTTTAGTCCCACCTCGCTAGCTGAGAGAGCTCAGCACCTGTTTATAAGCTGCATTGCGGCTCAGGTGCTGAGCTCCTCTCTAATATGCAGGCAGTACTTGCCTACCCTTGTCACTGCCATATTGGGCCTGCAGGCCTGCATCCTGGCCCATGTACAGATGGGTTTCTAGTCGTATGCAGGCCGTGTGGCCCAATAGGCGGCATTTTTTATTTTTTCCAGTATTTTTTTATTTTTTGAATTATTTATTTTCTTTTGATTTTTGCTTTATTTTTTTATTCTTTTTGCTTCTAGGTCAGAATAATAATAAAATTTCTGTTAGTGCCATTAGTTTCCAAATTTGAATAGTTTAAATTCGAATTCTTTGAAATTTGTGTTGAATCACTAGTTTGTGAATAACTTGATTATAAAAATATATTTTGAGTGATTCTTTTTCCTGCTATTTAATATTACTGCGTTTTATCATTATATTAAAAAAAGATTTTGTTATTTTAGTTTCTATCAAAAAAATTCTTTATGAAGATTCTTTTTGCTACTAAAGTTTCTAACAAACAATTCTTTAAGATAATTCTTTCTGCTTTTCATGTTTTGATAATTCTTTCATGCTTTTAGTTGCATAAATTTTATATAATTTTAGTTTAAAAATGCTAGAGGTTTATAAAAGCTGTTTAGTTGATTCCTTTTGCTATTAGAGTTTTATAAAAACTTTTTAGTTGATTATTTTTGCTATTGAAAAATATTATAGTTTTGTTTTAGTTGATCATAACATAATATTTTAATTTATTATTTTAAGTTCATTATTTTTGCTATTAGTTCATTCTTTTTGCACTAAATGACCCTGAAATTGAAAAGCACTACAAATGAACTCTGAAAAGGTTGAAAGTTGGCATGGCATCATCATTTCAGTCACATAGCATGTGCTAAAAAGTTGAGAGGGTTACGGGAAAAACTGGATGCACTTACATGTACAAAATGGACAATCTCTATCGAAGTATCAGGGTTCTGGACGAAAACTCATATGTTACAAAGGGATTTCATTTTTTTGAACTTATTTGAACTCCAGACTTTTTGTGTGTTCAAAATGCACCATTCAAAGTCACATCAACAATTTTCAACCCTTTTCTGACTTCATTTGTTATTTTTCATGTATTTACTGATTCTTAGCTAAATGACCTTGAAATTAAAAAGCACTACAGAGGAACTCTGAAAAGTTTGAAAGTTGGCATGGTATCATCATTTCACCCACATAGCTTAAGCTAAAAAGTTGAGAGGGTTACGGGAAAAACTGGATGCACTTTGTGCATTATATATAATTATGTGTGTCAAAAACCATTACAGATTCACATGGATAGATAAGTGACCAAATTAATAGAAGTTCATCATCACATTAAAAACAAAGTACATACATAGTTCTCATTGAACAACATATAGCTCTCCAGAGCATCTAGTTAAACCATACATTGAAACTATGTAAAACCTTTCAATGCAACAACAAATGCGATCATAATCACAACCAAGGTAACAATTGATCCAACGACATAATGATACCAAGCCTCGGTATGAATGGCATATTTTCTAATCTTTCTAATCTTCAACCGCCTTGCATCCATCTTGATCTTGTGATCATTGATAACCCACAAGTATAGGGGATCGCAACAGTTTTCGAGGGTAGAGTATTCAACCCAAATTTATTGATTCGACACAAGGGGAGCCAAAGAATATTCTCAAGTATTAGCAGCTGAGTTATCAATTCAACCACACCTGGAAACTTAATATTTGCAGCAAAGTGTTTAGTAGCAAAGTAATATGATAGTGGTGATAACGGTAGCAAAAGGTAACAATAATAAAAGCAATGTTTTTGGTATTTTGTAGTGATGATAACAATAACAACGGGAAAGTAAATAAGCGAAGAACAATATATGGAAAGCTCGTAGGCAATGGATCGGTGATGGAGAATTATGCCGGATGCGGTTCATCATGTAACAGTCATAACCTAGGGTGACACAGAACTAGCTCCAGTTCATTGATATAATGTAGGCATGTATTCCGAATATAGTCATACGTGCTTATGGAAAATAACTTGCATGACATCTTTTGTCCTACCCTCCCGTGGCAGCGGGGTCCTTACGGAAACTAAGGGATATTAAGGCCTCCTTTTAATAGAGAACCAGAACAAAGCATTAACACATCGTGAATACATGAACTCCTCAAACTACGGTCATCACCGGTAAGTATCCCGATTATTGTCACTTCGGGGTTAACGGATCATAACACATAATAGGTGACTATAGACTTGCAAGGTAGGATCAAGAACACTCATATAGTGATGAAAACATAATAGGTTCAGATCTGAAATCATGGCACTCGGGCCCTAGTGACAAGCATTAAGCATAGCAAAGTCATAGCAACATCAATCTCAGAACATAGTGGATACTAGGGATCAAACCCTAACAAAACTAACTCGATTACATGATAGATCCCATCCAACCCATCACCGTCCAGCAAGCCTACGATGGAATTACTCATGCACGGCCATGAGCATCATGAAATTGGTGATGGAGGATGGTTGTTGATGATGATGGCGACAGATTCCCCTCTCCGGAGCCCCGAACGGACTCCAGATCAGCCCTCCCGAGAGGTTTTAGGGCTTGGCGGCGGCTCTGTATCGTAAAACGTGATGATTTCTTCTCTCTGATTGTTTCTCCCGAAACTCAATATATGGAGGTGGAGTTGAGGTCGGAGGAGCTCCAGGGGGCCCACGAGGTAGGGGGGCGCGCCCTAGGGGGCAGGCGCGCCCCCCACCCTCGTGGCAAGGTGGTGGCCCCTGGCCTTCATCTTTGGCAGGTATTTTTCTTATTTTCTGAAACATGTCTCCGTGAAGTTTCAGGTCATTCCGAGAACGTTTGCTCCTGCACATATATAACACCATGGCAATTCTGCTGAAAACAGCGTCAGTCCGGGTTAGTTCCATTCAAATCATGCAAGTTAGAGTCCAAAACAAGGGCAAAAGTGTTTGGAAAAGTAGATACGTTGGAGACGTATCAACTCCCCCAAGCTTAAACCTTTGCTTGTCCTCAAGCAATTCAGTTGACAAACTGAAAGTGATAAAGAAAAACTTTTACAAACTCTGTTTGCTCTTGTTGTTGTATATATGTAAAGCCAACATTCAAGTTTTCAGCAAAGATTATAACTAACCACATTTGCAATAACTCATAGGTCTCAAGTTTACTCATATCAATAGCATAATCAACTAGCGAGCCATAGTTATAAAACTCGGATGACAACACTTTCTCAAAACAATCATAATATGATATAACAGGATGGTATCTCGCTAGCTCTTTCTAAGACCGCACAACATAAATACAGAGCACCTTTAAAGACCAAGGACTGACTAGACATTGTAATTCATGGTAAAAGAGATCCAGTCAAGTCATACTCAATGTAAACTAACAATAATGAATGCAAATGACAATGGTGCTCTCCAAGTGGTGCTTTTTTAATAAGAAGATGATGACTCAACATGAAAGTAAATAGATAGGCCCTTCGCAGAGGGAAGCAGGGATTTGTAGAGGTGCTAGAGCTCGGTTTTGAAATAGAGGTGAATAATATTTTGAGCGGTATACTTTCATTGTCAACATAACAACCAAGAGATGGCAATATCTTCCATGCTACACACATTATAGGCGGTTCCCAAACAGAATGGTTAAGTTTATACTCCCCCTTCCACCACAAGCATCAATCCATGGCTTGCTCGAAACAACGAGTGCCTCCAACTAACAAGAGTCCCAGGGGGAGTTTTGTTTGCAATTATTTTGATTTAGTTTGCATAAAGCATGGGACTGGGCATCCCGGTGACCAGCCATTTATCTCGTGAGTGAGGAGCGGAGTCCACTCCTCTTGAGAATAACCCGCCTAACATGGAAGATACAGATAGCCCTAGTTGATACATGAGCTATTCAAGCATACAAAACAAGATATTTATTTGAAGGGTTAGAGTTTGGTACATACAAATTTACTTGGAATGGTAGGTAGATACCGTATATAGGTAGGTATAGTGGACTCATGTAGAATAACTTTGGGGTTTAAGGGATTTGGATGCACAAGCAGTATTCCCGCTTAGTACAGGTGAAGGCTAGCAAAAGACTGGGAAACAACCAGCTAGAGAGCGACAACAGTCATGAACATGCATTAAAATTAATCAACACTGAATGCAAGCATGAGTAGGATATAATCCACCATGAACATAAATATCGTGAAGGCTATGTTGATTTTGTTTCAACTACATGCGTGAACATGTGCCAAGTCAAGTCACTTAAATCATTCAGAGGAGGATACCACCTATCATACCACATCATAACCATTTTAATAGCATGTTGGCACACAAGGTAAACCATTATAACTCATAGCTAATCAAGCATGGCACAAGAAACTATGATCTCTAGTTGTCATTGCAAACATGTTTATTCATAATAGATGAATCAGGAATGATGAACTAATCATATTTACAAAAACAAAAGAGGTCGAGTTCATACCAGCTTTTCTCATCTCAATAAGTTCATCATATAATCATCATAATTGCCTTTCACTTGCACGACCGAACGATGTGAATAATAATAATAGTGTGCGTGCATTGGACTAAGCTGGAATCTGCAGGCATTCAACAAACAGGAGAAGACAAGGCAATATGGGCTCTTTGTCAGATCAACAATAATGCATATAAGAGCCACTTCAACAATTTAATCATGGTCTTCTCCTATCGACCCCCAAAGAAAAGAAAAGAAGTAAAACTATTTACACGGGAAAGCTCCCAACAAGCAAAAGAAGAACATGAAATCTTTTTGGGTTTTCTTTTTAATTACTACTACAAGCATGGAAGGTAAACTAATTAAAAGCTACCACTAATTTTTTTTGTTTTTTCTTAAGGTTTATTAAACACACAAGAAGAAAGCACAAAAAGAAAATAAACTAGCATGGATGATACAATGAAAAAGTATGAGCACCGACATCTAGCAATGAGTGTGTGAGCATAAATGTAATATCGGTGGGAAATACGTACTCCCCCAAGCTTAGGCTTTTGGCCTAAGTTGGTCTATGGCCACGGCTGACCTGGCTGATATCCATAATAGTAGTTGGGGTCGTACTGTGATGCAGATGAGGAAGGCTCCGATTGCCACTGGCTGACAATCATCTCAGGATCCCATTGGTAATTAGACTGTCGTGAAGGGTCAAATTGTGGTTCCGGCTTTGGCTCCTCGGCTGGTGCAGGGTTCCGGTAGGCATGGATAGCCATCAACGGAACAAGGTACGTGCCTACAGTCTAATCAAACAAAGAAGGAGCAGGCAAGGTAATAGTCTCAGGATGATGTTCGTTAAAGAGCAATTGATATTTAAGCTCTCCTTCCCTATTCTTAACAATAAAATCATGTGCTACCATACTTTTATAATCTAAATAAACACGAGGCAACACCTTTTCTTCCTTCTCATAATGCCTAATAGGTATGTTAAAATGTGCAGCTAGGCGTGTAGCATAGATGCCTCCAAAGATGGGGCCCTTGGTACGGTTCAGACTTAACCGTTTGGCAATAATGCCGCCCATACTAAAAGAGTTATCACCGTATAAACCGTGGTGAAAAATAATAATATCAGGGATACTCAGGTTTCCACAGTTTCCGCGACCAATTAAGCAACAACTAGCAAATAATGCAAAGTAGCGTAAAACAGGAAAATGTATGCTAGTGATTCGTGCATCAAAAACCTTCTTTGTTTCCCCAACAGTGATAGTGTCAATAAATCCCTCCACATCATCACGATGTGGTTCTTCTGTATTGCCCTCAAAAGGGACTAAATAAACCCGACAGAAATCATAAAGTGACATCTCCTTATGCTCATCATATAAATGAAACTCCACCGTAGGTGGTGAGTTCCTAGAATGAAAATGAAAGTTTTGCATGAAGGTATTTGTGAGCAAGCGATACTGATCGCATTGGTCGTGGAGGAAATCGGTAAGGCCTGCAGTCTGAGCCAACTCATGAAAATCTTCATAAATCCCGGTTGCTCTCAAGAAATCCTCGGAAGGCCAATCACACGCCCGAACCTCCGTGGTGCGAGGCAGATTATACTTAGGCTTCGGTGCCTTTTCCTTCGAGCTTTGGCTCGATGAGCCCCTCAAGAGTCTCCTCATCATTTTCTGAAAAATTCTGAAATTTTTAGTAACTTCAAAATAGAAGTAAACCAAACTCAATAATATTGATAGGAACTACTCCTACAAGTGCCTAGGGCCTATATCATGCATCAAAACTACTTTTGACCATATAAATTTGACATGCAAGCTCAGGAACAAGGTCACCTAAGCAGCAAAAATTTGCAATGAATAAAGCACTAGAACAAAAACTAATTGGACCAATGGAGGAGTCACATACCAAGGAACAATCTCCCCAAGCAGTTTTGTGAGAGGTGCTTTGAGCAAGGAGATCAAAAATGGCTGCAAAACGAGCTTGGACTCGGGTTTGAGTTGGTTATTCGTGTTTGGGGGAGGAAGATGAAGTGTATGGGTGAAAGGATAAGTGGAGGAGGGCCACCGTGGGCCCACGAGGCAGGGGGGCGCGCCCTCCACCCTTGTGGGCAGGTGGTTGGCCCCCCTGGTGTGTTCTCAGTTCCATAAATCCTCAAATATTCTAGAAAAAAACATATTTAATTTTCAGGGCATTTGGAGAACTTTTATTTTCGAGGTATTTTTATATTGCACGGATAATCAGATAACAGAGAGAGAAATATTTATTTTTATTTTATTTAATATAAATAACAGAAAGCAAAAGTGGGGTACAAAAGGTTGTGCCTTCTAGTTTCATCCATCTCATGATCATCAACAGAAATCCACTAACAAGGTTGATCAAGTCTTGTTAACGAACTCATTCTAACATGGAGCCGGAGAAATTTTGAATAACACTATGTTACCTCAATGGGGATATGCACATCCCCACTAATAAGAATATCATATTTCCTCTTGACATTAGGAAGAGGAAATTCAAAACCTCGAAATATAATCGATGGAATTTTTCCAATAGAGTTGATACTATGAACTTGAGGTTGTTTCCTCGGAAAGTGTACCGTATGCTCATTACCATCAACATGAAAAGTGACATTGCCTTTAGTACAATCAATAACAGCCCCTGCAATATTCGGGTCTTCCAAGAATAATAGACATACTATCGTCCTCGGGAATATCAAGAATAACAAAGTCCGTTAAAATAGTAACATTTGCAACTACAATAGGCACATCCTCACAAATACCGACATGTATAGCAGTTGATTTATCATCCATTTGCAAAGATATTTCAGTAGGTGTCAACTTATTCAAATCAAGTCTATGATATAAAGAGAGAGGCATAACACTAACACCGGCTCCAAGATCACATAAAGCAGTTTTAACATATTTTCTTTTAATAGAGCACGGTATAGTGGGTACTCCTAGATCTCCAAGTTTCTTTGGTATTCCACCCTTAAAAGTATAATTAGCAAGCATGGTGGAAATTTTAGCTTCCGGTATCTTTTTTTATTTGTAATAATATCTTTCATGTACTTAGCATAAGGATTTGTTTGAGCATATCAGTTAATCGCATCTGCAAAAAGATAGGTCTAATCATTTCAGCAAAGCGCTCAAAATCCTCATCATCCTTTTTCTTGGATGGTTTGGGAGGAAAAGGCATGGGTTTCTGAACCCAAGGCTCTCTTTCTTTACCATGTTTCCTAGCAACAAAGTCTTTCTTATCATAACGTTGATTCTTTGATTGTGGGTTATCAAGATCAACATCATATTCAATTTCTATGTCATTATCATTACTAGGTTGAGCATCATTATGAACATTATCATTAACATTACCATTAGTTTCAGTTTCATTACCAGGTTGTGTTTCACCATTAGAAATAGAAATATCATTTGGATTCTCAGGTGTTTGAACAATAGGATCACTAGAAGCATGCAAAGTCCTATCATTTTTCTTTTTCTTCTTTTTAGAAGAACTAGGTGCATCTAAATTATTTCTTTGAGAATCTTGCTCAATTCTCTTAGGATGGCCTTCAGGATACACAGGTTCCTGAGTCATTCTACCACCTCTAGTCATAAACCTAACAACATTATCATTATTCTTATTATTCAATTCATTGAGCAAATCATTTTGAGCTTTAAGTACTTGTTCTACTTGAGTGGTAACTATAGAAGCATGTTTACTAATAAGTTTAAGTTCACTTTGACATTCGCCATATAATCACCCAAGTGTCCAAGCATATTTGAATTGTATTTCAATTGTCTACCAAAATAAGCATTAAAATCTTCTTGCTCTATAAATTTATCAAACTCATCTAAGCATGGGCTAGCAAACTTAGTAAATGGGATTACAACTTTATCATATCTATAGAGAGAATTTACCTTTACTACCTGTGTCGGGTTATCAAGACCATGAGTTTCTTCAATAGGTAAAGGATTTAGATTATATGTTTCTTTAACAGGCGGTAAATTAAGACCATGTATTTCTTCAATAGGAGGTAAATTCTTAACATCTTCAGCTTTAATACCTTTTTCTTTCATAGATTTCTTTGCCTCTTGCATATCTTCAGGACTAAGAAATAGAATACCCCTCTTCTTCGGAGTTGGTTTAGGAATAGGTTCAGGAATTGGCTTCGGAGGTGTCCGATTATTTTCATTTGTCAACATATTATTCAATAGAATTTCAGCTTCATCCGGTGTTCTTTCCCTGAAAACAGAACCAACACAACTATCCAGGCAATCTCTGGAGGCATCGGTTAGTCCATTATAAAAGATATCAAGTATTTCATTTTTCTTAAGAGGATGATCAGGCAAAGCATTAAGTAATTGGAGAAGCCTCCCCCAAGCTTGTGGGAGACTCTCTTCTTCAATTCGCACAAAATTATATATATCCCTTAAAGCAGCTTGTTTCTTATGAGCAGGGAAATATTTAGCAGAGAAGTAATAAATCATATCCTGGGGACTACGCACACAACCATGATCAAGAGAATTAAACCATATATTAGCATCACCCTTTAATGAGAACGGAAATATTTTAAGAATATAAAAGTAATGAGTTCTCTCATCTTTAGTAAACAGGGTAGCTATATCATTCAATTTAGTAAGATGTGCCACAACAGTTTCAGATTCATAACCTTGAAAAGGATCAGATTCAACCAAAGTAATTATATTAGGATCAACAGAGAATTCATAATCCTTATCAGTAATAAAGATAGGTGAAGTAGCAAAAGCAGGGTCAGGTTTCATTCTAGCATTTAGAGATTGCTTACTCCATTTAGCTAATAATTTTTTAAGTTCAGTTCTATTTCTGCAAGCTAAAATGGCTAAAGAAGCATCTTGATCAAAAACACAACCCTTAGGAATGGAAAGTGGTTCTTCATCATCACTTTCATCAGTATCATCAGATTCAATATTTTCAATTTCTCTAGCCCTAGCAAGTTGTTCATCAAGAAAAGCACTAAGTGGCATAGTAGTATCAGGCATAGAGGTGGTTTCATCATAAGTATCATGCATAGCAGAAGTGGCATCATCAATAACATGCGACATATCAGAACGAATAGTAGAAGCAGGTGTAGGTGTTGCAAGCTTACTCAAAATAGAAGGTGAATCAAGTGCAGAGCTAGATGGCAGTTCCTTACCTCCCCTCGTAGTTGAGGGATAGATCTTGGTTTTTGGATTTCTCAAGTTCTTCATAATGATAAGCAGATATATATCCCAAGTGACTCAAAGAATAGAGCTATGCTCCCCGACAACGGCGCCAGAAAATAGTCTTGATAACCCAAAAGTATAGGGGATCGCAACAGTTTTCGAGGGTAGAGTATTCAACCCAAATTTATTGATTTGACATAAGGGGAGCCAAAGAATATTGTCAAGTATTAGCAGCTGAGTTGTCAATTCAACCACACCTGGAAACTTAATATCTGCAGCAAAGTGTTTAGTAGCAAAGTAATATGATAGTGGTGATAACGGTAGCAAAAGGTAACAGTAATAAAAGCAATGTTTTTGGTATTTTGTAGTGATGATAACAATAACAACGGGAAAGTAAATAAGCGAAGAACAATATATGGAAAGCTCGTAGGCAATGGATCGGTGATGGAGAATTATGCCGGATGCGGTTCATCATGTAACAGTCATAACCTAGGGTGACACAAAACTAGCTCCAGTTCATTGATATAATGTAGGCATGTATTCCGAATATAGTCATACATGCTTATGGAAAAGAACTTGCATGACATCTTTTGTCCTACCCTCCCGTGGCAGCGGGGTCCTTATGGAAACTAAGGGATATTAAGGCCTCCTTTTAATAGAGAACCGGAACAAAGCATTAACACATAGTGAATACATGAACTCCTCAAACTACGGTCATCACCGGTAAGTATCCCGATTATTGTCACTTCGGGGTTAACGAATCATAATACATAATAGGTGACTATAGACTTGCAAGGTAGGATCAAGAACACTCATATATTGATGAAAACATAATAGGTTCAGATCTGAAATTATGGCACTCGGGCCCTAGTGACAAGCATTAAGCATAGCAAAGTCATAGCAACATCAATCTCATAACATAGTGGACACTAGGGATCAAACCCTAACAAAACTAACTCGATTACATGATAGATCCCATCCAACCCATCACCGTCCAGCAAGCCTACGATGCAATTACTCACGCACGACGGTGAGCATCATGAAATTGGTGATGGAGGATGGTTGATGATGACGATGGCGAAGGATTCCCCTCTCCGGCGCCCCGAACGGACTCCAGATCAGCCCTCCCGAGAGGTTTTAGGGCTTGGCGGCGGCCCCGTATCGTAAAATGCAATGATTTCTTCTCTCTGATTTTTTTCTCCCCCAAACTCAATATATGGAGCTGGAGTTGGAGTTGGAGAGGCAACAGGGGGCCCACAAGGTAGGGGGCGCGCCCTAGGGGGGCAGGCGCACCCCCACCCTCGTGGCAAGGTGGTGGCCCCCCTGGCCTTCATCTTTGGCAAGTATTTTTCTTATTTTCTGCAAAGTGTCTCCGTGAAGTTTCAGGTCATTCCGAGAACGTTTGGTCCTGCACATAAATAACACCATGGTAATTCTGCTGAAAACAACGTTAGTTCGGGTTAGTTCCATTCAAATCATGCAAGTTAGAGTCCAAAACAAGGGCAAAGGTGTTTGGAAAAGTAGATACATTGGAGACGTATCAATCATCGACGACATCCGCAACATGTAACTCCAATATCATCTACTCCTCCTCAATTTTTTTATTTTTTCCTTCAAGTAATTGTTTTCTTCTTCAACTAAATTTAACCTCTCGACAATAGGGTCGGTTGGAATTTCCGGTTCAACTACCTCCTATATAAATAAAATCTATGTCACATTAGTCGGCATAATTGTCATAAACAATAAATGAACCAAATAGTTATAAAAAGATAATATATATACCACATCTGAATCATAGACAGGACGAGGGCCGACGGGGGCGGATACCAAAACCATCGCACTATATAATAACAAGCAATAATAAAAGTAAGAACATTAGACAAGTATCTATCTAAAGTAAGAATTCTTTTCTTTCAAAAAGAAGATAAGAACAAGAGGCTCACCACGGTGGTGCCGGCGACGAGATCGGCGCGGGCGATCGACCGCGGTGAAGACGGGGACGGGACGTGACAGATCGCTAAACCTATGCAAATCTTGGGGAAAATGGAGCTTGGAGGTCGAGCTTTGAGAGGAGAAAGCTTAACTAGTGTGGCTCGGGCATTTCATCGAACACCTCATGTGCATAGGAGGTGAGCTAGAGCACCCAAATGTCCTCTCCTCTCTGGCCAGAAAAAACAGAGCACTATGGAGTGCTCTGCTGTGGCGATGGGGTATATATAGGCAATTCATTTGTCCCGGTTCGTGACTAGAACCGAGTCTAAAGCTCCCCCTTCTGTCCTGGTTCAAGCCACGAACCGGGACTAATGTATGCGGGCCAGGAGTGAGGCCCATTAGTCCCGGTTCGTGCCAGGAACCGGGACAAATATGTCCAGACGAACCGGGACCAATGCCCACGAGGCCTCGGCCGGCCCCCTGGGCTCACGAACCGGGACGTATGCCCCATGGGTCCCAGTTCGTGGCTGAACTGGGACTAATGGGTAGGCCATGCCCGAACCAAAGCCCTGTTTTCTACTAGTGATGGTGCATAATTAAATCACTCATGGGCTAAACTATTATAATTTACACCAAAGGCGAGAGGCAGATGGGTGGGGCAGACCAAGGAGGCATTCAAGGACGAGGAGGAACTCACAATTTCCACACTCGAAACATATAACCAGCTCGTCGCCACACTCACGAAATATGAAATCATGGGTGATGACACGCTTAAGTGTCCGCCAATGCCCGTGCCGCCAGGGAGATACATGTCTCGCTAGGGTTTTTTATTTCTTGCAATGAATTTTGATGATAAAGACTAATGTTTGTCCCCCGTTGCAACTTACAACACACGGGCATATGTGCTAGTAAATAAAAAAAATCAAAAATTGAAAATAAAAACCACAAGGAAAAACCCTAACAGGAAGCCCACCAAGTAATACCGGAATAGAATCAAGCCTTGAAAGAGAAAAAAAACCGGGAAATCAACACATCAGAAATCCCCATTGGACGCTCGTTGCATCATAATGTCGAGAAAATGGGTTCGGCTCAGCTGCAGGGCTCCCTGCAGGAAATATTGTGCAGTGCCAATAAAAGACCGCCACTTGTACATGTAGACCAACTCCTCCAATTAAGATAGATTTAATTTGATACGAGAAGAGCACGGGGGTGGTGCTGAAGCATAGAGGAGCCCGGCGATGTGCGGCCCGCTGGAACACTGACGTGAATGGCATGTCCCTCCCTGTGGCCGAGCAGGGCACCGCCGTCGTTCGGGCGATGCTCGTCCTCCACAGCTTCCCGGAGCTTTGGCACTACCAGATGGCCGCACTCATCGCGCCCTCGTCTTCTACTTCCGTGACTTCAGCGCCGGTCCCTCCTTCGACTAGGCGCCTGCTTTGGACGATCTTGAGAGGTGGTGATGCGTGAGATGTGGTGGTGCAGGTGCGACCAGCCATGATAAGTCAATTACAGCCATTGTCAGTGCCATTCTGCTCGCGGCGGTCAGAGCTACCTGTAGTAGCGATACAAGTAGCGCCAGTGCCGCTAGCTCTGCACGGATGCACACTATGGTTGCGTAAGATGTCCTAGCAGGGATGAAGGTTCACACAGGTCTCTCCTTCATAGAGGATGTCATCGAGCGATGGTGATATGCGGGATGTGGTGGTGCAGTTTGCCTCCATTCATGCCGAGTTTGATGCAGCCACTATCAACATCCTAGAGTGCATCGGTTGGAGTCATCTCCCGCATTGATGTGAGAACCATGCTGGCTTGCTGCAGTGGTACATCAATCTCCATGTCGTCGAGGTTGAAAGGCTCATTCAACTAACTAACCATTGAAACTCCTTGCTCGGCACGTTCGATTCGATTTATTGTTTGAACTCTCGGTCACGAAACTCAGTTCACTTTAACTGTAAAACAAGAATGTATGCTCCTGCCAACAAGAAGAAGGTATGCTAAAATGAAATCAGAAGACACATGTGATGGCATGCCACCCCTGGTATCGCTTGATGCTGACTCACACCGGTAGAGGGGAGGTGGAGGTGGTCGAGGAGCATGACATCGTAGGCGGCGGGATCAGCTGGGATGCCGGAGTCGCCGAAGCCACGTGGGTGATACATCTCCATCGTATCTACTTTTCCAAACACTTTTGCCCTTGTTTTGGACTCTATCTTGTATGATTTGAATGTAACTAACCCAGACTGACGCTGTTTTTAGCAGAATTACCATGATGTTGTTTTGTAGAAAACAAATATTCTCGGAATGACCCGAAACTCCACAGGAGGTCTTAGAAAAAACAGTAAAAAATCCTCGCCAAATATGAAGACCAGGGGGCCCACACCCTTTCCACGAGGGTGGGGGGCGCCCCCTACCTCGTGGGCCCCCTGTTGACCCTCCGACGCCAACTCTAACTCTATATATTTGCTTTCGGAGAGAAAAAAATCAGAGAGAAGAAATCATTGCATTTTACGATATAGAGCCACCGCCAAGCCCTAAAACCTCTCGGGAGGGCTGATCTGGAGTCCGTTCGGGGCTCCGGAGAGGGGGATTCGTCGCCGTCGTCATCATCAACCATCCTCCATCACCAATTTCATGATGCTCACCGCCGTGCGCGAGTAATTGCATCGTAGGCTTGCTGGACGGTGATGGGTTGGATGAGATTTATCATGTAATCGAGTTAGTTTTGTTAGGATTTGATCCCTAGTATCCATTATGTTCTGAGATTGATGTTGCTATGACTTTGCTATGCTTAATGCTTGTCACTAGGGCCCGAGTGCCATGATTTCAGATCTGAACCTATTATGTTTTCATCAATATATGAGAGTTCTAGATCCTATCTTGCAAGTCTATAGTCACCTACTATGTGTTATGATCCGGCAACCCCGAAGTGACAATAATCAGGACCACTCCCGGTGATGACCATAGTTTGAGGAGTTCATGTATTCACTATGTGCTAATGCTTTGTTTCGGTTCTCTATTAAAAGGAGGCCTTAATATCCCTTAGTTTCCAATAGGACCCCGCTGCCACAGGAGGGTAGCACAAAATATGTCATGCAAGTTCTTTTCCATAAGCACGTATGACTATATACATAATACATGCCTACATTACATTGATGAACTGGAGCTAGTTCTGTGTCACCCTATGTTATGACTGTTACATGATGAACCGCATCCGGCATAATTATCCATCACTGATCCGGTGCCTACAAGTTTTCCCATATACTGGTTTACGCTTATTTACTTTTTCGTTGCTACTGTTACAATCATTACAAAATACCAAAAACATTACTTTTGCTGTCTTTGCTCTTGTTGCCGCTACCGCCACTATCATATTACTTTGCTACTAAACACTTTGCTGCAGATACTAAGTTTTCAGGTGTGGTTGAATTGACAACTCAGCTGCTTATACTTGAGAATATTCTTTGGCTCCCCTATCATATTAGTTTTCGTTGCTACTGTTACAATCATTACAAAATACCAAAAACATTACTTTTGCTGTCTTTGCTCTTGTTGCCGCTACCGCCACTATCATATTACTTTGCTACTAAACACTTTGCTGCAGATACTAAGTTTTCAGGTGTGGTTGAATTGACAACTCAGCTGCTTATACTTGAGAATATTCTTTGGCTCCCCTTGTGTCGAATCAATAAATTTCGGTTGAATACTCTACCCTCGAAAGTTGTTGCGATTCCCTATACTTGTGGGTTATCAGAACTAATTTCTGGCGCCGTTGCCGGGGACCATAGCTCTATTCTTTGAGTCACTTGGGATTTATATCTGCTAGACACTATGAAGAACTTGAGAGATCCAAAAACCAAGATCTATCC
>NC_041390.1:56584047-56593970 GCF_002162155.2 Triticum dicoccoides | reverse complement strand
GGAACTGCCTTCTAGCTCTGCACTTGATTCACCTTCTGTTATGAGTAAGTTTGCGACACCTACATCTGCTTCTGCTATTCGTTCTAATATGTCGCATGTTATTGATGATGCCACTTTTGCTATGCATGATACTTATGATGAAACTGCTTCTATGCTTGATACTACTGTGCCACTTAGTGATTTTCTAGAAGAACAAATTGCTAGGGCTAGAGAAAAAGAAATTATTGAATCTGAATACAATGATGATAGTGATGATGAAAATATGCATGTTATTCCTGAGGGTTATTTATTTGATCAAGATGCTTCTTTAGCTATTTTAGCTTGCAGAGATAGATATGAGCTTAAGAGGTTATTAATTAAATGGAACAAAGAATCACTTAGAGATAAAATGAAACCCGATCCTGCTTTTGCTACTTCACCTATATGTGTTCCTGATAAGGATTATGAATTCTCTATTGATCCTGATATAATTACTTTGGTTGAATCTGATCCGTTTTATGGCTATGAATCTGAAACTGTTGTGGCACATCTTACTAAAATAAATGATATAGCTGCCCTGTTCACTAATAATGAGAGATCACGTTACCTCTATTTACTCAAAATATTTCCATTCTCATTAAAGGGTGATGCTAAGATGTGGTTTAATTTTCTTGATCCTGGTTGTGTGCATAGTCCCCAAGATATGATTTATTACTTCTCTGCTAAATATTTCCCTGCTCATAAGAAACAAGCTGCTTTGAGGGAAATATACAACTTTGTGCAAATTAAAGAAGAGAGTCTTCCACAAGCTTGGGGGAGGCTTCTCAAGTTACTTAATGCTTTGCCTGATCATCCTCTTAAGAAACCTGAAATACTTGATATCTTTTATAATGGACTAACCGATGCTTCCAAAGATTACCTGGATAGTTGTGCTGGTTCTCTTTTCAGGGAAAGAACACCGGATGAAGCTAAAATTCTATTGAATAATATGTTGACAAATGAAAATAATTGGCCAGCTCCTGAGCTAGCTCCTGCTCCAATTATTGAGCCTATCCCTAAACCAACTCCGAAGAAGAGAGGTGTTCTATTTCTCAGTCCCGAAGATATGCAAGAGGCAAAGAAATCTATGAAAGAACAAGGTATTCAAGCTAAAGACGTTAAGAATTTACCTCCTATTGAAGAAATACATGGTCTTAATTCATCGCCTGTTGAAGAAACTTATGATCTCAATTATTTATTTACTGAAGAACCTCCTGATCCCGATATCCCGACATAGGTAGTAAAGGTAAATCCTCTCTATAGATATGATAAAGCTGAAGTCCCTCCTACTAAAATTGCTAGTCTATGCTTGGATGAGTTTGATAACTTTATGTATAAGCAAGATGATTTCAATGCTTATTTCGGTAGACAATTAAAAGAAAATGCTTATATGATTAGATGCTTGGGTGATTATATGGCTGATATTAAAGGTGAACTTAAACTTATTAGCAAACATGCTTCTATGATCACCACCCAAGTAGAACAAGTACTTAAAGCTCAAAAAGAAGTGCTTAATGAAATGAATAGTAAGAAAAATGATTATGCTGTTAGAGTGGCTACTAGAACTGGTAGTATGACTCAGGAACCTTTGTATCCTGAAGGCCACCCTAAGAGAATCGAGCAAGATTCTCAGAGAAATAATATTGATGTCCCTAGTTCTTCTAAAAAGAAGAAAAAGAAAAATGATAGAACTATGCAAACTTCTAGTGAACCTATTGCTGAACCACCTGATAATCCAAATGATATTTCTATGTCTGATGCTGAAACACAATCTAGTAATGAACATGAACCTAGTAAAAATATTAACGATGATGTTCATGATGATGCTCAACCTAGTAATGATAATGATGTAGAAATTGAACCTGTTGTTGATCTTGATAACCCACAATCAAAGAATCAACATTATGATAAAAGAGACTTTGTTGCTAGGAAACATGGTAAAGAAAGGGAACCTTGGGTTCAGAAACCCATGCCTTTTCCTCCGAAACCATCCAAGAAAAAGGATGATGAGGATTTTGAGCACTTTGCTAAAATGATTAGGCCTATCTTTTTGCGTATGAGATTAACTGATGTGCTCAAAATAAATCCTTATGCTAAATATATGAAGGATGTCATTACTAATAAAAGAAAGATCCCGGAATCTGAGATTTCCACCATGCTTGCTAATTATACTTTTAAGGGTGGAATACCAAAGAAACTTGGAGACCCCGGAGTACCTACTATACGTTGCTCCATTAAAAGAAATTATATTAAAACTGCTTTATGTGATCTTGGAGCCGGTGTTAGTGTTATGCCTCTCTCTTTATATCGTAGACTTGACTTGAATAAGTTGACACCTACTAAAATATCTTTGCAAATGGCTGATAAATCAACTGTTATACCTGTCGGTATTTGTGAGGATGTGCCTGTTGTGGTTGCAAACGTTACTACTTTAACAGACTTTGTTATACTTGATATTCCCGAGGATGATAGTATGTCTATTATTCTTGGAAGACCTTTTCTTAATACTGCAGGGGCTGTTATTGTTTGCAACAAAGGCAATGTCACTTTTCATGTTAATGGTAATGAGCATACGGTACACTTTCCGAGGAAACAACCTCAAGTTCATAGTATCAACTCTATTGGAAAAATTTATATTTGGAGGTTTTGAATTCCCTCTTCCTACTGTCAAGAAGAAATATGATATTCTTATTATTGGGGATGTGCATATCCCCGTTGAGGTAACTTGGTGTTATTCGAAATTTCTCCGGTTTCATGATTATCGAAATGAGTTTGTTAACAAGACTTGATCAACCTTGTTAGTGGATTCTTTTTGATGAGCATGAGATGGATGAAACTAGAAGCACAACCTTCTGTACCCTCTTTATACTCTCTGTTATTTATATTAAATAAAGTAAAAATAGTATTTTTCTGTCTATTTCTTGACTTGTCCGTGCAATATAAAAATATCCCGAAAATAAAAGTCCTTAGAATGCCATGCCAATTTAATATGATTTTTTCAGGAATATTTGAGGATTTACTATGCAAAAATTACCGCGGGAGGAGCTGCCACCTGGTCACGAGGGTGGTGGGCGCCCCCCCATATAGGGCGCGCCCCCTGCCTCATGGGCCCACGGTGGCCCTCCTCCACTTATCCCAGCACCCATCTTCTTCCTCTATCTCACACAAACCCGAAAAACCAATTGAAGCACAAGTTCCAGCCACTTTTGCTGTGATTTTTCGATCTCCTTGCTCAAAGCACCTCTCGCAGAACTGCTTGGGGAGATTGTTCCTTGGTATGTGACTCCTCCATTGGTCCAATTAGTTTTTGTTCTAGTGCTTTATTCATTGCAAATTTGTGCTTCATAGGTGACCATGTTCTTGAGCTTGCATGTCAAATTTATATGGTTCCAAGTAGTTCTAATGCTTGATATAGGCTCTAGACACTTGTAGGAGTAGTTGCTATCAGTTTAATTGAGTTTGGTTTACTTTTATTTTGAAGTTACTAAAAATTTCAGATTGTTTCAGAAAAATGATGAGGAGATTATTGAGGGGCTCATCAAGCCAAAGCTCAAAGGAAAAGGCACCTAAGCCTAAGTATAATTTGCCACGCACCACGGAGATTCGGGCGTGTGAATGGCTTTCTGAAGATTTCTTGAGAGCAGCCGGTATCTATGAAGATTTCCATGAATTGGCTCACAATGCAGGCCTCACCGCTTTCCTCCACGACCAATTCGATCAGTATCTCTTACTCACAAATACCTTTGTGCAAAACTTTTATTTTTATCCTAGGAACTCACCACCTACGGTGGAATTTCATTTATATGATGAGCCTAAGGAGATGTCGCTTTATGATTTCTGTCGGATTTGTTTAGTCCCTTGTGAAGGCAAGACAGAAGAACCACATCATGATGATGTGGCTGGATTTATTGATAATATCACTGTAGGAGAAACTAGGAAGGTTTCCGATGCACGAATCACTAGCATACATTTTCCTATTTTGCGTTACTTTGCATTATTTGCTAGTCGTTGTTTAATTGGACGCAGAAATTCTAGAAACCTTAGTATCCCTGATTTAATTATTCTGCTCCAAGGTTTATATAGTGATAACACTTTTAGTTTAGGCGGTATTATTGCTAGACAGTTAAATATGAACCGTACTAAGGGCCCCATCTTTGGAGGCATCTATGCCACACACCTAGCCGCACATTTTAACATACCTATTAGGCATGCTGAGAAGGAAGAGAAAGTGCTACCCCGTGTTTATCTAGATCGTAAAAGTATGGTGGCACATGATTTTATTGTTAAAAATAGGGCAGGGGAGCTTATATATCAATTGTTCTTTAATAAACATCATCCTGAGACTATCACCCTGCCCGCTCCTTCTTTGTTTGATTTGACTGCAGGCACATACCTTGTTCCGTTGACGGCTATTCACGCCTACTGGAACCCTGCACCTACCGAGGAGCCAGAACAGGAACCACACGATGAGCCTCCACGACAATCTGTTTATTCTTGGGATCCAGAGATGACTGTCAGCCAGTGGCAGTCAGAGTCTTCTTCTTCAACACAATATGATCCCAACTATTCCTCCTCATCACAGTACGACCCCAACAACTATTACTATGGATATCCGCCAGGCCAGCCGTGGCCATAGACCAACTTAGGCCAAAAGCCTGAGCTTGGGGGAGTACGTATTTCTCACCGACATTACATTTATGTTCACACACACTCATTGCTAGATGTTGGTGCTCATACTTTTTCATTGTATCATCCATGCTAGTTTATTTTCTTTTTTCTGCTTTCTTCTTGTGTGTTTGTTAAACCTTAAAAAAACCAAAAAATTAGTAGTAGTTTATTTTTCTGTTGTAGTAGTAATAATTAAAAAGAAAGCCCAAAAATATTTCCTGTTCTTCTTTTGCTTGTTGGGAGCTTTCCCGTGTAAATAGTTTTATTTCTTTTCTTTTATTTGGGGGTCAGTAGGAGAACACCATAATTAAATTGTTGAAGTGGCTCTCATATGCATTATTGTTGATTTAACCAAGAGCCCATATTGCCTTGTCTTCTCCTGTTTATTGAATGCTTGCAGATTCCAGCTTAGTCCAATGCACATGCACTCTTATTATTATTCACACCGTTCGGTCGTGCGAGTGAAAGGTAATTATGATGATATATGATGGACTGACTGAGATGAGAAAAACTAGTATGAACTCGACCTCTTTTGTTTTTGTAAATATGACGAGTCCCGCATTCTTGATTCAGCTTATTATGAATAAACATGTTTGCAATGACAATTAGAGATCAGAGTTACTTGTGCCATGCTTGATTAGCTATGAGTTATAATGATTTACCTTGTATGCCAACATGCTATTGAGATGATTATGATGTGGTATGATGGGGTGGTATCCTCCTTTGAATGATTTAAGTGACTTGACTTGGCACATGTTCACGCATGTAGTTGAAACAAATCAACATAGCCTTCACGATATTTATGTTCATGGTGGATTATATCCTACTCATGCTTGCATCCAATGTTTATTAATTTTAATGCATGTACATGGCTGTTGTCGCTCTCTAGTTGGTCGCTTCCCAGTCTTTTGCTAGCCTTCACTTGTACTAAGCGGGAATACTGCTTGTGCATCCAATTCCTTAAACCCGAAAGTTATTCCAGATGAGTCCACCATACCTTCCTATATGCGGTATCTACCTTCCGTTCCAAGTAAATTTGTATGTGCCAAACTCTAAACCTTCAAATAAACATTCTGTTTTGTATGCTCGAATAGCTCATGTATCAACAAAGGTTGTCCTTATCTTCCGTGTTAGGCGGGTTATTCTCAAGAGGAGTGGACTCCGCTCCTCACTCACGAGAAAATGGCTGGTCACCGGGATGCCCAGTCCCATGCTTTATGCAAACTAAATCAAAATTAATTGCAAACAAAACTCCCCCTGGGACCTAATGTATGTTGGAGGCACTCGTTGTTTCGAGCTAGCCATGGATTGATGCCTGTTGGTGGAGGGGGAGTATAAACTTTACCATTCTTTTTGGGAACCGCCTATAATGTGTTTAGCATGGAAGATATCACCATCTCTTAGTTGTTATGTTGACAATGAAAGTAGACCGCTCAAAATACAATTTATCTCTATTTCAAAACCGAGCTCTGGCACCTCTACAAATCCCTGCTTCCCTCTGCAAAGGGCCTATCCATTTACTTTTATGTTGAGTCATCACCCTCTTATTAAAAAGCACTAGCTGGAGAGCACAACCGTCATTTGCATTCATCACTGTTAATTTATATTGGGTATGACTATGATTGGATCTCTTTTACCATGAATTACGATGTCTAGTAAATCCTTGATCTTTAAAGGTGCTCTGCATTTATGTTTTGCGGTCTCAGAAAGGGCAAGCGAGATACCATCTTGTTATATCATATTATGATTTCTTTGAGAAAGTGTTGTGATCCGAGATTTATTATTATGGCTTGCTAGTTGATTATGCTATTGATATGAGTAATTATGAGACCTGAGAATTATTGCAAATGTGGTTAGTTATGATCTATGCTGAAAACTTGAATGCTGGCTCGACATAGTTACAACAACAAGAGCAAACAGAGTTTGTAAAAGTTTGTCTTTCTTTCTTTCAGTTTGTCAACTGAATTGCTTGAGGACAATCAAGGGTTTAAGCTTGGGGGAGTTGATACGTCTCCGTCGTATCAACTTTTCCAAACACTTTTGCCCTTGTTTTGGACTCTATCTTGTATGATTTGGATGGAACTAACCCGGACTGACGGTATTTTCAGCAGAATTAGCATGATGTTGTTTTGCAGAAAACAAATATTCTCGGAATGACCCGAAACTCCACGGGAGGTCTTAGAAAAAACAATAAAAAATCCTCGCCAAATATGAAGACCAGGGGGCCCACACCCTTTCCACGAGGGTGGGGGGCGCCCCCCTAGGGCGCACCCCCTACCTCGTGGGCCCCCTGTTGACCCTCCGACGCCAACTCCAACTCTATATATTTGCTTTCGAAGAGAAAAAAAATCAGAGAGAAGAAATCATCGTGTTTTACGATACGGAGCCGCCACCAAGCCCTAAAACCTCTCGGGAGGGCTAATCTGGAGTCCGTTCGGGGCTCCAGAGAGGGGGATTCATCGCCGTCATCATCATCAACCATCCTCCATCACCAATTTCATGATGCTCACCACCGTGCATGAGTAATTGCATTGTAGGCTTGCTGGACGGTGATGGGTTGGATGAGATTTATCATGTAATCGAGTTAGTTTTGTTAGGGTTTGATCCCTAGTATTCATTATGTTCTGAGATTGATGTTGCTATGACTTTGCTATGCTTAATGCTTGTCACTAGGGCCCGAGTGCCATGATTTCAGATCTGAACCTATTATGTTTTCATCAATATATGAGAGTTCTAGATCCTATCTTGCAAGCATATAGTCACCTACTATGTGTTATGATCCGGCAACCCCGAAGTGACAATAATCGGGACCACTCCCGGTGATGACTATAGTTTGAGGAGTTCATGTATTCACTATGTGCTAATGCTTTGTTCCGGTTCTCTATTAAAAGGAGGCCTTAATATCCCTTAGTTTCCAATAGGACCCCGCTGCCACGGGAGGGTAGGACAAAAGATGTCATGCAAGTTCTTTTCCATAAGCACGTATGACTATATACGGAATACATGCCTGCATTACATTGATGAACTGGAGCTAGTTCTGTGTCACCCTATGTTATGACTGTTACATGATGAACCACATCCGGCATAATTATCCATCACTGATCTGGTGCCTACGAGTTTTCCCATATACTGGTTTACGCTTATTTACTTTTCCGTTGCTACTGTTACAATCATTACAAAATACCAAAAACATTAATTTTGTTATCTTTACTCTTGTTGTCGCTACCGCCACTATCATATTACTTTGCTACTAAACACTTTGCTGCAGATACTAAGTTTCTAGGTGTGGTTGAATTGACAACTCAGCTGCTAATACTTGAGAATATTCTTTGGCTCCCCTTGTGTCGAATCAATAAATTTGGGTTGAATACTCTACCCACGAAAGCTGTTGCGATCCCCTATACTTGTGGGTTATCAGTGGGTCGGGGACGAGGCGCGGCGAGCGCGACCATCTGGTGGGACTAGTACAGCCAAAGCTCTGGGAAGCCATGGAGGAGGAGCACCGCCTGGACGACGCTGGGGCTCTGGCGCCCTGCTCGGCCACGAGGAGGAAACGCCATTCAGTATACGTCCTAGAACGCCGCACGGCGCCGAACTCCTCCATGCTCGTCGCACCACGCCCGCCCTCTTCTCGTATCAAATTAAATCTACCTTAATCAGAGGAGTTTACCCACATGGACAAGTGGCGGTCTCTTATTGGCCCTGCACAATATTTCCTGCAGGGAGCCCTGCAGCTGAGCCGAACCCCAAGCAAATGCACAGAGGGATCGACTGGGATCGCATGCAATGGGCCGCCCCAGTTACGTGATCTGGTTTTAGGAACCATCTAGCAGTTCTCTCTGGATTTATGGGTTTTGGGAACCTTCCAGAAGGTTCTCTGAACCGGGTTTTTCTGTTTTTTCATTTGTGTTTTCTTATTCTTTTTTCCCTTTTCCGTGAGGTATCGAGGCCTGCCAAGGGCACCATAGGGGAGCTGCATGATGATGCTTCACCAAAGCTACAACCAAACCTCGGAACCACGCCAGGGGCTTAGGCAGTAGCGGCCTCCATACACGCCACCAGCGCAACCCCATATAGGCAGCGCCCCAGGGGATCGGACTGACACCTAGTCCACCCGCCCGATGAAATCTAGGCAGAGCCCCGACCATGGATGAAGCCATAAGGCGAGGACTAGGAGACCGGCTGCATGTCCCCATGCCACATAGTAGCCAAGCCTCGGATTGGAGGCCGACAGCCAATGGCGACCCTCCAACGGTGATGAAGACGTGATGATCCATCGAGGATATTCACTAGCTCGAGGAAGATTGGCCCCGCCGCCGCCACGGGGCTTTGCCCCCGCACTGCCGGCCGGCGGTGGGGAGGAGGATGGCCGAGGAGGGGGGTTGTTGAGGGAGGTGAGGAGCGCCACTGCCTGTGTCGACTGGACCAAACGGCATGTGTGCACTTGTACGCAATGAGGACATTGTCTGTGATCAAACACCCGGGAACAAAAGCACCACAAGGATTATCTTTAGCCTCCTAGCCAACACCTTTGCCGCCAGTTTGTATAGTACATTACATAGGCTTATCGGCCAGAATTGAGAGAGCAACTCCGGTGCCTTGACTTTAGGGATCAAAACGAACACGGTACTGTTAAACACTACTAGGAAAAGGCTTATACATAGAAGTTTACCAGTAGCACGTGTTTAGAGCCCCACGCTACTAATAAGTACCAGTAGCGTCTGCTATAAAGCGCGTTACTGGTACAACTTAGCAGTAGCGTGGGTTTCCTGCGGGCACGCTACTGGTAAGTTAGCCACACCACACCCCACGACCAAAAAATAGTAGCAGCATTGGTACTCTAACAAGCGCTACTGTTAAGAAAATAGCAGTAGCACCTGTCCACCAAGACCCGATACTTCTACTTCTTCTATGTGTAATCTTTTACCAGTAGCGTGGGTTTTTGACAAGCGCTATAGCTAGTTTTACTTACAGTAGATATTTTGGCTGGCACACATAGCAGTAGCGCGCTTTGGTGCCCCGCGCTACTGCTATGGTCGCCAGCCAAACTATCTGCCACCTTTTCCCCCTCTTCTTCCACCCCCTTTCTTTTTTCCCTTCTTCTTCCCCCCCTTCTTTCTCCCCCTCCCTCTTGCACTTGCTTGTTCTTCAATGCTTCCCCTCTTCTTTGCCCCTCCTACCCCCTCCATTAATGCCCTCCCTCCTTTCTCTTCCTTTCTTTTGCCCCTCCTCCCCCT
>NC_041390.1:56570930-56583889 GCF_002162155.2 Triticum dicoccoides | reverse complement strand
CTTCTTTGCCCCTCCACCACCCCCTCCATTAATGCCCTCCCTCCTCCCTCTCATAGCTCTCTCTGTCCTGAGCTAGTTGGAGCTATATTTATGCAGGTACCTCACTATCTAGAGCTACTAGCTAATTATAAGAAGGTGCTCGATATCCCTCTCGACAAATAGGTGAGAAAAAAAGAGTTGTGCAAGAATGAAAATATGTGTGTTTGTGATTAGGACCGAAACTATATGCGATATGAATATACCGAATTGTGTGTGGCATGTGAGTGACATGAGTTGCCTATGTTTTACCAAAATGTCAATTCAATTCCGTTTCAGCGAATTTCGGGCAAACTCAATATGTCCTATGTTTAGGGAAGGTCATGCCGAATTTTTGTATGAATTTGATCCATGCATGCATATATACGTGGTTATAATATTTGCTCCGCGCGCAGGTAATCATGAAGGTCAATGGAAGGATGGTGGAAAGATACTGGCAATCTGCTGTGGACGACATGTATGAAAAAAGACTGAAGGATGTTTTATGTCCGTGTCGAAAATGCAAAGGAATGGTCAGGCTCAACCCCTTTGAGGGTGGCACATTCAAGGCGCACATGCTCATGCATGGTTTCATGCATCGCCATACTCGGTGGATAAGTGAAGATGATGATGATGATGATGAGGAGGAGGATGTCTACGGGGCAGGAAATAACGACATGGGGCCACCAAACGAACAGATGACCGATTATGTGCCCGAAGAGGAAGACGGCCTCGGAAATGTCGATGGCGAAGAGGCAGTTCAAGGCGGACAAGACGTGGACTCGCCGCCGTCTTCGTCGCTACTAAGTTCAACCATGCGGGACCCGCATGTTCGAGAACTGCTTCGCAAGAAGACGACTAGCGACAAAGCTGCTTCTAGAAAGGAGGCCAAACTGGCGCAACTGGAGGTAGACTCGATAACTCCTTTGTATGATTGATACATCTCCAATGTATCTATAATTTTTGATTGTTCCATGCTATATTATATTCTGTTTTGGACATTATTTTTCTTTATTATACACCTTTATATTATTTTTGGGACTAACCTATTAACCAGAGGCCCAGCCCAGAATTGCTGTTTTTTTGCCTATTTCTTGTTTCAAAGAAAAAGAATATCAAACGGAGTCCAAACGGAATGAAACCTTCAGGAACGTGATTTTCAGAACGAACGTGATCCGGAGGACTTGGACCCTACGTCAAGACATCAACCACGAGGCCACAGGGTAGGGGGCGCGCCCTCCACCCTTGTGGGCCCCCTGTTGCTCCACCGACGTACTCCTTCCTCCTATATATACCTACGTACCCCCAAACTACCAGATACGGAGCCAAAACCCTAATTCCACCGCCGTAACTTTCTGTATCCATGAGATCCCATCTTGGGGCCTATTCTGGAGCTCCGCCTTAGGGGGCATCGATCATGAAGGGCTTCTACATCAACACCATAGCCCCTCCGATGAAGTGTGAGTAGTTTACCTCATACCTTCGGGTCCATAGTTACTAGCTAGATGGCTTCTTCTCTCTTTTTGGATCTCAATACAAAGTTCTCCCCCTCTCTTGTGGAGATCTATTCGATGTAATCTTCTTTTGCGGTGTGTTTGTTGAGTGGGTTTATGATCAAGTTTATCTATGAACAATATTTGAATCTTCTCTGAATTCTTTTATGTATTATTGGTTATTTTTGCAAGTCTCTTTGAATTATCAGTTTGGTTTGGCCTACAAGATTGATCTTTCTTGCAATGGGACAAGTGCTTAGCTCTGGGTTCAATCTTGCGGTGTCCTTTCCCAGTGACAGTAGGGGCAGCAAGGCACGTATTGTATTGTTGCCATCGAGGATAACAAGATGGGTTTTATATCATATTGCATGAGTTTATCCCTCTACATCATGTCATCTTGCTTAAAGCGTTACTCTGTTCTTATGAACTTAGTACTCTAGATGCATGCTGGATAGCGGTCGATGTGTGGAGTAAAAGTAGTAGATGCAGGCAGGAGTCGGTCTACTTGTCTCGGACGTGATGCCTATATACATGATCATACCTAGATATTCTCATAACTATGCTCAATTCTGTCAATTGCTCAACAGTAATTTGTTTACCCACCGTGAATACTTATGCTCTTGAGAGAAGTCACTAGTGAAACCTATGCCCCCCGGGTCTATTTTCCATCATATTAATCTTCCAACACTTAGTTATTTTTATTGCCTTTTATTTTACTTTGCATCTTTATCATAAAAAATATCAAAAATATTATCTTATCATATATATCAGATCTCACTCTCGTAAGTGACCATGTAGGGATTGACAACCTCTTATCGTGTTGGTTGCGAGGATTTATTTATTTGTGTAGGTGCGAGGGACTCGTGCGTGGCCTCCTACTGGATTGATACCTTGGTTCTCAAAAACCGAGGGAAATACTTACGCTACTTTGCTGTATAACCCTTTCCTCTTCAAGGGAAAACCAACGCAGTGCTCAAGAGGTAGCAAGACGGATTTCTGGCGCCGTTGCCGGGGAAGTCTACGCAAAAGTCAACACACCAAGTACCCATCTCAAACCCTTATCTCCCGCATTACATTATTTGCCATTTGCCTCTCGTTTTCCTCTCCCCCACTTCACCCTTGCCGTTTTATTTGCCCTCTCTTTTCCGCTTGCCTCTTTTTGCTCGTCTCTCATTTGCTCGTGTGTTGGATTGCTTGCTTGTCATGATGGCTCAAGATAATACTAAATTGTGTGACTTTACCAATACCAACAACAATGATTTCCTTAGCACTCCGATTGCTCCTGTTACCGTTACTGAATCTTGTGAAATCAATGCTGCTTTGTTGAATCTTGTCATGAAAGATCAATTCGCCGGCCTTCCTAGTGAAGATGCCACTACCCATCTAAATAGCTTCGTCGATTTGTGTGATATGCAAAAGAAGAAAGATGTGGATAATGATATTGTTAAATTGAAGCTATTTCCTTTTTCGCTTAGAGATCGTGCTAAAGCTTGGTTTTCGTCTTTGCCTAAAAATAGTATTGATTCATGGAATAAGTGCAAAGATGCTTTTATCTCTAAGTATTTTCCTCCCGCTAAGATTATCTCTCTTAGAAACGATACTATAAATTTTAAGCAACTTGATCATGAACATGTTGCACAAGCTTGGGAGAGGATGAAATTAATGATACGTAATTGCCCTACGCACGGTTTGAATTTGTGGATGATTATACAAAATTTTTATGCCGGATTGAACTTTGCTTCTAGAAATCTTTTAGATTCGGCCGCGGGAGGCACTTTTATGGAAATCACTTTAGGAGAATCTACTAAACTCCTAGATAATATTATGCTTAATTATTCTCAATGGCACACTGAAAGACCTACAAATAAAAAAGTGCATGCCATAGAAGAAATTAATGTTTTGAGTGGAAAGAAGGATGAACTTATGAAATTATTTGCTAATAAAAGTGTTTCTTCTAATCCTAATGATATGCCTTTGTCTACTTTGATTGTGAATAATAATGAATCTATGGATGTGAATTTTGTTGGTAGGAATAATTTTGGTAACAACGCATATAGAGGAAACTTTAATCCTAGGCCGTATCCTAGTAATTCCGCTAATAATTATGGTAATTCCTACAAGAATTCTTATGGAAATTATAATAAGATGTCCTCTGATTTTGAATCTAATATTAAAGAGTTTATTACTTCGCAAAAGAATTTCAATGCTTTGATTGAAGAAAAATTGCTTAAGATTGATGAGTTCTCTAGGAACGTTGATAGAATTTCTCTTGATGTTGATTCTTTTAAACTTAGATCTATTCTACCTAAGCATGATATCAATGAGTCTCTCAAAGCCATGAGAATTTCCATTGATGAGTGCAAAGAAAGAACCGCTAGGATGCGTGCTAAGAAAGATTGCTTTATAAAAGCGTGTTCTTCTAGTTTCCATGATAATAAAGATGAAGATCTAAAAGTTATTGATGTGTCCCCTATTAAATCTTTGTTTTGCAATATGAATCTTGATAATGATGGGACTGATTATGATCCACCTTTACATAGACGGCGTTCCAAAAATTCGGAGTCTTTAGATCTTGATGCTAAAATTGTTAAAAGAGGGATTGAAGAAGTCAAAACTTTAAATATTAATGAACCCACTATTTTGGATTTCAAGGAATTTAATTATGATAATTTCTCTTTGATAGATTGTATTTCCTTGTTGCAATCCGTGCTAAATTCTCCTCATGCTTATAGTCAAAATAAAGCTTTCACTAAACATATCGTTGATCCTTTGATGCAATCTTATGAAGAAAAACTTGAGTTGGAAGTTTCTATCCCTAGAAAACTTTATGATGAGTGGGAACCTACTATTAAAATTAAAATTTGAGATCATGAATGCTATGCTTTATGTGATTTGGGTGATAGTGTTTCCACGATTCCAAAGACTTTGTGTGATTTGCTAGGTTTTCGTGATTTTGATTATTGCTCTTTAAACTTGCACCTTGCGGATTCCACTATTAAGAAACCTATGGGAAAAATTAATGATGTTCTTATTGTTGCAAATAGGAACTATGTGCCCGTATATTTTATTGTTCTTGATATCGATTGCAATCCTTCATGTCCTATTATTCTTGGTAGACCCTTCCTTAGAACGATCGGTGCAATTATTGATATGAAGGAAGGGAATATTAGATTCCAATTTCCGTTAAGGAAAGGCATGGAACACTTTCCTAGAAAGAAAATAAAATTACCATATGAATCTATCATGAGAGGCACTTATGGATAGCCTACCAAAGATGGCAATACCTAGATCTATCCTTGCTTTTTATGCCTAGCTAGGGGTGTTAAACGATAGCGCTTGTGGGAAGGCAACCCAATTTTATTTTTATTCCTTGCTTTTTGCTCCTGTTTAGTAATAAATAATTTATCTAGCCTCTGTTTTGGTTGTGTTTTTTTGTGTTTAATTAGTGTTTGTGCCAAGTAGAACCGTTGGGAAGACTTGGGGAAAGTCTTTTTAATCTTGCTGTAAAAAATAGAAACTTTAGCGCTCACGAGAATTGCTGCCATTTTTATATGGAAAGTGATATTTAGTTAATTATTTTTGAAGATGATTAATATATAAATTCCTCACGTCCAGAAATTTATTTTAAATTTTTTTGGGGTTCCAGATCTTGCGTTAGCTATAGATTACTACAAACTGTTCTGTTTTTGACAGATTCTGTTTTTCGTGTGTTGTTCGCTTATTTTAATGCATCTATGGCAAGTAAAGTAGTTTATAAACCATAGAGAAGTTGGAATACAGTAGTTTTAACACCAACATAAATAAATAATGAATTCATTACAATACCTTGCAGTGGTGTTTTGTTTTCTTTCTCTAACGGGGCTCACGAGATTTTCTACTTTAAGTTTTGTGTTGTGAAGTTTTCAAGTTTTGGGTGAAAGATTTGATGGATTATGGAACAAGGAGTGGCAAAAGCCTAAGCTTGGGGATTCCCATGGCACCCCAAGATAATCTAAGGACACCTAAAAGCCAAAGCTTGGGGATGCCCCGGAAGGCATCCCCTCCTTCGTCTACTTCCATCGGTAACTTTACTTGGAGCTATATTTTTTATTCACCACATGATATGTGTTTTGCTTGGAGCATCTTGTATGATTTGAGTCTTTTCTTTTTAGTTTACCACAATCATCTTTGTTGTACACACCGTTTGAGAGAGACACACATGATTCGGAAATTATTAGAATACTCTATGTGCTTCACTTATATCTTTTGAGTTATATAGTTTTTGCTCTAGTGCTTCACTTATATCTTTTAGAGCACGATGGTGGATTTGTTTTATAGAAACTATTATTCTCTCATGCTTCACTTAGATTATTTTGAGAGTCTTAAATAGCATGGTAATTTACTTAAATAATCCTAATATGCTAGGTATTCAAGACTAGTAAAAACTTTCTTATGAGTGTGTTGAATACTAAGAGAAGTTTGATACTTGATGATTGTTTCGAGACATGGAGGTAGTGATATCAAAGTTGTGCTAGTTGAGTAGTTGTGAATTTGAAAAATACTTGTGTTGAAGTTTGCAAGTCCCGTAGCATGCACGTATGGTAAACGTTATGTAACAAATTTGAAACATGAGGTGTTCTTTGATTGTCCTCCTTATGAGTGGCGGTCGGGGATGAGCGATGGTCTTTTCCTACCAATCTATCCCCCTAGGAGCATGCGCGTAGTGCTTGGTTTTTGATGACTTGTAGATTTTTGCAATAAGTATGTGAGTTCTTTATGACTAATGTTGAGTCCATGGATTATACGCACTCTCACCTTTCCATCATTGCTAGCCTCTTCGGTACCGTGAATTGCCCTTGTCATATTGAGAGTTGGTGCAAACTTCGCCGGTGCATCCAAACCCCGTGATATGATACGCTCTTTCACACATAAACCTCCTTATATATTCCTCAAAACAGCCACCATACCTACCTATTGTGGCATTCCCATAGCCATTCCGAGATATATTGCCATGCAACTTTCCACCGTTCCGTTTATCATGACACGTTCATCATTGTCATATTGCTTTGCATGATCATGTAGTTGACATAGTATTTGTGGCAAAGCCACCATTCATAATCCTTTCATACATGTCACTCTTAGTTCATTGCATATCCCGGTACACCGCCGGAGGCATTCGTATAGAGTCATACTTTGTTCTAGTATCGAGTTGTAATCATTGAGTTGTCAATAAATAGAAGTTTGATGATCATCATTTTCTAGAGCATTGTCCAAAGTGAGAAAAAAAAGAGAAAGGCCATAAAAAGAGAAGGCCCAAAAAATGAGAGAAAAAGAGAGAAGGGACAATGTTACTATCCTTTTTACCACACTTGTGCTTCAAAGTAGCACCATAATCTTCATGATAGAGAGCCATTTGTTTTGTCACTTTCATATACTATTGGGAACTTTTCATTATAGAACTTGGCTTGTATATTCCAACAATGGGCTTCCTCAAATGCCCTAGGTCTTCGTGAGCAAGCAAGTTGGATGCACACCCACTTAGTTTCTTTTGTTGAGCTTTCGTATATTTATAGCTCTAGTGCATCTGTTGCATGGCGATCCCTACTCCTTGCATTAACATCAATTGATGGGCATCTCCATAGCTCATTGATTAGCCTCGTTGATGTGAGACTTTCTCCCTTTTTGTCTTCTCCACATAACCCCCATAATTATATTATATTCCACCCATAGTGATATATCCATGGCTCACGCTCATGTATTGCGTGAAGGTTGAAAAAGTTTGAGATTACTAAAGTATTAAACAATTGCTTGGCTTGTCATCGGGGTTGTGCATGATGAGAGCATTCTTGTGTGACGAAAATGGAGCATGACTAAACCATATGATTTTGTAGGGATGAACTTTCTTTGGCCATGTTATTTTGAGATATGTCAATATTGAACTTTTATCTTGAATCTTTCGGATCTGAATATTCATATCACAATTAAGAAGAATTACATTGAAATTATGCCAAGTAGCATTCCACATCAAAAATTCTGTTTTTATCATTTGCCTACTCGAGGATGAGTAGGAATTAAGCTTGGGGATGCTTGATACGTCTCCAACGTATCTATAGTTTTTGATTGTTCCATGCTATATTATATTCTGTTTTGGACATTATTGGGCTTTATTATACACTTTTATATTATTTTTGGGACTAACCTATTAACCGGAGGCCCAGCCCAGAATTGCTGTTTTTTTGCCTATTTCAGAGTTTCACAGAAAAAGAATATCAAACGGAGTCCAAACGGAATGAAACCTTCGGGAACATGATTTTTGGAACTAACGTGATCCAGAGGACTTGGACACTACGTCAAGACATCAACCAGGAGGCCACGAGGTAGGGGGCGCGCCCTCCACCCTCGTGGGCCCCCTATTGCTCCACCGATGTACTCTTTCCTCTTATATATACCTACGTACCCTCAAACTACCAGATACGGATACAAAACCCTAATTCCACCGCCGTAACTTTCTGTATCCACGAGATCCCATCTTGGGGCCTGTTCCGGAGCTCCGCCGGAGGGGGCATCAATCACGGAGGGCTTCTACATCAACACCATAGCCCCTCCGATGAAGTGTGAGTAGTTTACCTCAGACCTTCTGGTCCATAGTTACTAGCTAGATAGCTTCTTCTCTCTTTTTGGATCTCAATACAAAGTCCCCCCCTCTCTTGTGGAGATCTATTCAATGTAATCTTCTTTTGTTGTGTGTTTGTTGAGACCGATGAATTGTGGGTTTATGATCAATTTTATCTATGAACAATATTTGAATCTTCTCTAAATTCTTTTATGTATGATTGGTTATCTTTGCAAGTCTCTTCGAATTATCACAATGGTTTGGCCTACTAGATTGATCTTTCTTGCAATAGGAGAAGTGCTTAGCTTTGGGTTTAATCTTGAGGTGTCCTTTCCCAGTGACAGTAGGGGCAGCAAGGCACGTATTGTATTGTTGACATCGAGGATAACAAGATGGGGTTTATATCGTATTGCATGAGTTTATCACTCTACATCATGTCATCTTGCTTAAAGCGTTACTCTGTTCTTATGAACTTAATACTCTAGATGCATGCTGGATAGCAGTCGATGTGTGGAGTAATAGTAGTAGATGCAGGCAGGAGTCGGTCTACTTGTCTCGGACGTGATGCCTATATACATGATCATACCTAGATATTCTCATAACCATGCTCAATTATTTCAATTGCTCAACAATAATTTGTTTACCCACCGTGAATACTTATGCTCTTGAGAGAAGCCACTAGTGAAACCTATGGCCCCCGGATCTATTTTCCATCATATTAATCTTCCAACACTTAGTTATTTTTATTGCCTTTTATTTTACTTTGCATCTTTATCATAAAAAAATACCAAAAATATTATCTTATCATATCTATCAGATCTCACTCTCGTAAGTGACCGTGTAGGGATTGAAAACCCCTTATCGCGTTGCTTGCGAGGATTTATTTGTTTGTGTAGGTGCGAGGGACTCGTGCGTGGCCTCCTACTGGATTGATACCTTGGTTCTCAAAAACTGAGGGAAATACTTACGCTACTTTGCTGCATCACCCTTTCCTCTTCAAGGGAAAACCAACGCAGTGCTCAAGAGGTAGCAATGATGGTTGCAATCCCGAGGTGACCCGCTTGAGTTTCACACTAGAACTTCTAGAGACGAATGCAAAAAACAAATGGACAGATACAAGCCTGGATGAGCTTCTGAAGTATATAAAGAAGGTTCTTCCCGCGGGAAGCCTGTGTCCTACTAGTGTCGAGGAGGCAAAGAAAATCGTATGCCCTCTTGATCTACCACACATTAGATATCACACATGCATCAATGATTGCATCATATATCCGAATGAGCACGCGGAAAAAACCATCTGTCCAAAGTGCAATGCTTCACGATATGAAAAGGCTGGAAAGAAAGCTCCATAGAAAGTTGTATGGTACTTTCCGTTCACTCCATGTCTACAACGGTATTTTGTAGATCCTAAGGAAGCAAAGCTTATGCACTAGCACGCGGACAGGGTGAAGCCAGATGACGGAGATGAGCCGAAGCTGAGACACCTCGCAGATGCTAGCCAGTGGAGAGCATTAAATGCTGAATTTGATTTTTTCACAAATGATCCAAGGAACACCGTGCTTGGCGCTAGTAGTGATGGCATGAATCCATTTGGCAACTAGAACACCAATCATAGAACATGGCCCGTGTTTGTATGGATGTACAACCTCCCCCCTGGTTGTGCATGAAGGAAAAATACATACACATGGCTATGCTTATTCAAGGGCCGAGACAACCGGGAAATGATATAAATCTGTATCTCGGGTTACTGAAAGAGGTGCTACAGACCTTATGGACAACGCCGGCCAAGACATGGGATGCAAGCAAAGGAGAGTATTTCTACATGAGAGCCGCGTTGATCACGACGGTGCGGGACTATCTTGGTTACGGCTATCTCTCCAGCCAGGTGTGCCACGGATATTGCGGATGCACGAGGTGCATGGATGATACAACTTCTCTGCAGCTATCGAAAGATGGCTGGTCTTCGAAAATCGTGTACATGGGGCATCGAAGATGGCTCGAGAAGGATGGCCCGTGGAGAAAGCGTGGAGATCTATTCAATGGTAAGGCTGAGCATCGAGGTCCTCCACGTAAGCGTAGTAGTGCAGAAATATGTAAGTTATTGAAGAACTGGGAAGAGTGCCCCTCGCCGGGAAAGACGAAGAAAAAGGCGCCGGAGCCCCTGCCGAAGTATGGAAGACGAGATCTGTTTTCTGGGACTTGGAATACTGGCCCATACTCGACACGCCTCATAGCCTTGATCAAATGCATATCACAAAAAATATCCTTGAGAGTTTGCTTGGAACATTGATGAACATGCCGGAGAGGACCAAGGATGGGCCGAAGGCAAGAAAAGACTTGGAATTTTTGAATATCAGGAAAGATCTCCAAATGCCCAGTAAAAGGTCGTCAGAGGAGACCGAGACGGAGACGGAGATGGAAGATATGGGAAAAAAGTAAACAAGAAGGAAGAACAATATTGCCCCCCCTCTGGCTTCACCTTAGATCCGAAGGAGGTCGATCAATTGTTCAAGTGCCCTGCCAGAATCAAAGTTAGTTCCGTATACTGTGGGAAGATAAGCAGATATTTGGACACTAAGAAAAAAAGGTTCAGTGGGATGAAGTCTCACGACTGTCATGTGATGATGACACAGTTACTCCCAGTTGCACTTAGAGGGATTATGGACACACATGTGCGTGAGACTCTTACTGACCTATGCCACTTTTTTGATGCTATCTCTCGAAAGTCGATCAGTGTGAAGCAACTCCATAGGCTACAGGAAGAGATCATTGTCATACTGAATGAGCTAGAGATGTACTTCCCGCCCGCATTCTATTATGTCATGGTGCATCTATGTGTCCACATCATGGACGACATCATCAACCTAGGGCCGACATTCCTGCACAACATGATGCCGTTCAAGAGGATGAATGGCATCATCAAAGGATTCGTTCATAACATGTCCTATCCAGATGGAAGCATAGCCTAGGGATATCTGACCAAAGAGTGCATCTCTTTCTGTGAGAGTTATATAGTAGGCAACGGAGACCCTGTTGTTGGTTTACCCGTCAACAAGCACTGTGGAAGGCTCGAAGGCGAAGGTCAGACCAACGGTCATAGGGATGTGAATGTTTTACGCTCAGGCCGACAAAATGACCTTGACAGGGCAAACTTAGTAGTGCTACAACACCTAGATGTGCTAGAAGATTTCGTGACACTGCACAAAGAGACCATCGCAAAGAAGTACCATGACCGTGGGGTGCACAGGACGGACGCTGAAGTTATTAGAGAGCACAACTCCACTTTCTTGCGTTGGTTCAAAGAGCGAGTTCTGGCTAATCCCCCGGAAGAGGGTTGTCCGAATGGAACACTCATATACGCCTTAGCACATGGCCCCTCGACCAACCTCGCGACTTATCAAGCGTACGATATCAACGGATACACGTTCTACACGGAGGAGAAAGATATAAACAGTGATGACGAAAACTCAGGGGTGACGATGGAAGCCATGACCGGGAATGTAATTGAAAGATATTACGGAAGGGTCGAAGAGATATGGGAGCTTAACTACTCTGGATTGCATAGCGCGACGATGTTCCGTGTCAGATGGGCTAAGAATGTACAGAGAGAAAACCGACATTTCACTACCATGTGTATACCCAACTCCGATAGCGGTACCATCAATGCCATCGCCAAAAATGAGCCATGGGTACACGCTAAACGTGTGACACAATGTTTCTTCATAACTGATCCGATCAATCCCAGCCGTGTTGTCATGAGGAGAAGCAAAAGGAGCATCGCTAGAATGGATGGAGTCGCCAACGAGGAAGACTACGACCAGTACGGTGATCCGATGAGGGAAGATGATGCTGATGACGATAAAACATACGTCAAAATAAGAATGGAGACTACATTACCTACGAAATATCATAATCCCTGGAGAAGGAAAAGTCACGACCATGGGCTTGATTATTCGACAACGAACAAAAGAGGGAAGAAGATCAGTTTGAAGCATCGTCGTCGCCCAAGCTGACAAACTAATCCACAAATTTTGTGTGTGTCTATTTTGTATACCGCCGTTAGCGGTCAAATAATGTAACATATATTATACTAATTATTATCCGGAGGGTAACAGTGGTATTGCTCCAACGATAGACCAAATTAAAGGAAGGAAAGTGCAAAAGAAAGATAAGAAAAAGAAAAATGCAAATGAAAGAAAAAGAAAAAGAAAAAGAAAGGAAGTTTTGCAAAATGAAATGAAAAAAAGGAACTAATAAGTTGTGGAAAATGAAATGAAATAAAAATAAAAAGAAAAAGGAAGGAAGTTTCTGGAATATGAAAAATAAAAATAAAAATAAAAAGAATAATAAAAAGAATAATAAAAATAAAAATAAAATAAAAAGGAAGGAAGTTTGTGGAATATGAAAAAGAAAAAGAGAAAGAGAAAGAAAAAGGAAAGAAGTTTGTGGAATATAAAAAAATAAAAATAAAAAGAAAAAAAGAAAAAAAGTTAGCAGTAGCGCATTTTGGCCTAGGCAGCGCTATAGCTAATTTAGCTATATCACGTTTTGCCAACACGCGCTATAGCTAATAAATGTAAAAATAAAAAAGTTAGCAGTAGCGCGTTTTGGCTAGGGCAGCGCTATAGCTAACTTAGCTATAGCGCGTTTTGCCAACACGCGTTATAGCTAAGTTGCCTACAACACCGGTCCGCTAGCTCCTATCTCTTTCCTCTCTCTCACTTGCCGCTCATCAATCCCCTTTTCTGTGAGAGAGAACCCACGCCACCGCCGACGCCGCCACCGACGCTGCACCGCCCACGCTGCGCCACCCCCGACCTCGGCCCCAACCCCGACCCCGGACTCGACCTCAGCCCCGACCC
>NC_041390.1:56561773-56570367 GCF_002162155.2 Triticum dicoccoides | reverse complement strand
CCTGTGCGGCTATGAAATCTCTCTCTCTCTCTCTCTCTCTATGTGACCAAATTTGGTCTCTACAGATCAACAAGGCTCAGCGACCCCGACCCCCTCAGCCCCGGCAACCCCGACCACGACGCTGACCCCCTTAGCCCCAGCAACCCTGACCTGGCCGACTTCTCTCTAACCAAATTTCACTAAGCACTTCTACCTCATGTGAGAAACAACCCCTCTCCCACTTCTCAGCATTATGTTAGACTTTCAGTAGATTTACAGTGCATTTGTAGTAGATTTACAAAAATATAATTCATAGTAGAATTACACTGTAAATAGGGATCTGTTTGGAGGCAATGTTGTGTGGATACTATAGTTAAAAGTGGCACATTACTGAAGTTAAAAAGTAAGAAAAGAAAACACTGAAATTCTAGTGTTTGAAAATGTGGATTTTTAAATGAAAATGAAAATTAGCTTATGTTGCTGTCCATTTTGAAAATGAGGATTTTTAATGGAAGTTTAGTTTAGATTGAGTGCTCTCCATTTGTTACTGCCACTATATGTTTGTGCTTGTTTCTAAACAAATCACTTGACTTGCATGTGATGACACACATCACTTGACATGCAGATGAGTCTGTGAAATTTTCGTGTGGGGGCTGCATCTCCGTGATTGTTAGTGAAATGCTACTTCAGCACATAGTGCTTATTGTCATTTGCAGGGGAACCGATTGCGAGTGACCTATGTTTTGCCGGAAATGTTGATTCATTTCCATTCTAGCAAATTTCAGGCGCCCTATATGTGCATTTTCTAGCAAAGGTCATGCCTAAATTTTCCGTGAATTTTGGCATGACTTGTGCTAGAAAGTTGGACATATCGAGTGCTCGAGATTTGTCGCGACGGGAATGAAACGACATTTCCGGCAAAACAAAGGTCACTTTTTTCATTATTCACTTTATTATATAAAGCTCGATAATTAAACGACTACAACATTGAACCCTAGGAAACATGACCGACACTGATGAGGCCGGAGGTTCTCAGTCCCAATTAGTTCGAGCACACGCCTACCTCGACTTTTTGGCAGACCAGGAGAGACAGCAAGCTGATGACGATGGTGGTGGCGCCAGTGCCAACACTGCTGCCACCAATGGCACCGGCACTGAGACTAGCGCTGATGATGTTCCTAACTACAGCATGGAAGGTGGGACCTCCCAAGCTAGTGAGTGAAAGAAGGAAAAGAGGACACGACACCCAAATGAGCTCGACATCGGAAGACTGGTGGTCACGGCAGTGCACCCTAGCAAGTTTGAGCCAATAGAGCCGCGGGAAGTGGCACCGTGTTACGGCAACCAACTAGCATGCATCCTACGGGATACAGCTAACATCAACACCATGAAAATATGGAAGAATGAAAATTTGAAGCTGCTCCTAACTAGGTTGCATGCAAGATTCTTGTTCCCCGGTCGGAATGACGATGTCGACCCATGGGATGATGATGCCGTGAAAAAGATCAACAACAAAGCCCTAGGGAAGTTCAGCAACGCATTGAGCGCTTGGAAAACTAGGGTGAAAAGGGCGATTGAAGTAGACCATGAAACCTACGCCGAGATTGTTGCAGACAATCCAAAAATTACGATAGAGGACTTTGAAAAGTTAAAGGAGACTTGCATGAAGAAGCTGCCAAGGCCAGGTCGGAGAGAGGCAAGCAACTGCAGGCAAAGAACATGGGGAGCCGCCGCCTTGGAATTCGTGGTTACACGAGAAAGAGACCCATGTGGGCTAAGGAGGACGCAGAACGTGAACGTCAGGGGATCCCAGACCCATTGGTTGTGTTCAGCGACCAGCAAGAGCACGACTTCATTAGGGCCCGATTCTCGTGGGACCCCCCAAAAAAGATTTTTTTTCACCGACGGGCCGACTAGGAAATTCATGAGATTACTGGTAATTATCCTTTTACCACAACATATTAGCTTCTAATCAATGAAGTCTACTACATTCTAGTCACCTTCATAAATGATTCATGGTCCATTTTGCAGAGAGAGCAACACAAGCTTGCGGCCGAGACTGACTCGTCGACTCAGTCGTCGGCGAAGTACAAGTGGGACACTGCTTTCAACCGGGCCATGAAGATAATGATGGGACACCTGCCCGACCAGCGGCCGCAATATGGACGTGTGCATGGCGCCGAGGATGGCGCCACGTGGAAGTACTATTATAATGAGGACCACGAGGCCAAAAGATAGAGAAAGAAGTTAAGTCAAGTGACTACCAATGAGAAGGTGGCGCGGGCGATTGAGAAAGCAAAAGCTGAGATAATCGCTGCCTGTAGAGATGATATGGTGGCTGCCTTTACAAGCTTGATTCCAACTGTGGTCACATGGGTGCAACAAAATCCAAATGCACCACCAAGTGATTTTCCCATGCCCAGCTTCACCGGGAGCAACTCAGTGAACACCGCACCCATACCCATACCTAGTATGGCAACCGCACCCGCACCTCCTCCAGCACCTGCTCCTGCACCCAGCTGTCACAACAGCCCTAGCTCCGTCTCTGGCTTGAATGTTGGGCCGTTGACATTAGCTGAGCTTGAAGCCCTCACGGTAAATACGTGTCGCAGCTTCATCAACTCAACTAATTAATTAATCTTTCATTGCCATTCTTTTTGCATCTCTGACACCGCATGCATATGTCTTTGTAGGCCGACTCCACTCCATGCACCCTCCTTTACCACATGAAGGGCGGGTTGGTGGATGTGGGGAAGGGTACTATAGTGAAGCCCAAGGATCAATTGTTCCACCGCCGGCAGATGCCTGATAATGCCTTAAGGGTCTCTGTGGCGAGTGTGAAAGCGGGCTACAGGGGGTTCCCTCGTCCGATACAAACCGATGGAGAGGATGACGAGACCCCCATGCAGCTTGGCCAATGCAAAAATTAGCCGATCCTGTGGCCGAAAAATCTTCTTTGTGTCGAGGTGGCCGGGAGCACACCAACGGGACCTCAGGAAGGTATGACCACAACCCCACCTACACAAGTACAGCCATCATTTGTGCTGATTGCTGAGATCGAGGGACACGAGGAAGGAGGGCCAACCGTTCTGGCAGATGATGCCATCTGCCCCATGGAAGAGGATATGGATCATAACATGGAGGACGCTGATGACCCTCTCCAGTATTTCAATACCGGCTATGACAACGAAGTAACAATGAGTCAACCATATGAATATGAGATGCATGTACCAGATCCAGAACGTCCTCGGGAGTGCAAGAAGTCTTTGTTCATGCAATCCTCGCAAGACACGCCTCCAAATGCCGGTTCCACCCAAGCTCAACTAATTAGCCAGAGTCGTCCAATACTGAGCCTGACAACACTAGGGGTGGTGCTCAGGGAGGGTCTGACAGACCCACCAGCACCTGAGCCCACTAAGAAGAAGCAGAGGAAGAGGCCGACGGCGAGAAAATCCAATAAAGCTGGCAATCTTGGTTCTAGCAGCCAGCCGCCTTCGACCAAGGTTGACAATGTACCGATGAAACATGCGCCATTAATCCATGTCACAGGAGAGCCAATGGTACCGACGAATGCACTAGCTTCCATAATAGGGGATCTCAGGAGACTCCATGACCATGTGCTTTCGACAGAGAGAAGCCTCCTTGCCTTGGATGATCCAGGATACCCACTTTATATGGTTCATGTGCCGAGCAGTTGCAAGATGTACGTCCACACATGCCCCGCGGACCTCTTCTTCCTGAGGTTTGATTACATCTTCTAGATGTTTCAAATGAGTACACTCGATTTTACGTTCGTCCGCCTATATGCACTGCACATGAACTACATCCTCAGGAGAGAGCAAGTCACCGGTGTTGCGGTCGCAGACCCATACTACATGCATCAGGGCTTCTTGTCAATCAACGATGCCAACCGTCAATATGCGAGTCAGTACACCAAAGAATTCTTGGTCACCAATAAGGGCAAAGAAACGATTCTCCTACCTTATCATCTCGGGTAAGTCATCCCCGGATAGCACTATAACACATACATCCTTTCGTGCATTTCAATAGTTACTTTGCACGCATGGAGGCTAACTTGATCGTGTATTTTGCGCAGTGGGGGTGTAGTCGTGCCGTTCTCATTGTTCTTTACCCGCGTTACTCCCGTGCTCTATATTTGGACCCGTCGAAGAACATACAGAAGAAAGATTACACACACATAAAGTATGTTCTGGACAGAGCTATGCTAGGCTTCAGCATGCGGGGTGGCTACATCCAATGCAAAAAAACAAATAAGGATGGGCTTTGTTTCGGCCACAAGACTGACTTCTACTGCATCCAGCAACCGGCAAGAAGTGAGAATGATGGATTCTACGTCATCCATCTAATGATGGAGTACAGAAGGGATGTGCAATCACTTTGCATGAAATATTCATCCGATACCCATATCCAGAGATGGGATGAAGCCTTTGGAACCGTGCCGGATAATCAACTTCAAAATGATTTCTACCGGATCCAGCAGGAAATTGCATCCATCATCATGAAATATGTCCTCGAAGAGAATGGGATGTTCTATGGCGGCCCAATATCGCGAGCTGGCGTCCGAACCCGCATTGCCCTACAGTATCAGGACATGACGCCTTTCACTAAGCTTGGGTCCACCCTTCCGGATATGGACAGATGGGAAGAGTGCACTGCTTAAAAACAATGTGTCTGTTTAGTTCCTTGTTAGTTTCTGTATGACGAAACTATGAATCTCTTTGTACAACGAAGCTATTAGATGTATGGTGCCGCGCTCTAGTTAATTACTTTCGGTACGATGAAATTTGTTAACTATGTTTACTATATATGATGCTTCTATTTCATAATTGTTTCATTGAATTCGCTTCATGATATATATATATATATATATATATATATATATATATATATATATATATATAGACACACACACACATAAACACTATTCTGATCACGGGATCAGAATAATATTCTGATCACAAGCTGATCTGCCCCGCTAGTAGTACGTTGACCTTCCCTGTGAACTAGGTTGAACTTCCGCCAACATTGCCCAAATAGGGCTTGCGATATACCATTGGAAAGCTATGGACACCAATATCATGACCCAACTTAAATTTTTGGCAAAATATAAGCGGTTTAAGAGCAATTTTTAAAACCGTTTTTTCTTCGTACAAAAAACGTGAATCGTATTTTCGATCGCATTTCTAAACCATTTATCGAAATGAGGCATATAATATGGCGTTGGAAAGCTGCTGCAAAACCGCTCCTTCCACATGTTGAAAGTTTTCTATAATTCCCTATGGTTAAAGAGTAATTTGAAAAAACGTAAAATTTCGTAAACCGAACAGCTGAGTTCGTTTTTTTGATGTCATTTCTAAACGGCTAATCCAATGGAAGCATATGATACGGCGTTGGAAAGCTTATGAAAATGCGCTACTTTTTCATCTTGAAAGTTTTTTCTAATTTTGAATGGTTTAAGAGTAATTTAGAAAATGGTCCAAGTCCTACCGAGTTCGTATTTTCGAGCTAATTTTTTAACCTTGTGTCTGAATGCAGCAAATGATATGGCGTTGGAAATCTTGAACAAATACGAAACTTTTTGGTATGTATTCTTTCTCCCTATTCTTTACGGTTTTAAGTCAGTTTTGAAAATGGCGAAAAACGTATTTTTGCCGTAATTTCTACAAACTTTATCGGAATGGGGCAAATAATATACCGCTGAAAAGCTACGGAAAATGTGAAACTTTTTCATGTTGATGGTTTTCTCTGATTCCTAGCCGTTTTCAAGTAATTTCGGAAACAGCGGAATCATGTGTTCTGCCTTTATCGCGAAACAGATTCTTCGAAAATACACCGCTTGAAGAACCTGAACTTCTCGGCGCGTGTACCTGAACTTCACTCTGTTTTTCACGTGATTTTTTGCTCGTAGGTCTCCATCTACTGCTCGTAACTCTCCATCCACTCGCCGGAATTGAGCAAATAATATCCCGGTGGAAAGCTGATGTAAAAACGCAACTTTCTTGTGTTGATCATTTTTTTCATACTCGCGACGATTTTAAAAGTTTTTCTTCTCAAATTCATTCACTGTAGTAGTTGAACTTCATCTTGTTTTCAGTTGAACTTCTATGACGTATTTTCATTTGTAATTTTCTCATCCATTCGTTAGTGTTATACAAATGATATTCCTTTTGTACAAACCATTCTCACAATATTTATTTTAACTTTCTTCGACGGAGAACTTGAACTTATAACAACAAAAAAATTAGCCTTTGCTTTTTTCTTTCCTTTTTTTAGTACAAATGCACACCGTGTAGTACGTGAACTTCTCGTAGTTATCAATATGAACTTCTCTTGGTTACGTGAAAATATCTGAGTTTTTTTATGAATTTTTAATCTGATATTCTTTAATCCTTTTTTATGAATTTTGAAGCGCTCTATTTTAAGGTTGAACTTCTTGCTTTTCTTGAACTTCTTCTTTCCATTCTTTAATAACGAGGAAAATCTGAGTTTTCTATAATCATCGAACTTCTCCATCTTTTTAATATGGACTTCCTGGTTTATTTCTTAATATTTTTTATGAAATTTTGAAGCGCTCTATTATTAAAAGTTAAACTTCTTGTTACATAATTTTTGAACTTCTTGGTTTCATTCTTTAATAACGAGGAAAACCTTGACTTTTTATTCTTTTTCTCACCTGAAAACACGTTCCGTGTAGTAGTTGAACTTCACGTTGTTTTCCCCTTGAACTTCTGTCACGTATTTTTGTTCTACCGCACTCACAAGAATTTTTGAACTTTCTTGGGCCGAGCACTTGAACTTCCAGGAACAAAACTTTGGCATTTGCTTTTTCATTCTTTTTTTCGTACAAATGCACACCGCGTAGTACGTGAACTGTTGGCAGTTATCAAACTGTACTTCTCTTGGTTACGTGAAAATATCTGAGTTTTTTATAGACATTGAACCACTCTGCTTTTTATTTGAAATTCATTTGTGTATTTTTAGAAATGTGAAAATTGGAGGGGTTTTTAGAAACATCGAACTTCTTCATTGTTTGAAATTGAACTTATTGGTTTTATTTTTTAGTGACTAGAAAAATCCGACACTTCAAATAAATATCAAACTGCTCCACTTTTTCCAATTGAACTTCTTGGTTTTATTCTCTAGTAACGTGAAAACTTGGGTTTTTTATATACATTGAACAACTCCATTTTTTGAAATTGAACTTCTTGGTTTTAATCTTTTGCATTGGGGAAAATCTGAGTTTCTATAGACATCAAAGAACTTCATAGTTTTTTATTTTGGACTTCTTGGTGTCATTCGTTAGCAACGGGAAAAGTGCTAGTTATGTAATAAATATCGAGCTGCTCAATTATTTAAAGTTGAACTTCTAGGTCTTTTTTTAGAAGAGGGAAAGTCTATTTTTTATTAACTTTTGAACAGCTCGGTTCTTTCAATTTGCCCTTCTTTGGTATTGTAATAAACATTGACCTTCCCCATTATTTAATTTGAACCTCTAGGTATTTTGTAGAAACTGGGAAATTCCATTTTTAGAAACATTGACCTTCTCTATAAATTTTGAGTTGCTATATTTTTTAATTTGGCCTTCTTGAGTTATTCTTTAGTGATGAGAAAAATCCTAAAGTACTAATAAACATTGGACCGCTCCATTATTTGTATTTGAACTTCTAGTTTTTTTAGAAACAAGGAAAGTCCGTTTTCTAACTAAACATTTTCGTACTATTTTTTGTTATTTTAGTTTGACCTTCATTTTGTGGGATATTTTAATGGTGTGATCTCTTTTATTTGAAATTTTTGCAATGAACAGACTTTTCAGGGAATTTGATTAAATTAATTTTCCCGATTTCATTTACTTCACATTTTTTTGCTTGTGAGCTTCCCATCTTAAATGCAGCCCTACTAAATTGGTTCATCAACACATTAGCCATCAACATTTTACCAACTATTTTTTTTCATTGCACAAAATTGGTCAATGAACATATTGGCCTACTGAAAAGTCAAACATTGGACTGTAGTATATTACACTTTAAATGATACATAACCAATTAAGTTGTTGAAGCATAGACCAACACGTTTGATAGAACATCTTTTACACTGTAATTTTTCAAAATTGGCCGGAAAAATGGTTCTTTTTTTAAACAGCAAGCAACAAAAACCAACACATGATGAATTGTTGACGGGGTCATAAGACACTGAAGATTTGCTGCAGATTCTTTTGTTGAACTGCATCCAGAAGAAAATGTTGTTGATGTGGATGTGGGCAGTGACCCGTGGTGGAGGGAGATGGAGCCGAAGGGCCGGCAGGATGCTGGCGGCGCTGGCTGTCGGGTGGTGGTGTGTGGCACAGCGGCGGAGTTGCTCATGGCCGGAGCAGAGAAGGAAGGAGGAGCTCGTGGCCGGAGCAGAGAAGGAAGGAGGAGCTCATGGGGATGGACGTGGTCGTGAGGGAGGAGCTGGGTGTAGCCAGGCGCAACACTCATCGTCGGGAGTAGCAGCGGCTGGTGGGGGCAACCACGGAGGGCGACGGGTGGAGGGACGGGGAACGGTGGCGTGCTTGGGGGCTGATAGTGAGATGTCGGCACTCCTGAGTCGGGGGT
>NC_041390.1:56540336-56561394 GCF_002162155.2 Triticum dicoccoides | reverse complement strand
TGACGGCGGCCGGACCCAGGCGCGGGCCGGAGCCGGGGCCAGATCCAGCCGAGGGGCGGTGCCGGGGCCGGATCCAGGCAAGGGGTGGGGGTGCTCCAGAACGGACGGAAGGCCGCCGGCGGCCGCCGCAGCGTAGGGCAAAGTGGGAGGTTGTGGCGGCGCCGCTCGTCAGATCCGGTGGGCGGCGGAGGCCAGGAGGAGGGGGTACGTTCTGGCGGCGACGTGGTTGGTGGTAGGGGTCGACGGCGGCAAGGATCAGGGAGGGAGGCGGCAGTGGAGTTGAGGTCAGGATCGGGAGAGGTTTGGGGAGGCGGTCGTGGGTAGCGGGGTGGGTGTTTTTTTTCTTGTAATGGTCGGTCGGGGTGGGCTTGTCGGGATCTCAGGAAGAGCTCATCCTATATAGGGTTTGACGTGATCCAAATAACTATTCTAATCCCAGGATTAGAATAGTGTTGTCCTATGTGTGTGTGTGTGTGCATCTCTGACAGGTATATAGATCAACGATGACGAGGAAGTGGTATGTGATACTTCACCAACGTATCTATAATTTATGAAGTATTCATGCTATTATATTATGCATCTTAGATGTTTTATATGCATTTATATGCTATTTTATATGATTTTGGGGGCTAACCTATTAACCTAGAGCCCAGTGCCAGTTTCTGTTTTTTCCTTGTTTTTGAGTTTTACAAAAAAGGAATACCAAACGGAGTCCAATTGACATGCCAATTTTGACCATTTTTTATGGAGCAAAAGAAGCCCCGGGAGTAAAAGAGTTGGGCCAGAAGAGTCTCGGGCTGTCCACGAGGGTGGGGGCGCGCCCTACCCCCCTGGGCGTGGGCCCCTATCTCGTGGATGATTCAGAGACCCCCGTGACGTGAAACCGACGCCAAAAATTCCTATAAATACAGAAACCCCCAGAAAATAACCTAGATCGGAAGTTCCGCTGCCGCAAGCCTCTGTAGCCATGAGAAATCAATCTAGGCCCTCTCTGGCACCCTGCTGGAGGGGGCCATCATCACCAGAGGCTATGGAGGAGGATCATGGAGGGGCCATCATCACCATGAAGGCCAAGGACCAGAGGGAGAACCTCTCCCCATCCAGGGGGGAGGCCATGGAGGAGGAAGCACAAGGGGGAGAACCTCTCCTCATCTCTCTCGGTGGCACCGGAGTGCCATCGGGAGGGGAATCATCGCCGCAGTGATCGTCTTCATCAACATAACCATCCTCATCTCTTTTACACGGTCCACTATCCCGCACCCCGCTGTAATCCCTACTTGAACATGGTGCTTTATGCAACATATTATGATCCAATGATGTGTTGCCATCCTATGATGTTTTGAGTAGTTATCCTTTGTCTTTGGGTTGATTGATGATCTAGATTGGTATGAGTTGTATGTTTTATTTTTGTGTTGTCCTATTGTGCCCTCTATGTCACGCACGCGTGAGGGATTCCCGTTGTAGGGTGTTACAATACGTTCATGATTCTCTTATAGTGGGTTGCTTCAGTGTCAGAAGCATAAACCCGAGTAAGGGGGTTGTTGCGTATGGGATAAAGGGGACTTGATGCTTTAATGCTATGGTTGGGTTTTACCTTAATGATCTTTAGTAGTTGTGGATGCTTTCTAGAGTTCCAATCATAAGTGCATATGATCCAAGAAGAGAAAGTATGTTATCTTATGCCTCTCCCTCATATGAAATTGCAATGACGACTATCGGTCTTGTTAACAATTGCCTAAGACAATTCCGCACACTGAACCATCATTATTCCACACTCGCTATTTATAATATTTAGTAATATATTCCAAATTTATGATAACAACACCTACTTTTATATTTTAGCTGTCTGATATCATGCAAAGTTATCCTCTTCATACCCACAACGTAGTTTTATTTATCGTTTCTGGTTGGAAGCAAACGTTCAATGTACGTAGAGTCGTATCAGTGGCAGATAGGACTTGAGAGAATATTGACCTTAACTTTAGCTCCTTGTGGGTTCGACACTCCATATTATCACTTCCACCTTTGGGAATTGCTACGATGGTTCCCTGCACTTGGGGATTATCAAGCTCTTTTCTGGCGCCGTTGCCGGGGAGCAATAGCGTGGGGTCGATATTATCGCGTGTGCTTGTTTGCTTTCTTCACTAAGTAGATTTTGTTTTTTACTTTTTTTGTTTCTGTTTAGTTGTGGGTGAAACATACAATTTTTTTAAAATAATGAAAATACAAAAAAATTACTTTTCTCTCATACCTAAAAAGTTTTTCAATAAGAGAAGTGATTGGAAGGTTATGCATTGGAGAAGTGAGGGTCGACTTTGAACACTTGTGTTCATGCTCATGGAAACAATGTAAAACAAATCATGGAAGCTTCTCTGAAAATAATTATCCCCTTGTATATACCATTGTATTGTAAAAATAATGTGCCAAGCCTTGGTTTTAGGATGATTAGATTGCTTGTTTACTTTGTGCAGTACAAAAACAGAAACTTTGGCTGTAGCGCGTGATTTTACATTTTTTGCTGGAAAGTCAAATGGGTCTGATACTCTTTGAACATTACTTCTGTACAAATTTTTTAAATGTTCATATTTTTTTAGAATTTTTTGGAGTTACATGAGTTTACTAAACTTCCAGATTACTACAGATTGTCCTGTTTTTGACAGATTTTGTTTTCTATGAGTTGTTCGCTTATTTTGATGAATCTATGGGTAGTATCGGGGGGTATGAACCATGGTGAAGTTGGAATACAGTAGATATAGTTCTAATATGAAATTGGAATAAGTTTGCAACAATACCTAAAGGTAGTGATTTGCTTTTTTACACTAACGGATCTCACAAAGTTTTTGTTAAAGTTTTGTGTGGATGAAGTGTTCGAAGATCGAGGAGCTATCAATATGAGAAGAATAAAGAGAGGCAAGAGCTCAACCTTGGGGATTACCAAGGCACCCCAAGTAAATATTTCAAGGATACTCAAGCATCTAAGCTTGGGGATGCCACGGTTGGCATCCCATCTTTCTTCTTCAACAACTATCGGTATACCTCGATTTTTGTTTTGTTCACATAATTTGTGTCCTTTGTGTTTTTGTTTTTCCTTTAAGAACCATGCTAGTATGAGATATCCCTTTATTGATTTATATAATACTTCATGTGCTTCACTTATATATTTTAAGTATCTTATAGAATTGCTCTTTGTGCTTCACTTAAATCTTTTGAGTATGGTTTTATAGAATGCTTTATGTGCTTCACTTATATATTTTGAGCTTGGATATTGGTTACTCTATATTAATTTTAGAATTCTCCATGAACTTCACTTATATATATTTTGAAGTATGAATAATACTATCATCTAAAGTGGATTTAGAAGAAGTTTGCTCCCACTATTCCGAATGAGGAGAATTTTGCTTATGTGGAGAGTAGTAAAATTTCTATGCTCGTAGATCATGAAAAGAATGCTTTGTGCGATGGTTATATTGTTGAACTCATTCATGATGCTACTGAAAATTATTATGAGGGAGGAATACATGTTTGTAGGAGTTGCAATAATATCAAGTTCCCTCTCTATATGCTTAAAGTTTTGAAGTTATACTTGTTTTCCTTCCTATGCTAGGTGTTTCTTGTTCCTATAAATTATGTGCTCACAAAATCCCTAGGCATAGGAAGTGGGTTAGATTTAAATATGCTAGTCATATTCTTCATGATGCTCTCTTTATGTTTCAATTCTTATCTTTTATGTGAGCATCATTGAAATCATCATGCCTAGCTAAAAGGCATTAAAGAAAATCGCTTGTTGGGAGACAACCCAATATTTACCCTTACTGTTTTTGTGTGTTCTCATGATTAAGCTACTGTATTAATCATGTATTATATCTTTTTTCAATAAAGTGCCAAGTAAGATCTTTGGGAAGACTTGGGTGAAAGTTAATGTGATCTTGCTGTAAAAAACAGAAATTTTGTGCTCACGAGATTAGCTGCCATTTTTACAGAAGAGTGTGATTGAGTTGATTCTTTTTTCAGAAGATCAATAGACACATTCCTCATGTCCACCAATTTATTTCAGAATTTTTGGAGTAGCATAATTATGGTTGGTGTTCAGATCATTACAGATTGTTCTGTTTCTGACAGATTCTGTTTTCATTGCATAGTTTGCCTGTTTTCTAGTTTCTGTGGCTTATATTTCTCAATATAAATTGTAGAAATGATATGGTACAGTAGGAATTGTGTGAGAACAATTCTGAGCCTTGTCTTTGACAGTACCAAAGTGAATGGTTTACTCTTTATCATACCAACCTATCTCATGAAGTTCCGTTAAGTTTTGTGTGATTGAAGTTTTCAAGATTTGGGTTAGATATCGATATGAGGAGAATAAGGAGTGGAAAGACCCTAAGCTTGGGGATGCCCAAGGCACCCCAAGGTAATATTCAAGGAAGACTCAAGCGCCTAAGCTTGGGGATGCCCCGGAAGGCATCCCCTCTTTCGTCTTCAAAACTATCGGTATACCTTACTTGGAGCTATATTTTTATTCGTCACATGATATGTGTTTTGCTTGGAGCGTATTTTCAATTTTACTTTAAGTTTGAATGAAATCATTGGATCTGAAATCTTGAATGAAAAATAATCCACCCATGGCTATTTAATTATTTGACTACTCAGTATTCTTCACTTATATCTTTTTGGAGTAGTTTGTCATTTACTCACGTGCTTCACATATATCCTATGAGTAAATGGTTGAATGAATTGAATATCATAAATCTGAATTTATATATATTTCATATGCTTACAACATGGGGAGTAATGACTTCACATAATAAGTATAGGTAGTAAACTTATTGGAAGTTAGCAAACGCAGAATTGGTCACTTGAACAATTCATGAAAGAATATTGAAGGAAGAGAGATTTCACATATAAATATACTATCTTGGACATCTTTTGCAATTGTGAGCACTCATTAAAATATGACATGCTAAAAGGTTGATGTTGGACAAGGAAGACAACTTAATGGGTTATGTTTTCCTATATCCGAAATGTTATATTGTCTTGCATCATCCAACATGTTGAGCTTGCCTTTCCCTCTCATGCTAGACAAATTCTTTGCACCAAGTAGAGATACTACTTGTGCTTCCAAATATCCTTAAACCTAGTTTTGCCATGAGAGTCCACCATATCTACCTATGGATTGAGTAAGATCCTTCAAGTAAGTTGTCATTGTTGCAAGCAATAAAAATTGCTCTCTAAATATGTATGATTTATTAGTGTGGAGAAAATAAGATTTATACAATCTTGTGATGTGGAAGAAATAAAAGTGACGGACTGCATAATAAAGGTCCATATCACAAGTGGCAATATAAAGTAACATTCTTTTGTATTAAGATTTTGTGCATCCAACCATAAAAGCGCATGACAACCTCTGCTTCCCTCTGCGAAGGGCCTATCTTTTACTTTTATCTTCTACCATTATACAAGAGTCATGGTGATCATCACCTTTCCATTTTTACACTTTTTTCCTTTGGCAAGCACTTTGTATTGGACCAATCCGAATATATATATCCACTTGGATGTAGGTTTTCATAAATTATTATTGTTGACATTACCCTTGAGGTAAAAGGTTTGGAGGCGAAACTATAAGCCCCTATCTTTCTCTGTGTCCGATTAAAACTTTGAACCCATAAATATCACGTGAGTGTTAGCGATTGTGAGAGATTAAATGATAGTTGAGTATGTGGAGTTTGCTGAATCAAAGCTCTTACATAGACCCTTCCTGAAAATAAGATGAATTGCAATTGTTTGATAACTAAGAGCATGGTTTGTTAGTTTTCAAGAAAGTTTATGATCTATACTTGAACATGTGAATAGCTTGTTACTTGATCATGAAATTTTTTATGAGATGAGCTACTGTTATGACATATAATGATGTTAGAAAAGGTGATTGAAATCATCATTGATCAAACTTGTGCACCTGCTAGCATTCACACTTCATAAATTATTTCTTTTATCATTTACCTACTCGAGGACGAGCAGGAATTAAGCTTGGGGATGCTGATACGTCTCCAACGTATCTATAATTTATGAAGTATTCATGCTATTGTATTATCCATCTTATATGTTTTATATGCATTTATATGATTTTTGGGAGTAACCTATTAACCTAGAGCCCAGTGCCAATTTCTGTTTTTTCCTTGTTTTGAGTTTTACAGAAAAGGAATACCAAATGGAGTCCAATTGACGTGCCAATTTTTGATGATTTTTTATGCAAAAGAAGCCCCATGAGTAAAAGAGTTGGGCCAGAAGAGTCTCGGGCTGTCCACGAGGGTGGGGGCGCGCCCTACCCCCCTAGGCGGGGGCCCCTATCTGGTGGATGATTCGGAGACCCCCCCCTGACGTGAAACCAACGCCAAAAATTCCTATAAATATAGAAACCCCCAGAAAATAACCTAGATCGGAAGTTTCGCCGCCGCAAGCCTCTGTAGCCACGAGAAATCAATCTAGGCCCTGTTTGACACCCTGATGGAGGGGGACATCATCACTAGAGGCTATGGAGGAGGATACTGGAGGGGGCATCATCACCATGAAGGCCAAGGACCAGAGGGAGAACCTCTCCCATCCAGGGAAGGCCATGGAGGAGGAAGCACAAGGGGGAGAACCTCTCCTCCTCTCTCTCGGTGGCACCGGAGTGCCATCGGGAGGGGAATCATCGTTGCGGTGATCGTCTTCATCAACATCACCATCATCATCACCATCCTCATCTCTTTTACGCGGTCCACTCTCCTGCACCCCGCTGTAATCCCAACTTGAACATGGTGCTTTATGCCACATATTATGATCCAATGATGTGTTGCCATCCTATGATGTTTTGAGTAGTTATCCTTTGTCTTTGGGTTCATTGATGATCTAGATTGTTATGAGTTGTATGTTTTGTTTTGGTGCTGTCCCATTGTGCCCTCCATGTCGCGCAAGCATGAGGGATTCCCGCTGTAGGGTGTTGCGATACGTTCATGATTCGCTTATAGTGGGTTGCTTGAGTGTTAGAAGCATAAACCCGAGTAAGGGGTTGTTGCGTATGGGATAAAGGGGACTTGATGCTTTAATGCTATGGTTGGGTTTTACCTTAATGATCTTTAGTAGTTGCGGATTCTTGCTAGAGTTCCAATCATAAGTGCATATGATCCAAGAAGAGAAAGTATGTTAGCTTATGCCTCTCCCTCATATGAAATTGCAATGACGACTATCGGTCTTGTTAACAATTGCCTAAGACAATTCCACACACCGACCCACCATTACTCCATACTCGCTATTTATAATATTTAGTAATATATTCTAACTTTATGATAACAGCACCTACTTTTATATTTTAGCTCTCCGATATCATGCAAAGTTATCCTCTTGATACCCACAACGTAGTTTTATTTCTCATTTCTAGTTGGAAGCAAATGTTCTGTGTACATAGAGTCGTATCAGTGGCAAATGAGACTTGAGAGAATACTGATCTTACCTTTAGCTCCTTGTGGGTTCGACACTCCATACTTATCACTTCCACCTTTGGGAATAGCTAAGATGATTCCATGCACTTGGGGATTATCAGTATGCCGTGTATGTAGGGCATGTTCCGGGTGTGTATGATGAGTGGCCAGAGTGTCAGGCCCAAGTCTCTGGCTTCTCCGGCAGAAGCCAGAAAGGTTTTAATAGCAGAGCGGAAGCCGAAGCTAGTTACTTGAGGTTCATAGCACAACAGGGGATTCAGAACCAACGCCGCTGCAAAAAAACTACTACATAATACCGCTTTTGATCATCGTGATCGCTCTTATCTCGCATGTCATAGTTTAGGTAGATGATGAAACATGTGTCTAATGTGACAATGTAAGAGACATGTGATCATTAACTTGTATCGCTATTTCGAGATGATGATGAGATCGACATCATTTGTGTTCGATAATGATGATATGATGAGACTATGTTGTACCACTTCGATGATGATGATGATGATGAGACATTCCTTTTTCATATAGTTTCAGTGTATGTGTATGTTGTAATTGTATAAAACCTGTAAAAATACAAACACAACAAAAAAATTAGAAGTAGCGTGGGGTTTTGGAGTAGTAGCAGCGCTGCCTTACCAGTAGTGTTGGTTGCAGAGCCACGCTACTAGTATTAGCAGTACATCGATGGGCAGAGGCGCGCTACTACGAGACATAGGTAGCAGTAGCACTGGTTAGAACAAGCACTACTGCTAAAAAAATAGTTGTAGCGCCGTAGCAGTAGCGCGCCTGCCCGCGCTACTAATAGCCAAAAAACCAGTGCTATTGGTAAGGATTTTCCTAGTAGTGAAAGTCTGCTGGGAATTATTTGCCATTTAAAAAAAATCACTGTCGAACAAGCCTAATTTTTTAATTATAAAATACGAGTGTATTTGATAAAATAGGGCTAGTAATCCGTCTGGTTCCGGAGCTTTCGTAGGACCCATTTGGAAGAGAGCCCTTTCGATCTCCTCACCCGTCCAATTCGTCGTCAGCTTGGCGTTCATATCAGTGGAGACCAGGGTCTGAACATGCTGCAGAATCTAACGGAATATAGTTGCACCCTCGGATGTGTAGAGCTCCCTATAAAAATCCCATGCCACAACACGCATCTTAGTGTACGTTGATGCGTAGCTACATCAGGCTTCTTCAGCTTCAGAGCATCTCCAACAGGCGCGTTATTTTAGCCAAGCGCTGGGAAAACTGCTTTTTTGCATGCGCCGAGTCGAAACGGGCGCTCCAACAGCGGCGCAAAAATCGTGTGCGCGCGATATAATGGGTTCAGCATGTGGAGGAAAACAGCATCGCGTGCCGCTTATTTCATGCGCCCGCTCCTGCGAGCTAGATATTCGAGCGCCCGCGACCAACTGGCACCAACCTCTTTGGCCGCCCCGCCTTCGCCTCGCCCTGCGCCGTTGCCGGTGAAATTTGACCGATAGAAGGTCGCACCGACATCCCCCAAACCCTCCCTACACCCGCAACCCCTCCGCCACCGCCGTCGTAAACCCTAGCGCGAGGTTGAGCTTCGGCTTCACCGCTGGCGGCCCTCCTCCAAGCACTGGTCTCATGCGTGGCCTCTTCATGATGCCACAGATGACCTCGTAGGGTGGCATCATGCCGTCGCCCGCCGTGAAGCCATGGGCCTCCCTCTCCAAGCGACTGAATGTGGCGGCTGCGAGGGCGAGCAAAGGTGTTCAGGAATAAGAACAAGGCAGATGGTTCTTCTAGGCGGACAAAGAAAAACCTTGCAGGGCGTCCGACCACGCCTCTGCTGACCAAAGTGCCGGAGAGCTTGCAATTTGTTGTGCCGGAGGCCGATGCGCACAAGGTGTTTGATGAAATGCCCACAAGGTATGACTCCCCCCTTTTTGTTGGTGTTTTTTTACATAAGTGTATAGATGTGGATAGCTTAGTTTTCTTCTACATACTTTGTAGTTGCAATGATGACACATATATGTCAACTATGGGTGTTGGCTCCAACAATTCTCATTGGTCTCAAACCAATGAAGTGTATGAAGATGATCATTTTGAGTGGGAGGTGGACGAGGATGGTGAGGGTATTGTCGATGCACCGAAAGAAAGAGCGGGCAACTACACCATGGACGAAGACATCTTGCTATGCAATACATGGTTGCATGTGTCTATGGATGCCAACATTAGAGGGGACCAAAGTAGAGATGCATATTGGGACCGGATGAAGGAGCACTTTGATTTACACAACAAGAGTGGAATTGACCGCATGGGTAGATCTCTTCGCTCCCGGTGGTCGACAATCAACAAATATTATCAAAGGTGGGCGGCAGCACTTAAGGCAGTTGACACGATAAACACAAGTGACACTAATGATAGATATAGGGTAAGTGTCATTTCTTTATGTTCCTTCCATTTTCATGCTTCTTTTTTGGTGTTTCAAGTGCTAACTTTTTTTTTGTTTGTAGCTCACTATTGCATAAAACTTATTTCAAGGAGAAGAGAAGAAGACCAAGAAAGGGAAGGTCAAGAAAGGAAGATCATTTGTGTTGGCCCATTGCTACAATGTGTTGAAGGATGAAGAGAAATGGAAGCCCCGTGATGGCCAAGAGGAGAGCAAGAAAAGCAAGACAACTATTGATTTGGATGATGATGATGCGGAGGAGGCATCAAGTGATGGCGGCAAGAGAAGCCTGATACGTCTCCGTCGTATCTACTTTTCCAAACACTTTTGCCCTTGTTTTGGACTCTAACTTGCATGATTTGAATGGAACTAACCCGGACTGACGCTGTTTTCAGCAGAATTGCCATGGTGTTATTTATGTGCAGAAACAAAAGTTCTCGGAATGACCTGAAACTTCACGGAACATCTTTTCAGAAATAATAAAAAATCCTTGCAAAAGATGAAGACCAGGGGGCCCACACCCTAGCCACGAGGGTGGGGGTGCGCCTGCCCCCCTAGGGCGCGCCCCCCTACCTTGTGGGCCCCCTGGAGCTCCTCCGACCTCGACTCCAACTCTATATATTTGCTTTCGGGAAGAAAAAATAAGAGAGAAGGATTCATCGCATTTTACGATACGGAGCCACCGCCAAGCCCTAAAACCTCTCGGGAGGGCTGATCTGGAGTCCGTTCGGGGCTCCGAAGAGGGGAATCCGTTGCCATCGTCATCATCAACCTTCCTCCATCACCAATTTCATGATGCTCACCGCCGTGCATGAGTAATTCCATCGCAGGCTTGCTGGACGGTGATGGGTTGGATGAGACTTATCATGTAATCGAGTTAGTTTTGTTAGGGTTTGATCCCTAGTATCCACTACGTTCTGAGATTGATGTTGCTATGACTTTGCCATGCTTAATGCTTTTCACTAGGGCCCGAGTGCCATGATTTCAGATCTGAACCTATTATGTTTTCATCAATATATGAGAGTTCTTGATCCTATCTTGCAAGTCTATAGTCACCTATTATGTGTTATGATCCGTTAACCCCGAAGTGATAATAATCGGGATACTTACCGATGATGACCATAGTTTGAGGAGTTCATGTATTCACTATGTGTTAATGCTTTGGTCCGGTACTCTATTAAAAGGAGGCCTTAATATACCTTAGTTTCCGCTAGGACCCCGCTGCCACGGGAGGGTAGGACAAAAGATGTCATGCAAGTTCTTTTCCATAAGCACGTATGACTATATTCGGAATACATGCCTACATTACATTGATGAATTGGAGCTAGTTCTGTGTCACGCTATGTTATGACTGTCACGTGATGAACCGCATCCGGCATAATTCTCTATCGCCGATCCATTTCCTACGAGCTTTCCATATATTGTTCTTCGCTTATTTACTTTTCCGTTGCTATATCTATCATCACCACAAAATACCAAAAACATTACTTTTTCTACCATTACCTTTTGCTATCGTTACCACTACTATCATATTACTTTGCTACTAAACACTTTGTTATAGATATTAAGTTTCCAGGTGTGGTTGAATTGACAACTCAGCTGCTAATACTTGAGAATATTCTTTGGCTCCCCTTGTGTCGAATCAATAAATTTGGGTTGAATACTCTACCCTCGAAAACTATTGCGATCCCCTATACTTGTGGGTTATCAAGACTATTTTCTGGCGCCGTTGCCAGGGAGCATAGCTCTATTCTATGAGTCACTTGGGATTTATATCTGCTTATCTTTATGAAGAACTTGAGAGATCCAAAAACCAAGATTTATCCCTCAACTACGAGGGGAGGTAAGGAACTGCCATCTAGCTCTGCACTTGATTCGCCTTCTGTTTTGAGTAAGCTTGCGACACCTAAACCTACTTTTGCTATTCGTTCTGATATGTCGCATGTTACTGATGATGCCACTTCTGCTATGCATGATACTTTTGGTGAAACTACTTCTATGCTTGATACTACTGTGCCACTTGGTGAATTTCTTGATGAACAAGTTGCTAGGGTTATAGAGAGTGGAAATATTGAATATGATAATATTGATGAAAGTGATGATGAAGACTCTTCCCCTAATAAATATGAATAGCCTGTTATTCCTGAGGGTTATGTTTTTGAAAAAGAAGCTGCTTTAGCTATTTTAGCTTGCAAAGATAGATACGAACTGAAGAGGTTATTAGCTAAATGGAAGCAGCAATCTCTTAATGCTAGAATGAAACCTGACCCAGCTTTTGCTACTTCACCTATCTGTGTTACCGATAAGGATTATGAATTCTCTGTTGACCCTGATATAATTACTTTGGTTGAATTTGATCCTTTTCATGGCTATAAATCTGAAACTGTTGTGGCACATCTTACTAAATTAAATGATATAGCCACCCTGTTCACTAATGATGAGAGGACTCGTTACTTTTATATCCTTAAAATATTTCCGTTCTCATTAAAGGGTGATGCTAAGATATGGTTTAATTCTCTGGATCCTGGTTGTGTGCGTAGTCCCCAGGATATGATTTATTACTTGTCTGCTAAATATTTCCCTGCTCATAAGAAACAAGCTGCTTTGAGGGATATATATAATTTTGTGCAAATTGAAGAAGAGAGTCTCCCACAAGCTTGGGGGAGGCTTCTCAAGTTACTTAATGCTTTGCCTGATCATCCTCTTAAGAAAAATGAAATACTTGATATCTTTTATAATGGACTAACCGATGCTTCCAAAGATTACCTGGATAGTTGCGTTGGTTCTATTTTCAGGGAAAGAACATCGGATGAAGCTGAAATTCTATTGAATAATATGTTGACAAGTGAAAATAATTGGACACTTCCTGAGCCTATTCCTAAACCAACTCCGAAGAAGAGAGGTGTCCTATTTCTCAGTCCTGAAGATATGCAAGAGGCAAAGAAATCTATGAAAGAAAAAGGTATTAAAGCTAAAGATGTTAAGAATTTACCTCCTATTGAAGAAATACACAGTCTTAATTTACCACCTGTTGAAGAAACATATGATCTTAATCCATTACCTATTGAAGAAGTACATGGTCTTGGTAACCCGACACAGGTAGTAAAGGTAAATTCTCTCTATAGATATGATAAAGCTGAAATCCCATTTACTAAGTTTGCTAGCCCATGCTTAGATGAGTTTGATAAATTTATGGTTAAGCAAGAAGACTTCAATGCTTATTTTGGTAGACAATTGAAATACAATTCAAATATGCTTGAACACTTGGGTGATTATATGGCTAATGTCAGAGGTGAACTTAAACTTATTAGTAAACATGCTTCTATGGTTACCACTCAAGTAGAACAAGTACTTAAGGCTCAAAATGATTTGCTCAATGAATTGAATAGTAATAATAATGATTATGCTGTTAGAGTGGCTACTAGAACTGGTAGAATGACTCAAGAACCTCTGTATCCTGAAGGCCACCCTAAGAGAATTGAGCACGATTCTCAGAAAAATAATATAGATGCACCTAGTCCTTCTAAAAGGAAGAAAAAAATGATAGGACTTTTCATGCTTCTAGTGAACCTATTGTTGATACACCTGAGAATCCAAATGATATTTCTATTTCTGATGCTGAAACACAATCTGGTAATGAACCTGAAACTAGTGATAATGCTAATGATAATGCTCATGTTGATGCTCAACCTAGCAATGATAATGATATAGAAATTGAACCTGTTGTTGATCTTGATAACCCACAATTAAAGAATCAACATTATGATAAGAAAGACTCTGTTGCTAGGAAACATGGTAAAGAAAGAGAACCATGGGTTCAGAAACCCATGCCTTTTCCTCCCAAACCATCCAAGAAAAAGGATGATGAGGATATGGAGCGCTTTGATGAAATGATTAGACCTATCTTTTTGCGTATGCGATTAACTGATATGCTTAAAATGAATCCTTATGCTAAGTATATGAAAGAAATTGTTACAAATAAAAGACAGATACCGGAAGCTGAAATTTCCACCATGCTTGCTAATTATACTTTTAAGGGTGGAATGCCTAAGAAACTAGGAGATCCAGGAGTACCCACTATACCATGCTCCATTAAATGAAACTATGTTAAAACTGCTTTATGTGATCTTGGAGTCGGTGTTAGTGTTATGCCTCTCTCTTTATATCGTAGACTTGATTTGAATAAGTTGACACCTACTGAAATATCTTGCAAATGGCTGATAAATCAACTGCTATACCTACCGGTATTTGTGAGGATTTGCCTGTTGTAGTTGCAAACGTTACTATTTTAACGGACTTTGTTATTCTTGATATTCCCGAGGACAATAGTATGTCTATTATTCTTGGAAGACCCTTTTTGCATACTGGAGGGGCTGTTATTGATTGCACTAAAGGCAATGTCACTTTTCATGTTAATGGTAATGAGCATACGTACACTTTCCAAGGAAACAACCTCAAGTTCATAGTATCAACTCTATTGGAAAAATTCCATCAATTATATTTGGAGGTTTTTAATTTCCTCTTCCTACTGTCAAGAAGAAATATGATATTCTTATTATTGGGGATGTGCATATCCCCGTTGAGGTAACATAGTGTTATTCGAAATTTCTCCGGTTCCATGTTATTCGGAATGAGTTCGTTAACAAGACTTGATCAACCTTGTTAGTTGATTCCTTTTGATGAGCATGAGATGGATGAAACTAGAAGACACAACTCTCTGTACCCTCCTTTTACTTTCTGTTATTTATATTAAATAAAATAAAAAAATAAGTATTTTCCATTTGTTATCTGAATTATCCGTGCAATATAAAAATACCCCGAAAATAAAAGTTCTCCAAATGCCCTGAAATTTAAATATGATTTTTTCTGAAATATTTGAGAATATTTGGCACTGAGAACATATCAAGGGGGCATCCACCTGGCCACGAGGGTGGAGGGCGCGCCCTACCCCCTGGGCGCGCCCCCTGCCTCATGGGCCCACGGTGGCCCTCCTCCACGTATTCCTGCACCCACACACTTCTTCTTCCTCCCACAAACACGAATATCCATCTCAAGCACGAGTTCTAGCTCATTTTGCTGCGATTTTCGATCTCCTTGCTCAAAGCACCTCTCACAAAACTGCTTGGGGAGATTGTTCCTTGGTATGTGACTCCTCCATTGGTCCAATTAGTTTTTGTTCTAGTGCTTTATTCATTACAAATTTGTGCTGCTTAGGTGACCCTGTTCTTGAGCTTGCATGTCAAATTTATATGGTCAAAAGTAGTTTTGATGCTTGATATAGGCTCTAGGCACTTGTAGGAGTAGTTGCTATCAATTTTGTTGAGTTTGGTTTACTTTTATTTTGAAGTTACTAAAAATTTCAGAATTTTTCAGAAAATAATGAAGAGATTTTTGAGGGGCTCATCGAGCCGAAGCTCGAAGGAAAAGCAAATTGAAAAAGCAGAGAAGCCCAAGTATAATCTGCCTCGCACCATGGAGGTTCGGCCGTGTGAATGGCCTTCCGATGAATTCTTCAGAGCAGCCGGGATTTATGATGATTCTTATGAATTGGCTGAGAATGCAGGCCTCACCGCCTTCCTCCATGACCAACACGCATAGTATCTCTTACTCACCAATATCTTTGTGCAAAACTTTCATTTCCATGCTAGGAGCTCACCACCTATGGTGGAATTTTATTTATATGATGAGCATAAGGAGATGTCATTTTATGATTTTTGTCGGGTTTGTTTGATCCCTTTCGAGGGCACAATAGAGGAACCACATCACGGCGATGTGGATGGGTTTATTGATACCATCACTATAGGGGAAACGAGGAAGGTTTCTGATGCATGAATCACTAGCATACATTTTCCTGTTTTACGCTACTTTGCAATATTTGCTAGTCGTTGCTTAATTGGTCGCGGAAACTGTGGAAACCTTAGTGTTCCTGATGTTATTATTTTGTTCCACGGTTTATTCAGTGATAACTCTGTTAGTATGGGCGGTATTATTGCTAAACGGTTAAGTCTGAACTGTACAAAGGTCCCCATCTTTGGAGGCATCTATGCTTCACGCCTAGCTGCACATTTTAACATACCTATTAGGCATTATGAGAAGGAAGAAAAATTGCTGCCCACTGTTTATTTAGATTACAAGAGTATGGTGGCACACGATTTTATTGTTAAGAATAGGGAAGGGAAGCTTAAATACAAATTGTTCTTTCATAAACATCATCCTGAGACTATCACCCTGCCTGCTTCTTCCTTGTTTGATTTATCTGCAGGCAGTACCTTGTTCCGTTAGAGGCTATTCACGCCTACCGGAACCCTACATCAGCCATAGAGCCAGAGCCGGAACCACAAGTTGATTCTCCACGACAGTCTAATTACCATTGGGATCCGGAAATGATTGCCAACCAGTGGCAGTCAGAGTCTTCTTCTTCGCAGTACGACCCCAACTATTATTATGGATATCTGTCAGGCCAACCGTGGACATAGACCAACTTAGGCCAAAAGCCTAAGCTTGGGGGAGTATGTATTTCTCACCAACATTATATTCATGTTCACACACTCATTGCTAGATGTCAGTGCTCATACTTTTTCATTGTATCATCCATGCTAGTTTATTTTACTTTTTATGCTTTCTTCTTGTGTGTTTAATAAACCTTAAGGAAAACAAAAAAATAGTTGTAGCTTTTAGCTAGTTTTAATTTCCATGCTTGTAGTAGTAATTAAAAAGAAAAAACCAAAAAGATTTCATGTTCTTCTTTTGCTTGTTGGGAGCTTTCCCGTGTAAATAGTTTTATTTCTTTTCTTTTCTTTGGGGGTCCATAGGAGAAGACCATAATTAAATTGTTGAAGTGGCTCTTATATGCATTATTGTTGATCTGACATAAGAGCCCATATTGCCTTGTCTTTTCCTATTTATTGAATGCTTGCAGATTCCAGCTTAGTCCAATGCACGTGCACTATTATTATTATTATCCACATCGTTTGGTCGTGCAAGTGAAAGGCAATTATGATGATATATGATGGACTGACTGAGATGAGAAAAGCTGGTATGAACTCAACCTCTCTTGTTTTTGTAAATATGATTAGTTCATCGTTCCTGATTCAGCCTATTATGAATAAACATGTTTGCAATGACAACTAGAGATCATAGTTTCTTGTACCATGGTTGATTAGCTAGGAGCTTATAATGGTTTACCTTGCATGCCAACATGCTATTAAAATGGTTGTGATGTGGTATGATAGGGTGGTATCCTCCTCTGAATGATTTAAGTGACTTGACTTGGCGCATGTTCACGCATGTAGTTGAAACAAAATCAACATAGCCTTCACGATATTTATGTTCATGGTGGATTATATCCTTCTCATGCTTGCATTCGGTGTTGATTAATTTTAATGCATGTTCATGACTGTTGTCGCTCTCTAGTTGGTCGCTTACCAGTCTTTTGCTAGCCTTCACATGTACTAAGCGGTAATACTGCTTGTGCATCCAACTCCATAAACCCCAAAGTTATTCCATATGAGTCCACCATACCTACCTATATACGGTATCTACCTGCCGTTCCAAGTAAATTTGTATGTGCCAAACTCTAAACCTTCAAGTAAATATCCTGTTTTGTATGCTCGAATAGCTCATGTATCAACTAGGGCTGTCCGTATCTTCCATGTTAGGCGGGTTATTCTCAGGACGAGTGGACTCTGCTCCTCACTCATGAGAAAGTGGCTGGTCACCGGGATGCATAGTCCCATGCTTTATGCAAACTAAATCAAAATAATTGCAAACAAAACTCCCCCTGGGACTCTTGTTAGTTGGAAACACTCGTTGTTTTGAGCAAGCCATGGATTGATGCTTGTTGGTGGAGGGGGAGTATAAACTTTACCATTCTGTTTGGGAACCGCCTATAATGTGTGTAGCATGGAAGATATCGCCATCCCTTGGTTGTTATGTTGACAATGAAAGTATCCCGCTCAAAATATTATTCACCAGTTGGAATCATCATCTTCTTATTAAAAAGCACCAGTTCGAGAGCACCGCTGTCATTTGCATTCATTACTGTTAGTTTACATTGAGTATGACTTGACTGGATCTCTTTTACCATGAATTACAATGTCTAGTCAGTCCTTGATCTTTAAAGGTGCTCTGCATTTATGTTTTGCGGTCTCAAAAAGGCCTAGCGAGATACCATCTTATTATATCATATTATGATTGTTTTGAGAAAGTGTTGTCATCCGAGATTCATTATTATTGCTCACTAGTTGATTATGCCATTGATATGAGTAAACATGAGACCTATGCGTTATTGTGACTATGGTTAGTTCATAATCTTTGCTGAAAACTTGAATGCTGGCTTTACATATTTACAACAACAAGAGCAAACAGAGTTTGTAAAATTTTTTCTTTATCACTTTCAGTTTGTCAACTGAATTGCTTGAGGACAAGCAAATGTTTAAGCTTGGGGGAGTTGATACGTCTCCGTAGTATCTACTTTTCTAAACACTTTTGCCCTTGTTTTGGACTCTAACTTGCATGATTTGAATGGAACAAACCCGGACTGGCGCTGTTTTCAGCAGAATTGCCATGGTGTTATTTATGTGCAGAAACAAAAGTCCTCGGAATGACCTGAAACTTCACGGAACATCTTTTTGAAAATAATAAAAAGTCCTTGAAAAAGATGAAGACCAGGGGGCCCACACCCTAGCCACGAGGGTGGGGGCGCGCCTGCCCCCCTAGGGCGCGCCCCCTACCTCGTGGGCCCCCTGGAGCTCCTCCGACCTTGACTCCAACTCTATATATTTGCTTTCGGGGAGAAAAAAATCAAAGAGAAGGATTCATCACGTTTTACGATACGGAGCCGCCGCCAAGCCCTAAAACCTCTCGGGAGGGCTGATCTGGAGTCTGTTCGGGGCTCCGGAGAGGGGAATCTGTCGCCATCGTCATCATCAACCTTCCTCCATCACCAATTTCATGATGCTCACCGCCGTGCATGAGTAATTACATCGTAGGCTTGCTGGACGGTGATGGGTTGGACAAGATTTATCATGTAATCGAGTTAGTTTTGTTAGGGTTTGAACCCTAGTATCTACTATGTTCTGAGATTGATGTTACTATGACTTTGCCATGCTTAATGCTTGTCACTAGGGCCCGAGTGCCATGATTTCAGATCTGAACCTATTATGTTTTCATCAATATATGAGAGTTCTTGATCCTATCTTACAAGTCTATAGTCACCTATTATGTGTTATGATCCGTTAACCCCGAAGTGACAATAATCGGGATACTTACCGGTGATGACCGTAGTTTGAGGAGTTCATGTATTCACTATGTGTTAATGCTTTGGTCTGGTACTCTATTAAAAGGAGGCCTTAATATCCCTTAGTTTCCGCTAGGACCCCGCTGCCACAGGAGGGTAGGCCAAAAGATGTCATGCAAGTTCTTTTCCATAAGCACGTATGACTATATTCGGAATACATGCCTAAATTACATTGATGAATTGGAGCTAGTTCTGTGTCACCCTATGTTATGACTGTTAAATGATGAACTGTATCCGGCATAATTCTCTATCACCGATCCATTGCCTACGAGCTTTCCATATATTGTTCTTCGCTTATTTACTTTTCCGTTGATATTGCTAGCATCACCACAAAATACCAAAAACATTACTTTTTCTACCGTTACCTTTTGCTATCGTTACCACTACTATCATATTGCTTTGCTACTAAACACTTTGCTGCAGATATTAAGTTTCCAGGTGTGGTTGAATTGACAACTCAGCTGCTAATACTTGAGAATATTCTTTGGCTCCCCTTGTGTCAAATCAATAAATTTGGGTTGAATACTCTACCCTCGAAAATGGTTGCGATCCCCTATACTTGTGGGTTATCAAAGCCCTACAGCAAACTCGGTTGCCTACTCCAAACCAAAGAGACCAATTGGAGGCAAGAAAGATGCAAAAGAAAAGAAGAAGAAGAAGAAGAAGAGAGGAGATGATGATTTATAGAATGCTATGGAAGCTATTAAGCACGAAAGGAAGCAAACGCGGTGAGGATGATGGAAAGGAGCCAAGATGCGGCGGTCGAGGAGAGGAAGGTGGCATTGGAGGAGAAGAAATTGGCCATGGAGTAGCGATCTAGATTATTGAAAAGGGAGAAGCACTTGTTCTTCATGGACACATCTACACTGGATGATAGGCAAAAGGAGTATGTCATTCTTTCCCATGAAGAAGTCTTGGTCCAAAAAAGAGCCATGGCCATGGGAGGCATGAGAGCTACCAATGGGAGGCATGGGTGGCTTCAAAGCTACCATGGGAGGCTTGAGAGCACCTACGAGAGGCATGGGTGGCTTCAGAGCTATCATGAGAGGCATGAGTTTTGGGTCTCTCATAGGAGGCATGGGAGCACCTTCGGGGTGACATGGGCGGACGCATGTCTTCCGGTGTGCCTCACATACCTTCGCATTATCTCGCTGGAGATCTTGTGAACACCATCCAAGCTCCCGATGACGATGCGGCGCTTCAAAATGAAGAGGAGGAAGAATCGTCTTTGGATGAGGAGGAAGAATCGGAGGAAGAATAGGACGATGATGAGTGATGTGGCATGATTGTTGATGTGCCATTTGTTTGTGCAAACTTTTATTTGTCATGAACTTGGTTGGGTGATTTTGAACTATGTCGTGCAAGTGAACTATGCTACGTCTCTGTTTTGCATATTTGTTTATTGTTTGAAACATCACCATTGTCAAATGGACATGTAAAAATCATATTTGCAAGCGCCGGATGCTTGCGTGTGCTGTAAATTAGCATGCCTTCTAGAGCAGCTCGTGCATGCCATATTTTGCAGCGGCTGCTAGAGCCAGCGTCCTGCTTCGTGCAAAAAAACGCTATTTCAACGTTGTAAAAAGGTTTTTATGCGCCGTGCGGTTGTACGCTTGTTGGAGATGCTCTTAGAATTGTTTTCTACGGCGCCTATGTGATGCCCTATTCTGTAAGAACTTGGTGTTGCGGTCGCCCCTCCGGCCACGGCATCACTTCTTTCCTATCGTAGAGCTCATGCAGGTCTTTTCAAGCCACACCGAACCGAAGACACACCTTTTAACTTGCTACAAGAAGGCCCATGAGCCCACTGTTCCCTGCGTCGTGCATGCATGTCCCATGCATGATGTAGCAGCGGGATCCTATACAGCGCGTAGGTCACCC
>NC_041390.1:56522528-56539825 GCF_002162155.2 Triticum dicoccoides | reverse complement strand
CCCGTTCAGCGTATGGGCGAGCCAGTTTTGCAGTTTATTTTGCCACAGGTTTAGGAAAGGTTCTAGAACCTTCCCAGAACCCTTTTTTGTTTTTTGTTTTCCATACTGGGTTTTCATTTTTCTTTTCAATTCTTCTTTCTTTTCTTGTTTTTTCTTTCTTTTTCCTTTTATTGGTTTTTTCTTTTCTATTTTCTTCCTCTTCACTTTTTGACTATTTTTGTTCGTTGTTTTCAAAAAATGTTCATCACATTCAAAATTTGTTCACTGAATTACAAATCTGTTCATTATTTTTTCAAAAAAATGTTCATCAAATTCAAATTTTGTTCATGACTTTTTCAAAAAATGTTCTTGAATACAAATTTTGTTCATTAAATTAAAAAGTGTTCATCAAATGCCAAATTTGTTTATAGATGTTCAAAATATGTTCATCAAATTCAAAAAGATGTTCATTCCTTTGAAATCACGAACATTTTTTGAATTCAAGAAATGTTTTGGAATTTGGTGAACATTTTTTAATTCCGTCAGCATTTATCATTTCATGAACATATTTTTCAAATCATGAACAATTTTCGAATTCACGAACATTTCACAAGTTGTAACTTTATTGAAATCACGAATTATTATTATAATGGAAAAAATTATAAAAAAAGAAGAAGAAAAAAGATGTTTCCGCTTTCCCTCCCCACACATGGGCTAGCCCATGAGGCAGCGTGGGGCAGCGAGGGGTACGCGCTCCATCATACGCTAGCGCGTACAGCGCTAAATAGGAGGTCTCGATGTAGCAACTCATTGAATCCCGGATGCATGGTCCGACCATCTCTTCAAATCGAAAGCTGCCCATATGGTCCATCATCCTGGCGTCTCAAATACTTTTGGAAAGACAATTATGGTTAGTTTTCGGATAAGTACGCTCGAAAATCTACAAATAGGAGATGTTTTATTCTATTTTAATTACATTTGGATAGACAATTATTACTGTTAATATCAGCCTTCATAGCTAGATAAACTAAGACAATCTATAAATAGAAGATTTCTTATTCTATTTTGATTATGTTTGGATAGACAATTATTATTATTAGTATCAGCCTTCGTATATAGATAAATCTAAGGCAATCTATAAATAGAAGCTTTTCATTCTGTTTTGACTACGTTTGTATAGCCAATTATTATTATTAGTATCAGCCTTCGTATCTAAATAAATCTAAGACAATTTATAAATAGAAGATTTTTCATTCTGTAGGCAATTATTATTAGTAGTATCAGGATAAATACATTTGAAATACCATGTGATACATGTGGTAAACGATCCACACATGTGGAATATATCTAGACATGTTTTAGTGTTAGATACGTCGTATCTAGATAAATCTAAGCCAATTTTTTGGGGACGGAGGTAACATATAAAAAGGGGTCTCACACTCATGGCCAGAGCAGCACGTAAAGCAAAGTTGGCTTACCTACGCAACAATAACAAGGCAAGCTACCTCGCAAGCCTGTGTGCACTCAGCAAGCAGCAGTCTCCACAATGTTGGCTTGCTGCTGCTTTGTGTCCCAGCTGCTCATCGTAATAATGCTCATACACCTTGCCATGACGAAGAGCAAGGTCCGCAGTGGCACATCCTCATCGGTGATGGTCCCGCTTCCACTTCCGCCGGGACCATGGTCGTGGCCACTGGTGGGTAGCCTGTCCGAGATGGTGCTCAATAAGCCAGCATTCCGTTGGATCCATCGCGTGATGAAGGATATGGGCACCGACATCGCTTGCTTCCGCCTTGGCGGCGTCCACGTCGTCCCGATCACATGTCCCAAGATCGCAAGGGAGGTGCTCAAGAAGCAGGACAAGAACTTCTTGTCCCGCCCACTCACCTTTGCCTCCGACGCCATCAGCTGCGGGTACAAGGACGCCGTGCTCACGCCGTTCGGCGACCAGTGGATGAAGATGCGCAAGGTGCTCACCTCTGAGATCAGCTGCCCCTCCCGCCACAAGTGGCTCCATGACAAGCGCGCCGACGAAGCTGACAACTTGATGTGCTACATCTACAACCTCACCGCCGTGGGGTCATCTTCAACGTTGGGACTAGCCAACGTCAATGTCAGGCACGTCACGCGGCACTACTGCGGGAACGTCATCCGTCGGCTTGTCTTTGGCCAACAGTACTTCGGGGAGCCTCAGCCGGACGGCGGGCCGAGGCCGATGGAGGTGGAGCACAGGGACGCTTCCTTCACCCTCCTAGGGCTCCTCTTCTCATTTTTCGTCAGCGACTACCTCCCGTGTCTACTTGGCCTAGACCTCGATGGCCATGAGAAATTTATTAAGGAGGCCAACACAAAAGTGGATAGACTGCACAACATGGTCATTGAAGAGCGTTGGAGGCAGTGGAACAGCGACGAGAGGCAGGACGGGGTCCAGGACTTCCTTGACGTTCTCATCACGCTCGCCGATGGTGACGGCAAGCCATTGCTCAGCATCGATGAGGTCAAAGCACAATGCAAGGTAAGCAAAATATTAATTAATGAGAAATTTTAAGATGGTTCAAGGGCCTAGATTGAATTAGTGACCAATTGCCTCATAGTCCTACAAGGTAATACGTCATCCATGAGAGAAGGTAATAGCTCACACTCTTAAATAGATCTTATACTGTATTTCGCAGGTGTTAGAAAAGGGAAACAATAGAATAAGAAATTATGAATTGATAGTTTAAACATATCATTATTGCATTTTTCTACCATTTTGACGTGATTTCAAGTTAAACTGTATTTAAAATTCTAATTATTCAATGTAATCTATCTTCATGCAAATATATAAATTGTATTAACTTACATTTATCTCCATGGAATGCATGCAGGACATAATATTAGCGGCCATAGATAACCCGTCAAACGCAGTGGAGTGGGCGCTGGCAGAGATGGTGAACAACCCAGAATTGCTGGCCAAAGCGGTGGAGGAGATGGACCAGGTGGTCGGTCGCGAGTGACTGGTGCAAGAGTCGGACATCATGCAGCTCAACTATCTCAAGGCGTGCATACGTGAGGCATTTCGCCTTCACCCAGTCGCTCCCTTCAACGTGCCGCATGTCGCAATTGCCGACACCATTGTTGCGGGCTACCGCATGCCCAAGGGTAGCCATGTCATCCTCAGCCGGCTGGCCCTCGGCCAGAACCCCACCGTCTGGGATGAACCACTCCACTTCAAGCCAGAGCGCCATATGGGAGACAACATCAATGTGGTGCTTACCGAGAGCGAATTGCGGTTCATATCCTTTAGCACCGGACGGCGGGGATGCATCGCGGCATCACTAGGAACAACCATGAGTGTCATCCTCTTCGGCAGGCTCCTGCATGGCTTCACCTGGACCAAACCGGCTGGGGTGTCGGCCATCAATCTCCGCGAGTCCAAGCATGACCTCTTCATAGAGGAACCGCTAGTGCTACATGCTGAGCCGCGTCTTGCAGCGCATCTCTACCCTCTCATGCACCGTTGAGCAAATAACGAGCTATGAATCACCAATAAGGCGAGTATGCTATTTTCTTGATGAATCTATATACTTATATACTAATAAAGGAAGGCAATATTCTTATTTTCGTCCCGCTTTATTTCGTTCCACTTCGATTGATTTTCACGTATGCTAGCTATTTTGGTTTTGTCCGTTTCACATACGAGCAAGCCGGTTTCTTTCATGCATCGCTGGATCGTCCTAGGCTTGTCCAAAGCATTGGAACAATACCTGCTAGCCAAACAACCACTCATCTACTGTTGATTTTGGACAGATAGAGATGAAAATGTATACAAGATGATGCTCTTTTTATCACCAACGAAGGATGACAGTGGGTCGGCCATATACGTTGGGCAACTCCGTTTGAGTTGTTTCTTCCAGCCCATGTCCCAGGCAGGGCAACATAGCAGCCTATAATAGTCTTTTTATTTTGGTTCATCAATTAAATAGTGCCACATAGTTTTCTTACTTTGAATTCTACAAGTTTATATACGCTAGCAAGTTGCCATGGAAATCAACAAGCAGCCTCAAAAAACATTAAAAAAACTCAGAGAATGAGGTATGCAATGAGGACGCATATTACGAGGGTGTTCTCCAATCTGAGATCTGAGATTATGGACCATTGAAAGCAATAAAGACACGATTAAAGACCTCTGATTATGGGCCAATGGAACCAATGAAGACCCAACTAAATATCTGAGATTATAGGCCAATGAAAGAAATGAAGACCTGATTAAAGATTCAAGATTATTATGGGCCAATGGAAGAAATAAAGACCCGATTAAACCTCCAAGCTCATGTTGATGTGCATGGTGCATAATTAAATCACTCGTGGGCTAAACTATTATAATTTACACCAAAGGCGAGAGGCAGATGGGTGGGGCAGACCAAGGAGACATTCAAGGACGAGGAGGAACTCACAATTTCCACACTCGAAACATATGACCAACTCGTTGCCACACTCACGAAACATGAAATCATGGGTGATGACACGCTTAAGTGTCCGCCAATGCCAGCGCCGCCAGGGAGATACATGTCTCGCTAGGGTTTTTTTATTTCTTGCAATGAATTTTGATGATAAAGATTAATGTTTGTCCCTCATTGCAACTTGCAACACACGGGCATATGTGCTAGTAAATAAAAAAACCAAAAAAATGAAAATAAAAACCTCAAGGAAAAAACCCCAACAGGAAGCCCGCCAAGAAATACCGAAGTAGAATCAAGCCTTGAAAGAGAAAAAACCGGAAAATCAACACATCAGAAATCCCTATTGGACGCTCGTTGCATCATAATGTCGAGAAAATGGATTCGGCTCAGCTGCAGGACTCCCTGCAGGAAATATTGTGCAGGGCCAATAAGAGACCGCCACTTGTCCATGTGAGCCAACTCCTTCGATTAAGACAGATTTAATTTGATACGAGAAGATCAGGGGCGGAGCCAGTAGGAGGGCCAGACCCCCCCTATGGATCGGCCACCCCCATGGATTTTTAGCGGGGGCTAATACTAATCTTCTGTGTACTTGTCACTTAGTACATGTATAGGCCTTTTCTCTATGCGTCCCAATATTAAGAAAAAGGGTTCCCCCACTTTATATTATAAAGCATCAACCAACCGATACAACCAACTCGCTGGGGCCGCAACACAAACAAGTCCAAAAGAAAAAATAAGAGAAAGAAAAAGAAATAAATGTCGATGCCGGCAGCTCAACTAAGAGAAGATGGCCGATATCCGCCGCACCCTCCGGAGAAGTACCACCGCACGCCTAGCACTCCGAAGTCTCGCGTACCAAGAAACACCTTCAGGAAGGAATGCGATGGCGATGTCGCTGCTGCCCGGACAGGTCCTAGGGTTTCCCCTGGTACGCGGTTGGTAGACGGGAAGGGGTATCACCGACGCCCTTCAAGAAGGTCCGGCAACACCCACGGGCGCAGCCATGCCGGTGGCGGAGCCGCCAGGGATTTCTCCCGCCTCGAAACCAACACCAACATAGACAATCGAGAGTGCACCACCTAACATGCCGCCCACCAGTCTGTGCCACCACGGATACCGCACCAACTTCACCGTCTCACTGAGGCCGCCAACACGAGGCCTGGAGGGAGGACGGGGAGAAACCGGGCTCGGGGGCGGCTACAACGCAGCCGACAGGAGGGGACAACCTCCACCACGCCGCGGAGCCGACCGGACGTAGCGACAGGGACTTACCAGGCCTCCACAGGCCCGGCCAGACCCTAACGGATCCGGACAATCCCTGCAGCCACGCTACAGCACGCCAGCTGCCAGAGCCATCACCACCAGCAGCCACAGTCGTCTCGCCACCACCATCAGGGAGCCGCGATGCCGAGCCCCGAACCGCCGGCCCGCCCCAACCCAGATGGACCCGAAAGGGCCCAGATCTGGGCCGAGCGGGCACCGCCGGCCAGCCGCACGCCACGCAGCCCCGCAGCCAACGGCCACGCCGTCGCATCAAGGGCGCTCGAGGCCCGCGGACTCCGCCGCCGAGCCACACCACCGTCCGCCGAGCAGCACCGCCGCCGGGAGGAGGGAGCCCCGAATCCACCTCCTAGCGAGCGGGGAAGGGATGTCCGCCGCCGCCGGCGCCATCCGGGCTACGCCGGTGGCCTCTGCCGGTGGCGGCGAAGGGTAGGGACGAGGAGAGGGTTCGAGACGAGGCGGCGTGGTGGAGGCGCTCCGCCGCCTCGGGGGGCGACGGGAGCGCTACGGGGGAGGGAGGAGGGGGAGGGAGGAGTAGGGGACGGGGGAGAGGGCTAGCGGCGGAGGGAGCCGCCGGCGGCGGCTGAGGAACCCTAGGAGAGCGGGATGCGTCCCAATATTATTGTTGGCTGGCCCAAGCCCAAAACAAATGGCATGGTTTTCCCGTGAGAGAATTGGACGCATCAATCCAATCACGCGATCGATCAAAGACCATACGTAATACAGGCATCTACACGTACAGCCGTTCGTTTCTATTTTGTGTCGTTTGACCTAATCACGCTCCAACTTATCTCTTGTCGCCGTCGCCGCCGCCCACGCTAGGCTAGGGCTTAATCAGGCGTTGACATCGACCATCATCGCCATGCTAGGGAATAGGCGCACATTTTTCGGAAGCGCGAATCCTTCCATGCTTCGTCAACGTTGACCATCGATGGTTACCACATGCCTGTGGTCTACGGAAAGAACGATCATCCGTTATGACGAGCAGATGAGACGAGCTGGGCCTGAATTCCGTACTCTAGCTAGGTATGGATTCTTGCGACTTGTCACTTTTTTTCAAATACAACGCATATTGGCTCAAGATGCTTAAGTATGTCTGCGTTGTCGATTGATTTCCCAATCAAAACTATATGAATGCAAGCTAAATCCTGCTATTTAGTTAGACAATGATCAGTCATGTTCATAAACATACATATGATGACAATGTTCCGTACCAAGGTACTTTGTGCCGTATTTTGGAGTAATTTGATTACAACTTCATCTACATGGCGCGCATGTGGAGTTGTTCAACACTATAAGCTATAGCTAGACCTGCACCGACTGCAAGTAATATCGGGATTAAAACTCTTATGTAGTTTGTGAGACAAAATATTTTTCAGCTTCATTGTTGTCTCGCCTCCCTATGTCTAAATCCTGGCTCCGCCCCTGGAGAAGAGCACGGGGGTGGTGCTGCAAGCATAGAGGAGCCCGGCGACGTGCGGCCCGCTGGAACACCGACGTGAACGGCATGACCCTCCCCGTGGCTGAGCAGGGCCCCGCCGCCGTTCGGGCGGTGCTCGTCTTCCACGGCTTCCTGGAGCTTTGGCATGGCCGCACTCGTCGCGCCCTCATCTTCGACCTCCGTGGCTTCGGCGCCGGTCCCTCCTTCGACTAGGCGCCTGCTTTGGACGATCTTGAGAGGTGGTGATGCGTGAGATGTGGTGGTGCAGGTGCGGCCACCCATGACAAGTCAATTGCAGCCATTGTGCTCGCGGCGGTCAGAGCTACCTGTAGACTGTAGTAGCGACACAAGTAGCGCCGGTGCCGCTAGCTGTGCACGCTGCACGTTGTGGTTGTGTAAGACGTCCTAGCCGGGATGAAGGTCCACACAGGTCTCTCCTTCACAGAGGATGTCGTCGAGCGATGGTGATATGCGGGATGTGGTGGTGCAGTTTGCCGCCATTCATGCCGAGTTTGATGCAGCCACTATCAACATCCTAGCGTGTATCGGTTGGAGTCATCTCCCGCATTGACGTGAGAACCATGCTGGCTTGCTGCAGTGGTACATCATTCTCCATGTCGTCGAGGTTGAAAGGCTCATTCAACTAACTAACCCTCTGGAATAACCATCGAAACTCCTTGCTCGCCACGTTCGATTCGATTTATTGTTTGAACTCTCGGTCACGAAACTCAGTTCACTTTAACCGTAAAACAAGAACGTATGCTCCTGCCAAAAAGAAGAAGGTATGCTAAAATTAAATCAGAAGACACAGACGATGGCATGCCACCCCTGGTATCGCTTGATGCAGACAGACACCAGTAGAGGGGAGGCGGAGGTGGTCGAGGAGCATGACAACGTAGGTGGTGGGATCGGCTAGGGCGCCGGAGTCGCCGAAGCCACAGAGGTCAGGGATGAGGGCGTGGCGAGCGCGGCCATCTGGTGGCACCAGTACAGCCAAAGCTCCGGGAAGCCATGGAGGAGGAGCACCGCCTGGACGGCGCTGGGCCTGGCGCCCTGCTCGGCCATGAGGAGGAAACGCCATTCAGTATGCGTCCCAGAATGCCGCACGGCGCCGGACTCCTCCATGCTCGCCGCACCGCCCCTGCCCTCTTCTCGTATCAAATTAAATGTACCAATCGGAGGAGTTGGCCCACATGGACAAGTGGCGGTCTTTTATTGGCCCTGCACAATATTTCCTGCAGGGAGCCCTGCAGCTGAGTCGAACCCATGTAAAATCCCCTCTCTAATCTCTTGGACCCCTGGTTTTCAACGGTGGGTGGGTAGGTGGCCTGTGCTTTCTGTTGCATACAAAGAAAAAAATCAATAGGAAAGGGAGCACGCAACTGCATTGTCTAGTCTGGCCTAAGTGCCTTGTTGGAAACTGCACACTTCAATGCGCATGCGCGAATTAGCAGCCCTCCAAGCAAACTAGAGGAGGAGTCTTTGACTGCCGTCACGTAGGTTTCCGACATCTTCGACCCACTCAACTGCCCTCTCGGCCCACCTTTCTTTCACTCCATCCCTGTTTCCCACTTGCTTTGCATCCACACCCTCCTCGCGCGCCGCCGTCGTTGTACCTCTCATGTGGTCGCCCAGGTATCATAGGATGTCTGCAGCCCTCACCAACGCGCCTGCCCTCCTTGGACTATGCCGCTATCCACCCAGGACCCCTCCGCAATCAAATACCCTTCGCCCCTTGCCGACGACGTCCATGGCGGACACCACGCCCAACATGGTGTACCATGGTGGTGGGATACTCAGTGAAAGGAGCATGAGTTGTTTTACAATGCGTGGATTAGTCGTATATGTGGACTTTGTAGTCATGAAATCAAGTGGCTCGATCTTTTAGCGATGTGCGCATAGTTCGTTTCATGCGCGAAAGCACTTCGCGCCCTATGACATGCACATCGTCCATGAACGTAATGTGATGTCGATATCCCTTCGATGGTACACCATCTGCAACTCTGTCATGAAGTTTTACAGTTGAATGAGTGGAGACAATGTGGTCATTGGGCACGTCAACCATGGAGATCGTAAGTTTTGCTTCTTGTTGCTCTACATGTTGGTTAATTCATTCATTCATTAAGTGTTGCTCTACACGTTCTATAGCCCGCACGCTCTGTCATGATGTACTATAGGACCAAGGGTAGACCATTCACGCACATACATAGGGGTAGCGGTGCGACATGTGCCGGCTCTGATTCTAGTATCGTAGAATTTGGAATCAGTGAATTCAAAAAACTTGTTGGACATTTGGTTATCTCGTTGAATTTGAACTATTGTTGTACTCGAGATATTTGCATGCCATTGATGAATAAATTGTGCTATTTTCTATAATTAATTTGAGTGTTACGGGCATGGTTTAGTTAAACGAAGGAAATATTGTCCATTTTTATGTAAATTATGTCTGGACTTTGATGAATTTCGTTGTGTTTGATGAAATCCATCATGCTTGTTCAACTTTGTTTTGAAATGAGTGCGGAAATCCATCATGTTTGTTCAACTTTGTTTTGAAATTGGCGCGGACAACGTTGGATGGTTGGCTCCCGCATCATTATCTATGGACTAGTCTCCATCACTCCGCGGATGGATACGGGTGTCGATTTGAGGGTCAGCGTTGAAGATACCCTTATGACACAGAGAATAGCAAAACCAGCATAAATCATGAAGAAAGTACGAGTAGAACTGCAAAGAGGATTTGTATAGCAGGTAGGACGGGGCACAGATCATGTACCGTTGAAAATGGTTTGCGTATATAGTTTGTTTATTGTTTGTTATTATGTTTAATGTATTTGTATATCATGGCGACATATCTGTTTGTGTGGGATATGGTACCTTTTCCGTGGGATCGCCTAACAGTGAAATACATAATTGAACATAAATAGGATGAGCAAAAATGATTTATTATGCCATTCTCGTGTTGCTCTTTTTGGTTCTTGTTTGTTCTTATCTTTCTATGTTCTCATGCAAGGCCATTCATCTTCACCATCATTTCCGTCGAAGAAATAGAAGAGAGCCTCTGCCTTTGTTAACGATTGAAGAGCTTCAATGATATCAACAAATAGAGCAGTATATTTGCTGAAAAATCATGAAGATTTTGCTGAATCTCATGGTTCATGTTTATGTTGCTTTCTATTTGTTGTTCTACTTGCTGGTTTCTTCGAATAACTTTATTGTTCAACATATTGGGTCTGTGTAGTACGTGAGAATTCTGTTGGAGGTGGAGTGGTGGCAAAGCTCGAGGATAACCTGATGGACAAACAGGTCCATACATAGGAGTGTTGCATTGTACGTATGACTTGATCCTTTTGTGCATGTTATAATGCTAAGGGTAACTCTAGAACTATTAGATCTGGGGCTTCATAGGATGAATATAAATTTATGCCTTACACTAAAAAAGAAGTTATAATTATCGCATTACATTTGCATCCTGGAAGATTGCTATAACTATCAAGCAAGCACTCCACCAAGCATGTTCGTATAGGCCAGGTAGCCCTGATAATCCACTATGGGAGTGCCACAAGATACACGATTTTTTTCATCAAAAAGCATTCAGACAATAAGGAATCCTTTTAAGTAAGGAATAAGGAAACGCCGAGGATAATTATATTCAGCTTAACAGCACAAAACTGGATCACTGTGCTGTCATAACACAGAAGATGAACCTTCAAGCTATCCTAAAGCAAATCCATCAGACTGAATGAATGAACGCAGCAAGGTTTCTCTTGAGAGAATTGACAGCAGATAGCATCTGCAGATTCTTGGTGTCGTGTTTCCAATTGGCGTTGTTAGGAGATGCATCATCCTGTGGCTCCATAGGTGGTTCACTATCCAATGTGCCTACACGCGCACCCTTCTTCCCAGCTTGTTTTCGCACCAAGGTGGCTCTCCTGTACACAACAATACACAGTAAGCATAAATTTAACGCAGTCAAGGTCAAGCAGACTGTACAGTAGCAGGATAGGGAAACGACGACCTCTTGTACTGGGGATCAGTAGGATCCAATGCATACAGGGGAGACGTGAACATGGGTGAGAACCTCTCATCTTTGCTAACATCGATTTCACCAACTTTGTCCTCGACAGAATCCTTGCCCTTCTTGCCCTTTTTAGTCTTGTGTTTTATGTTATAACCCTTTGCACCATTGGCTGCATCCTGGCCAGCAGCAACCAAGAGCTCCAACTCTTCTTTAGTTGCTTCTGGCTCATAATGTTCCTCTCGAGACTTGTCCTTTGCTTTCTCTTTGGCCTTCACCTTCGGTTTCTTCATGGGCTTAACTTCTTCGTCCGACTTTTCACCATCAAGGAAATCATCAGCGCTATATTGGTCACTATAGCCATCGTCATCCTTTGACCACCTCTTTCTAGCCTTCCACTTCTCCTTCAATTTTTCTTGGTGCATCTCCCAGACAGTCTTTGTCTCAATGCTCTTTCTCTCAAGGATACGTTTGCTCAGGTCCTCGAGCCCCATGTTGAATGTTATCTCCATGTCCTCGTCATCTGTTCGTTCCTCTTCAGATTTATTTCCTTGTTGTAGTAAACGAGCCAACCTTTCCTCATTTGTTAACTTCCTTTTCGCTACACCATTTGGCAGAGACTCGTCATTGGAATCATCTACATCATCTTCTGATGCACTGCCACCACTTGCTATATATTTACCATAGCCATCAAACTGCAACAGAAAGAATACAAGACGTCGAAGTTGGATAAACAAAGTAGAGGACAAGAAACAATAACCAACAGATGGAAACTTTTCATGAAACAAACGAGTAGAAACATGCCTGCCATCATTATCAAGTTATGTGATTTTGTAAGAAACTCACAGTTGTTCAAACAAGATATGAAAAAAATAAAAGAGTTTTGGATGATACTGTACTTATTCCTTTATTATTCACTAGTGCTGAAAGCCTATCTTGAGTCTTGACAGTTGACACAGGGTTTTCGTCCCTTGACATTTATACATTCAAAGAGAAACTAAGTTTTTAGTTTTACGTTAGCAAATAAAATAATTTAATTAAAATACTAGAGCTGACCTCGTGTTTGAACTTTTGCATCAAGATCTTACGCTCTGGTTCATCATCATCCCAGGTGGACTTTACTTTGGTACGCTGCAAAGCAGGAGTCTCAAAATCAGGCGCCTTGTAACTCAGAGGTGCCTGCACCAAGTCAAACAAGTTACCAACTGAAAAGACCTCTTTTAGTACTACGACTGAAAGGCAGAATGACGGAGGGGACGGGATCGGGCAAAAGCTTTTGCCAATAAGCTCAGTGGACTCATGCAGAGTCGATTGCCCTCTGGTGATCAAGTGTTGAAGCGGCATGGACCAGGAGATGGCCAATGTCCTTTATTTGGTTATTATGTCCCCGGCAAAGGTGCAGGTGTCCGTGCTCTGAAGCTTCAACGAAATCTCGGTGGAGAAGGACAAATCGTGATTTTTCTGATTTGTTGTAGGTTCCTTTTTGTAAAACAAGAGGTGATGTGTTTTTTTAGTTCTTTATTACGAGGTCCTCTGTGTAATTTAGGGTATAATCCCACCGACCAGTTTTAATGCAGTTTCTGGGTCCTTCATTTGGGACCCTTCCCTTGTTCAGAAAAAAATATAGATGCATATACGATCTATTCAAGTAATATACCTCTGTAGCTACATCACGAGCAGGATATTTGAACTCCCTAGAGTCATCAAGAAATTGCAAATGGAACACATTTGCCGTTTTCAAGAACTCGGTACCATCAAGAGTTGTCTATAGGTGATCTGCAGTTGCAACGGAATCACACACCACAACTGCATAGTAGTACCTGCAGCAAGATCAATATAATCATCAGAGAGGAGAACAAAGACCCTTGGCAAGTAGCAACATTTTCATATGGTAAATATCAATGATGGATAGACAAGGCCATAGACATATGCGCACAATCCCAAACATGTGAAGGAGAAGCCGCCATAGTTACATTTACACAACTGGAGTGGATCCTCTCGATGTAGCTTTTGTGATACGGATGAAACAGTCAAACACCTCTTTCTCGATTGTCCTTTGACAAAGATTCTTTGGCAATCAGTTAACATTGCCTTCAATATTACTCCACCGAATAGTATTAGCACGTTATTTGGGACGTGGTTGGATGGGATTGAGTCCCAAACAGCAAGACACATTCATGTAGGAGTATGTGCTTTATTATGGGCTATCTGGAATTGCAGAAATGTTTTGGTCTTTAACAAAACAACAAACACTCACTTTTTGTAGGTTATCTTCCGAGCCACTGCGTGGATCCGTATGTGGTCGTTACTCACTCCGACGGAGGCCAGGGAGCGTTTGGTTACTGGATCTATCCGACGGAAGATGGTAGCACGGGATATTTTCAGCCGGTTTGGATGGCGGTCATGTAATAGGATAGACAATTAGTTTTCTTATCTCTCTTTTGCCAGCCAGTTGTGGCTTTTATTTTGGTTTCTTAGCTCTTTGTGAGCAGCTTTTGTTTGAGACTTTGAGACTATTGTTGAACCTGTTTTTATTCGCTAATAAAGGTGGCCGTATGCATCATTCTGATGCAGAGGCTGGGGATGTCCCCTTTTCAAAAAAAAGTTACATTTACACAGGATCTGAACATTTTTATATTTTAATTAGCAAGAGAATATTATGGAGTGTATTGTTAAAAAAATCATTCAAACTCTTCTCGGTAAGTCCCAGACAAATAGAAGTAAACAAGATGATAATCAACAAAGGTATCTCTATGCTTTGTTGCTAACCTGAGCTTGTTTAGCTCATAAGTACGGAGCTTGTTGTTCTCAGTCTCATAGTCAAGGTCACTATCTTCTTTGCCATCATCGTCATCATCGTTGTTATCATCTTCCCCATCATCATCACCATCACTATCAGCGCCAATAAGAGCAGAAGGGCCTTGAGTTGCCTCAATGTTCATGCACTTCAGTCCAAATTCTGTTGGATATACCCAAACTGATACAACTCGCCCACCTTTCGGGATACAGGATGTCATGACCATATACAAGTCCACCGCCTGTTGAAAGGGCAAAACAAAGGAACACAATATCATTGAGCCCAAGCAGCCAAAGAGAATTTTTCATGACCAACACAAACTATAAATGCCAAGGGGTTTGTTCCATTGTTTGGATCTCCAATTAAGCAAAATACAGGATTTCGTTCAGTTAAATACGGACTATTATCAAAATATTTTGTTGGGGGTGCTGCAAAAATCATAGAAAGTGCTTGAATACTTAACCAAACAAACAATACACATACAAATGCAAAAAACAATCATTACAAGTGTGTTTGAGTAATGGGCATTTCTTTGTGAAGTTTTGGATTCAGTTCCACTCTAAGGGTTCAAATTTAAATTCCTTACCGAAACAGATCCTTAGGGGTAAGTTTGCACGGATGTTCTGAGATATTGGCAATTAGCACACCTGCAACACAAAGAAATGATGATGTTTGCGCTGATTTGGGTATACATAAATATGGACACATTTTAACTATATACATCATTGTGTGAGGATGTCTGGACCAAAGAACCCAGTAATTTGACAGCACTTCAGAATTTGTTCTTAATCCTGAATATCTACATTTGGTGCATTATCTCAACTAAAAACAGGCGGATTTTAGTGATACAGATTTCACATGTTCTCAACAAAACAAGAAGATGACAAATGAAAACATCTTTAAGGTAAACAACATGAATCTATGCATCGTACTTCAACCTAACAAACTAACAAAACAACATAGTTTTTTTTTTCAGAACTCCTTACTGTCTTATATTACTTTACAAAGGGAGTATTTAATAAACTGCCATCTAAACAACCCTTAAAGGTTTTATATAAGTCTGCCATAAACACACAAATGCACGACGGAAGAAATGCATATCAACCTCACAGAAAAGGAACAAGTTGGCCTCAAAACACATTCGATTCTGATGCAACTCAAATAATAAAACTGCCTTTTGAACATGGCTGAAATTGTTGAGGCAGACGGATTACTTGTCAAGATAATAGAAATTTGAACTGGCATGCACCTTAATATGATCCCAGTCCATATTCACAACAGCAAGCCTGTGAGTTTCCTTGTCAATCACAGGTGCATCATCATGCCTCGCCATCAAGTAATGAGCAATGTCACAGCCCACAGAGTACTGCAAAATAAACAAATGCATATTAATCTGTGTGCTTTTCTAGGAATGAAGCTGACAGATTTGGAAGGGAAACATCACCTGGTCATTGTCGTCCTCCTCTACCTCGTCATCGCTACTGGAACTCTCTTCTTCCTCTAGCCCATCCTCTTCTTCCTGCTCATGATCGAAAATGTTTTACGCAACCATGGTTTAGCCGAACCTACGCTCAACACCATTGATTTCTGTACACTATTCCTGAGGATCCATGCATGATTGATTAAAAAATGCAGTTGGCATGTATGTCTATTCATGAGGATCCATACATGGTTGATTAAAAAATATAGTTGACATGTATGTCATAGATCCACATGTAGTAGGATGTTAAATCGTATGGCATAGACAGTGGCGGAGCCAGGAAAACTTAATCAGGGGGGCCAACTGATGTTAAATCATGTTGGGGAGGGCCAAAGCCAGCAAAATCATCATAATACACAATATTAGCAGCAGATAATCCCTCATGTAGTGGCAAAATCTGCATGTTGACCTGGGCCGGGGCCCCTGCTAGCACCCCCCGCCTCCGCCACTGGGTATAGACCATAGGTTCGGCTGAACCATGGTCGTGAATCACGTCTCTCGCTCATGATCCTCCTCCTGACAAATCAGCTCCTCATGTTCCGCCTTTTCATAGTCCTTCTCGTCCCCCTCATCTTGGCTGAGATAGTAATGCAGCATGGGGTTCTCCCTGTCCCTGGCGCTCTTCTTGCGGCGTCTGCTGCGCTTGTCCACCGGCGCCGCCGAAGAATCGAACATGGGGTCCGTGAGCATGGGGGTCATGAACCTCGAGTCGAGGGCCACCTTGGCCTCCTTCCGCCGCATCGGCCGGAACCTCGGGTCGGTCCGTGCCGCCGCGAACCGCTCGTCCTCCGTCGCCCGCTTCATCTTCGAGTCGAGGGCCTCCTTCCGCCGCATCGGCCGGAACATCGGGTCGGCCCGCGCCGCCTCGTACCGCCCCTCCTCCGTCACCCGCTTCGTCTTCGAGTCGACATGCTTCACCTCAACCGAGCCTGCCACCGTAGCGTCGATCAGGAGCAGGAGCTCGAGTCGGGGGCGAGTGGCGGCGGGGGTGGATGCGGGAGAGGTTGTGGCGGCGGGTGGGGGACAAGGGCACCGACAACGCTACACGCTTATATCGAAGAAGAAAATGGCATGAAATTCATAAATTGCATGATTGGCGACCAAAGGTGGCCAACGGCCGGCTTTATGAAAAAATATTAGGAAAAGTAAAACGGGTCATGCCGTACCAGCACGTGGGCTCTAGGTCGCGACCCAGGCATTGCACATGGCAGGAGCCACAAGTCTCGAAATCACTAATTAAGAAATACTTGTTGCAAAGAACACTTCACTTTTCTAAATCGCGACAAGTGATGTACATGCAATACGTCACTTGTCGCAATATGGAAGTTTTCCCTTTTTTATAGATCCGTTTATTCAAAACGTTTTATCTCTTAAACCGTGCGTCCAAATCTCGAACTGTTTTTACTATTGTATTTCTCGCGTCGAGATCTTCTAAACTAGATCCCATATTGATAGATTTTGATGAACTTTTTTTACGAAAAAAAACCGGACGAAAAAACCGAACCGGGAGCATGATTTTTTTCCCTTTTCGAAAGAGGCACGCCCGCGCATCTCATGAAATCACAACCGTACCTCTCGTGGAAGCAAAACCACGACTCTCGTGGAAGGAAAAAAAACAAAAAACGCGTTTTTTTCATTTCCGAGAGGCACGGCCGTGACTCTCGCGAAGGCACAACCGTGCCTCTCACGAAAGCAAAACCATGACTCTCGCGAAAGAAAAAAAAACAAAAAACACGTATTTGTTTCCCTTTCCTAGAGGCACGGCCGTGACTTTCGCGAAAGTACAACCGTGCCTCTCGCGGAAGCAAAACCGTGACTCTCATGAAAGAAAAAAAAACAGAAAACGCGTTTTATTTTCC
>NC_041390.1:56520492-56522038 GCF_002162155.2 Triticum dicoccoides | reverse complement strand
TTTTGTTTTTCCCTTTTTCGAGAGGCACGGCCATGACTCTCGCAAAAGCACAACCGTGCCTCTCGCTGAAGCAAAACTGTGACTCTCGTGAAAGAAAAAAAAACAGAAAACGCGTTTTTTTTTCGTTTCCGAAAGGCACGACCGTGACTCTCGCTAAAGCACAACCGTGCCTCTCGCGGAAGAAAAACCATGACTTTCACGAAAGGAAAATAAAAGAAAGCGCATTTTTTTCGTCCAAAAAATCGAAAAAAAAATTGATCGAAAAGCTAAGAAAGACCGGGGGAAAACCAAAACATCGAAAACCCCCGAAAAAACCGTTTAAAAAGCCGAAAACGCGTGTGGAAAAATAAAAAAACAAAACCGAAGGGAGCGTCCAGAGCGCGACACGTGGCGAATGGCTGAGAGTGCGCCAAGTGACGCTGATCGTTGCGAGGCTCCGAAGGAGCGCTCGTTAACTAGTTGCTCCCCACAAGCCTGGCACCGTCCGTTAGCCGCGTGCCAGGCCAAGACTTTTACGGCCTGGCCCGTGAATTTGTGAACGGCTGAATTGCTCGTTACCAGCACGGCGTTGGGCCAGGCCCGTTGTGAACGGCTGAATTGCTCGTTACGCTGGAGCCACCCTCGCGCAGAGAGGAGAAGGACAATGCGATGCACGTGCTCATGCAACCATGGAGATGGTGGGAGCTCCCGCGATGCAGGAAAAGTAGGGCGGGATAAATTCGCTCACCTCCCGCCAAAACCACCCCCCTGTTTACACCCGACACTCTCACCACCCAAACCCTACACCACCATGTCCCCACTTCGAGCTTCGTCGTGTTGGGAGCTTCTTCACCGACGAGCAGGACGGCGGCGGTCGTCAGTGGCAAGCATTCTTCTTACTCTTACGCGAGTTGTCTTCTGCATCCTCTCACTCATGCGATGGTTGTAAGAAACCTCTAACTCTTGATCTTGTAGCTTAGATCTTTGAACAAGTGCTAGATCCGGATGGATTTGATGGTAGTTGTTACTAGTGAGTGTTTATCTAGACGATATGTCGTTTTGATGATAGTTGTTACTAGTGAGTGTTTATCTAGATGATATGTTGTCAAGATGAGATCGATTGTGATCAACTTATGTTGTAGTTGTTGGGTAACGTAGTAATTTCAAAAAAATTCCTACGCACACGCAAGATCATGGTGATGCATAGCAACGAGAGGGGAGAGTGTAATCTACATACCCTTGTAGATCGACAACGGAAGCGTTAGCACAACGTGGTTGATGTAGTCGTACGTCTTCACGGCCCGACCGCTCAAGCACCGAAACTACGGCACCTCCGAGTTCTAGCACACGTTCAGCTCGATGACGATCCCCGGACTCCGATCCAGCAAAGTGTCGGAGAAGAGTTCCGTCAGCACGACGGCGTGGTGACGATCTTGATGTACTACCGTCGCAGGGCTTCGCCTAAGCACCGCTACAATATTATCGAGGACTATGGTGGAAGGGGGCACCGCACACGGCTAAGAATATGATCACGTGGATCAACTTGTGGCCCTAGGGGTGTCCCTTG
>NC_041390.1:56503472-56520115 GCF_002162155.2 Triticum dicoccoides | reverse complement strand
AGGATTCCCCCCTTTACTAGTTGGAATAGGATTCGGGAGGGGGAAAAGAGGAGAGAGAGAAGGAAGGGGGGCGCCGCCCCCCTCTCCTTGTCCTATTCGGACTAGGGGGGAGGGGCGCGCGGCCCAGCCCTGGCCACCTCTCCTCTCTTCCACTAAGGCCCACTAAGGCCCATATACCTTCCGGGGGGGGTTCCGGTAACCTCTCGGTACTCCGGTAAAATCCCGATTTCACCCGAAACACTTCCGATATTCAAAAATAGGCTTCCAATATATCAATCTTTATGTCTCGACCATTTCGAGACTCCTCGTCATGTCCCCGATCCCATCCGGGACTCCGAAATCCTTCGGTACATCAAAACTCATAAACTCATAATATAACTGTCATCGAAACCTTAAGCGTGCGGACCCTACGAGTTTGAGAACAATGTAGACATGACCGAGATATGTCTCCAGTCAATAACCAATAGCGGAACCTGGATGCTCATATTGGCTCCTACATATTCTACGAAGATCTTTTATCGGTCAGACCGCATAACAACATAAGTTGTTCCCTTTGTCATCGGTATGTTACTTGCCCGAGATTCGATCGTCGGTATCTCAATACCTAGTTCAATCTCGTTACCGGCAAGTCTGTTTACTCGTTCCATAATACATCATCTCACAACTAACTCATTAGTTGCAATGCTTGCAAGGCTTATGTGATGTGTATTACCGAGAGGGTCCAGAGATACCTCTCCGACAATCGGAGTGACAAATCCTAATCTCGAAATACGCCAACCCAACATGTACCTTGGGAGACACCTGTAGAGCACCTTTATAATCACCCAGTTACGTTGTGACGTTTGGTAGCACACAAAGTGTTCCTCCGGTAAACGGGAGTTGCATAATCTCATAGTCATAGGAACATGTATAAGTCATGAAGAAAGCAATAGCAACATACTAAACGATCGGGTGCTAAGCTAATGGAATGGGTCCTGTCAATCAGATCATTCACCTAATGATGTGATCCCGTTAATCAAATAACAACTCTTTGTCCATGGTTAGGAAACATAACCATCTTTGATTAACGAGCTAGTCTAGTAGAGGCATACTAGTGACACTCTGTTTGTCTATGTATTCACACATGTATTATGTTTCCGGTTAATACAATTCTAGCATGAATAATAAACATTTATCATGATATAAGGAAATAAATAATAACTTTATTATTGCCTCAAGGGCATATTTCCTTCAGTCTCCCACTTGCACTAGAGTCAATAATCTAGTTCACATCGCCATGTGATTCAACACTAATAGTTCACATCACCATGTGAATAACACCCATAGTTCACATTGTCATGTGACCTATACCCGAAGGGTTTACTAGAGTCAGTAATCTAGTTCACATCGTTTATGTGATTAACACCCAAAGAGTACTAAGGTGTGATCATATTTTGCTTGTGAGATAACTGTTGGGGAACGTTGCAGAAAACAAAAAATTTCCTACGGTTTCACCAAGATCCATCTAGGAGTTCATCTAGCAACGAGTGATTGGATTACATCTACATACCTTTGTAGATCACGCGCGGAAGCGTTCAAAGAACGGGGATGAGGAAGGCGTACTCGACGTGATCCAAATCACTGGAGATCCTAGCGCCGAACGGACGGCACCTCCGCGTTCAACACACGTACGGTCAGCGTAACGTCTCCTCCTTCTTGATCCAGCAAGGGGGGAGGAGAGGTTGAGGAAGATGGCTCCAGCAGCAGCACGACGGCGTGGTGGTGATGGAGCTGCAGTACTCCGGCAGGGCTTCGCCAAGCACTATGGAGGAGGAGGATGTGTTGGAGAGGGAGAGGGAGGCACCAAAGGCAAGGGTAAGAAGTCCTCCATCTCCCCACTATATATAGGAGGGCCAAGGGGGGGGGCGCCGGCCCTAGGAGATCTAATCTCCTAGGGGGATGCGGCCAAGGGGAGGAATCCCTCCTCCCCAAGGCACCTAGGAGGTGCCTTCCCCTCCTAGGACTCTTCCTCCTTGAAACCCTAGGCACATGGGCCTCTTGGGGCTGGTGCCCTTGGCCCATGTAGGCCAAGGCGCACCCCCTACAGCCCATGTGGCCCCCCGGGGACAGGTGGCCCCACCCGGTGGACCCCGGGACCCTTCCGGTGGTCCCGGTACAATACCAGTGACCCCGAAACTTGTCCCGATGCCCGAAATAGTACTTCCTATATATAATTCTTTACCTCCGGACCATTCCGGAACTCCTCGTGACGTCCGGGATCTCATCCGGGACTCCGAACAACATTCGGGTTACTGCATATACATATCCCTACAACCCTAGCGTCACCGAACCTTAAGTGTGTAGACCCTACGGGTTCGGGAGACATGTAGACATGACCGAGATCGCTCTCCGGTCAATAAACAACAGCGGGATCTGGATACCCATGTTGGCTCCCACATGCTCCTCGATGATCTCATCGGATGAACCACGATGTCGGGGATTCAATTAATCCCGTATACAATTCCCTTTGTCAATCGGTATGTTACTTGCCCGAGATCTGATCGTCGGTATCCCAATACCTCGTTCAATCTCGTTACCGGCAAGTCACTTTACTCGTACCGTAATGCATGATCCCGTGACCAGACACTTAGTCACTTTGAGCTCATTATGATGATGCATTACCGAGTGGGCCCAGTGATACCTCTCCGTCATACGGAGTGACAAGTCCCAGTCTTGATCCATGTCAACCCAATAGACACTTTCGGAGATACCCGTAGTATACCTTTATAGTCACCCAGTTACGTTGTGACGTTTGGCACACCCAAAGCACTCCTACGGTATCCGGGAGTTACACGATCTCATGGTCTAAGGAAAAGATACTTGACATTGGAAAACTCTAGCAAACGAACTATACGACCTTGTGCTACGTTTAGGATTGGGTCTTGTCCATCACATCATTCTCCTAATGATGTGATCTCGTTATCAATGACATCCAATGTCCATAGTCAGGAAACCATGACTATCTGTTGATCAACAAGCTAGTCAACTAGAGGCTTACTAGGGACATGTCGGTGTCTATTATTCACACATGTATTACAATTTCCGGATAACACAATTATAGCATGAATAAAGACAATTATCATGAACAAGGAAATATAATAATAATGCTTTTATTATTGCCTCTAGGGCATATTTCCAACAATAATTTTAGTCAACGGGTCTGTCACATACAGATCCGTAAGTATTTTGCGAATTCTATGTCTACAATGCTCTGCACGGAGCTACTCTAGCTAATTGCTCCCACTTTCAATATGTATCTAGATCGAGACTTAGAGTCATCCAGATCTGTGTCAAAACTTGCATCGACGTAACTTTTTACGACGAACCATTTTGTCACCTCCATAATTGAGAAATATTTCCTTATTCCACTAAGGATAATTTTGACCGCTGTCCTGTGATCTACTCTTAGATCACTATTGTACTCCTTTGCTTAACACTGTGTTGGGTATACAATAGATCTGGTACACAGCATGGCATACTTTATAGAACCTATGGCTGAGGCATAGGGAATGACTTTCATTCTCTTTCTATCTTCTGTCGTGGTTGGGCTTTGAGTCTTACTCAATTTCACACCTTGTAACATAGCCAAGAACTCTTTCTTTGACCGATCCAATTTTTGAACTACTTCAAAATATTGTCAAGGTATGTACTCATTGAAAAAAACTTATCAAGCGTCTTGATCTATCTCTATAGATCTTGATGCTTAATATGTAAGCAGCTTCACCGAGGTCTTTCTTTGAAAAACTTCTTTCAAAAACACTCCTTTATGCTTTGCAGAATAATTCTACATTATTTCCGATCAACAATATGTCATTCACATATACTTATCAGAAATGTTGTAGTGCTCCCACTCACTTTCTTGTAAATACAGGCTTCACCGCAAGTCTGTATAAAACTATATGCTTTGATCATCTCATCAAAGCGCATATTCCAACTCCGAGATGCTTGCACCAGTCCATAGATGGATCGCTGGAGCTTGCATATTTTGTTAGCACCTTTAGGATTGACAAAACCTTCTGGTTGTATCATATACAACTCTTCTTTAATAAATCCATTAAGGAATGTAGTTTTGTTTATTCATTTGCCGGATTTCATAAAATGCGGCAATTGCTAACATGATTCGGACAGACTTAAGCATAGATATGAGTGAGAAACTCTCATCGTAGTCAACACCTTGAACTTGTCGAAAACCTTTTGCGACAATTCTAGCTTTGTAGATAGTAACTCTACTATCAACGTCCGTCTTCCTCTTGAAGATCCATTTAATCTCAATGGCTCGCCGATAATTGGGCAAGTCAATCAAAGTCCATACTTTGTTCTCATACATGGATCTCATCTCAGCTTTCATGGCCTCAAGCCATTTCGCGGAATCTGGGCTCATCATCGCTTCCTCATAGTTCGTAGGCTCGTCATGGTCAAGTAACATGACCTCCAGAACTGGATTACCGTACCACTCTGGTGCGGATCTCACTCTGTTTTTTCCTACGAGGTTCGGTAGTAACTTGATCTGAAGTTACATGATCATCATCATTAGCTTCCTCACTAATCGGTCTAGTAGTCACAGGAACAGATTTCTGTGATGAACTACTTTCCAATAAGGGAGCAGGTACAGCTACCTCATCAAGTTCTACTTTCCTCCCACTCACTTCTTTCGAGAGATATTCCTTCTCTAGAAAGGATCCATTCAAAGCAACGAATATCTTGCCTTCGGATCTGTGATAGAAGTATCCTATGAAGACGCACTTCTCCGATTTGGGTTTGAGCTTATCAGGTTGAAACTTTTTCACATAAGCATTGCAACCTCAAACTTTAAGAAACGACATCTTAGGTTTCTTGCCAAACCATAGTTCATACGGTGTCGTTTCAATGGATTTAGATGGTGCCCTATTTAACGTGAATGCAGCTGTCTCTAATGCATAACCCCAAAATGATAGTGGTAGATCGGTAAGAGACATCATAGATCGCACCATATCTAATAAAGTACGGTTATGACGTTCGGACACACCATTACATTGTGGTGTTCCAGGTGGCGTGAGTAGTGAAACTATTTCACATTGTTTTTAACTGAAGGCCAAACTCGTAGCTCAAATACTCTTCTCTACGATCAGGTCGTAGAAACTTTATTTTCTTGTTACGATGATTTTTCACTTCACTCTGAAATTCTTTGAACTTTTCAAATGTTTCAGACTTATGTTTCATCAAGTAGATATACTCATATCTGCTCAAATCATCTGTGAAGATCAGAAAATAATGATACTTGTCGCGAGCCTCAATATTCATCGGACCACATACATCAGTATGTATGATTTCCAACAAATCTGTTGCTCGCTCCATTGTTCCGAAGAACAGAGTCTTAGTCATCTTGCCCATGAGGCATGGTTCTCAAGCATCAACTGATTCATAATCAAGTGATTCCAAAAGCCCATCGGCATGGAGTTTCTTCATGCGCTTTACACCAATATGACCTAAACGGTAGTGCCACAAATAAGTTGCACTATCATTATTAACTTTCATCTTTTGGTTTCAATATTATGATTATGTGTATCACTACGATTGAGATCCAACGAACTATTTTCATTGGGTGTGTAACCATATAAGGTTTTATTCATGTAAACAGAACAACAATTTATTCTCTTACTTAAATGAATAACCGTATTACAATAAACATGATCAAATCATATTCATGCTCAACGCAAACACCAAATAACACTTATTTAGGTTCAACACTAATCCCAAAATTATAGGGAGTGTGCGATGATGATCATATCAATCTTGGAACCACTTCCAACACACATCATCACTTCACCCTTAACTAGTCTCTGTTTATTCTGCAACTCCCGTTTCGAGTTACTAATCTTAGCAACTGAACTAGTATCAAATACTGAGGGGTTGCTATAAACACTAGTAAAGTACGCATCAATAACATGTATATCAAATATACTTATGTTCACTTTGCCATCCTTCTTATCCGCCAATCACTTGGGGTAGTTCCGCTTCCAGTGACCAGTCCCTTTGCAGTAGAAGCACTTAGTCTTAGGCTTAGGACCAGACTTGGGCTTCTTCACTTGAGCAGCAACTTGCTTGCTGTTCTTCTTGAAGTTCCCCTTCTTCCCTCTGCCCTTTTCTTGAAACTAATGGTCTTGTCTACCATCAACACTTGATGTTTTTCTCGATTTCTACCTTCGTCAATTTCAGCATTACGAAGAGCTTGGGAATCATTTCTGTTATCCCTTGCATATTATAGTTCATCACGAAGTTCTACTAACTTGGTGATGGTGACTAGAGAATTATGTCAATCACTATCTTATCTGGAAGATTAACTCCCACTTGATTCAAGCGATTGTAGTACCCAGACAATCTGAGCACATACTCACTAGTTGAGCGATTTTCCTCCATCTTTTAGCTATAGAACTTGTTGGAGACTTCATATCTCTCAACTCGGGTATTTGCTTGAAATATTAACTTCAACTCTTGGAACATCTCATATGGTCCATGACGTTCAAAACGTCTTTGAAGTCCCGATTCTAAGCCGTTTAAGCATGGTGCACTAAACTATCAAGTAGTCATCATATTGAGCTAGCCAAACGTTCATAACGTCTGCATCTGCTCCTGCAATAGGTCTGTCACCTAGCGGTGCATCAAGGACATAATTCTTCTGTGCAGCAATGAGGATAAACCTTAGATCACGGATCCAATCCGCATCATTGCTACTATCATCTTTCAACACAATTTTCTCTAGGAACATATCAAAAATAAAACAGGGGAGCTAAACGCGAGCTATTGATCTACAACATAGATATGCTAATACTACCAGGACTAAGTTCATGATAAATTAAAGTTCAATTAATCATATTACTTAAGAACTCCCACTTAGATAGACATCCCTCTAATCCTCTAAGTGATAACGTGATCCAAATCAACTAAACCATGTCCGATCATCACGTGAGATGGAGTAGTTTCATTGGTGAACATCACTATGTTGATCATATCTACTATATGATTCACGCTCGACCTTTCGGTCTCCGTGTTTTGAGGCGATATCTGTATATGCTTGGCTCGTCAAGTATAACCTGAGTATTCTGCGTGTGCAACTGTTTTGCACCCGTTTTATTTGAACGTAGAGCCTATCACACCCGATCATCACGTGGTGTCTCAGCACGAAGAACTTTCGCAATGGTGCATACTCAGGGAGAACACTTCTTGATAATTAGTGAGAGATCATCTTAAAATGCTACCGTCAATCAAAGCAAGATAAGATGCATAAAAGATAAACATCACATGCAATCAATATAAGTGATATGATATGGCCATCATCATCTTGTGCTTGTGATCTCCATCTTTGAAGCACCGTCGTGATCACCATCGTCATCGGCGCGACACCTTGATCACCATCGTAGCATCGTTGTCGTCTCGCCAATCTTATGCTTCAAAGACTATCGCTACCGCTTAGTGATAAAGTAAAGCATTACAGCGCAATTGCATTGCATACAATAAAGCGACAACCATATGGCTCCTACCAGTTGCCGATAACTTGGTTACAAAACATGATCATCTCATACAATAAAATTTAGCATCATGTCTTGACCATATCACATCACAACATGCCCTGCAAAAACAAGTTAGACGTCCTCTACTTTGTTGTTGCAAGTTTTACGTGGCTGCTACGGGCTTAAGCAAGAACCAATCTTACCTACGCATCAAAACCACAACGGTAGTTTGTCAAGTTGGTGTTGTTTTAACCTTCGCAAGGACCGGGCGTAGCCACACTCGGTTCAACTAAAGTTGGAGAAACTGTCACCCGCTAGCCACCTTTGTGCAAAGCACGTCGGGAGAACCAGTCTCGCGTAAGCGTACGCGTAATGTCGGTCTGGGCCGCTTCGTCCAACAATACCGCCGAACCAAAGTATGACATGCTGGTAAGCAGTATGACTTATATCGCCCACAACTCACTTGTGTTCTACTCGTGCATATAACATCAACACATAAAATCTAGGCTCTGATACCACTGTTGGGTAACGTAGTAATTTCAAAAAAATTCCTACGCACACGCAAGATCATGGTGATGCATAGCAACGAGAGGGGAGAGTGTAATATACGTAACCTTGTAGATCGACAACGGAAGCGTTAGCACAACGTGGTTGATGTAGTCGTCCGTCTTCATGGCCCGACCGATCAAGCACCGAAACTACGGCACCTCCGAGTTCTAGCACACGTTCAGCTTGGTGATGATCCCCGGACTCCGATTCAGCAAAGTGTCGGGGAAGAGTTCCGTCGGCACGACGGCGTGGTGACGATCTTGATGTACTACCGTTGCAGGGCTTCGCCTAAGCACCGCTACAATATTATCGACGACTATGGTGGAAGGGGGCACCGCACACGGCTAAGAATATGATCACGTGGATCAACTTGTGTCCCTAGGGGTGTCCCTTGCCTCCGTATATAAAGGATCAAAGGGGGGGTTGCGGCCGGCCAGGAGAGGGCGCGCCAGGAGGAGTCCTACTCCCTCCGGGAGTAGGATTCCCCCCTTTCCTAGTTGGAATAGGATTTGGGAGGGGGAAAAGAGGAGAAAGAGAAGGAAGGGGGGCGCCGCCCCCCTCTCCTTGTCCTATTAGGACTAGGGGGAGGGGCGCACGGCCCAGCCCTGGCCACCTCTCCTCTCTTCCACTAAGGCCCATATACCTCCAGGGGGGTTCCGGTAACCTCCCGGTACTCCGGTAAAATCCCGATTTCACCCGAAACACTTCCGATATCCAAATATAGGCTTCCAATATATCAATCTTTATGTCTCGACCATTTCGAGACTCCTCGTCATGTCCCCGATCCCATCCGGGACTCCGAACTCCTTCGGTACATCAAAACTCATAAACTCATAATATAACTGTCATCGAAACCTTAAGCGTGCGGACCCTACGGGTTCGAGAACAATGTAGACATGACCGAGACATGTCTCCGGTCAATAACCAATAGCGGAACCTGGATGCTCATATTGGCTCCTACATATTCTACGAAGATCTTTTATCGGTCAGACCGCATAACAACATACGTTGTTCCCTTTGTCATCGGTATGTTACTTGCCCGAGATTCGATCGTCGGTATCTCAATACCTAGTTCAATCTCGTTACCGGCAAGTCTCTTTACTCGTTCTGTAATACATCATCTCACAACTAACTCATTAGTTGCAATGCTTGCAAGGCTTATGTGATGTGTATTACCGAGAGGGCCCAGAGATACCTCTCCGACAATCGGAGTGACAAATCCTAATCTCGAAATACGCCAACCCAACATGTACCTTTGGAGACACCTGTAGAGCACCTTTATAATCACCCAGTTACGTTGTGACGTTTGGTAGCACACAAAGTGTTCCTCCGGTAAACGGGAGTTGCATAATCTCATAGTCATAGGAACATGTATAAGTCATGAAGAAAGCAATAGCAACATACTAAACGATCGGGTGCTAAGCTAATGGAATGGGTCATGTCAATCAGATCATTCACCAAATGATGTGATCCCGTTAATCAAATAACAACTCTTTGTCCATGGTTAGGAAACATAACCATCTTTGATTAACGAGCTAGTCTAGTAGAGGCATACTAGTGACACTCAGTTTGTCTATGTATTCACACATGTATTATGTTTCCGGTTAATACAATTCTAGCATGAATAATAAACATTTATCATGATATAAGGAAATAAATAATAACTTTATTATTGCCTCTAGGGCATATTTCCTTCAGTAGTGTGATTTTCATGCTTGCCATTGTTCTTTGGGTTGCCTGTACATTGTTTGTGTAGTGTGTGATTTTCATCACCCTGCACTCCACAAATAAGGATGATTATTAGTTCGAGGATTGGTTGTGAAAGATGGTGATTTGATGACTAGAGAGGGTGTAAAAGCGAAAGTGTCAAGCAAATAACTGGACAAAAACTAAGCAGACTCAAGATGAGAAAAGTAATAGATCAAGAATAACATGGCAGAACCAAAACTACTCAAAGCAAGACGATGCTTCAAGCACATGAACAGAAACAAACATGAGCTGAAAAAGTAGAAATACGAGATGAATACACCTGTTTGTTTCCAGAGTTCAACTTGTTGTCACCAGCTCTACACCTTCATTAAGAGAGGCTATGCACGCATGCACCCAAGTCCAACAACATCACCCGCTGATGACTAAGCCTTATTCTTCATTAGCACATGCTTCACCCGCTTGGCCTGCTCACTAATGGCAACTCTCGAAGTAACCACCAAACCTTCACAAAAATTCGCGGAAAATCCATACCTTGGGTGCACAACGACTGACACCTAACCATCTAGGAGATGCCAAGTCTCCAAGGGTAACAAGCAGATCACCGCCTGATGTAACTCACTCTTGTTTGGTGCTCAACCAAACTCAAACTCCAACACTCAAAGGATTCTTGCAAGAACAAGTTAGAGAGAGGGAGGGGAAAGTCGACATATTAGATCAACATCTCTAAGAATTCAGCTCTACTCCTAACCCTACCTAGTGGGCCTCAGGTGTTATTTATAGGCGCACAAACACAACGAGCCGTCACCACTAGATATTCCTGTACGGACATGTCCAACGTTCAAGTTTATCTTCAACACTTAGAGTTGAGCACACATGCATCAACCTCCTAGAGCTTCAATCACAACATTGAAGCTCTGATTCCCATTAATATTGCAAGTAATCTACATAAGTGACAGAAAGTTGAAGAAGGCTTGTATTGTGTTGTTGACACTAAGCATACAAATATAGTTCTGTAGTCGTCCTTTGAACGTAGGACGAAGACAATCTACTATCTACATCATATCATCATACTTATCACAATACTCTATTTTACTTAATACTTTGATATGCATGCTCGATAGGGGTCTTGGGGTGGAGTATTAGCTATAGATGTAGTTGGATAACCGTATACGGATATCTCGACATGATGCCTAGATGCAATTATGCAATGTATAATCATATACATAAACACTACAATTTAATTAGTACATAAATGTAAATTGTTCACCACATCATGTTGTATTTTATTGGAGAGATGCCTCTAGTGAAACTATGGATCCCAGTCCATCCATCCCTTTTGCTTTCAACCTCTATCAAAACGCTTATACAATTCTTTGCTTTTATTTCTTTTGATGCAATCATTACTTCCAAACACAAGTTATTCTAATCGTTGTAACTAGCAAGACTAGTAATGCTGACAATCTTACTAGTTTTGTTCTTGCTAGGCAAGTTTTGTGCTGGTGTGTGCAAGTACTAATTATTGGTTACAAATCAAACGCTCCAACTAATTCAATTAACCTTAAGGTCGTTAACTTGAGTGAAAATTGCTGCTTACCTACAAACGTCTGCACTTGTGGGGCCAGCACATTTCCTAGATTAGAGGAAGCACCCGCCTGCTCCACGTCTTCTGTAGGTTGCTCAGGCACCCGGACCTGCTCGGTTTTCCCGAGCCCCCACCAGCCGCTTAGGATCCTCAAGACCAAGTGTGGTTTCTTTGTTATTGGGATAGGGGAACTCTTTAGGATCCATCCCCCAAAGGCTTGGGGCGTCACTTAGAGCTCTGAGGTTGCTCAGACTCCACGGGCCTTCCTTACGAGCTCCATAGATGGCCACTCAGACGGCCCCTCCATTGACACCTTCTCGGGGCATGTCGCAAGGGGCTCCTTGGGCATTGAGCTTGGAGCTTCTTGCACGGAACGAAATAATGGCAGAAGAGCGCCAACGATGGCATTACACATACAAACATCTCACGGAGATGGGCAAAGATTGCCAGCATCACTATAGAGATGCGAGGTGAAGAAGGTGATACCAAATCTTCCAAAACGGCAAGGAAGAAGGCTCATGATTTCATTGGGCTTCATATTTGGGGGATACATCGCCAGCTCACGAAGTCCCCCTCACTAGCTGGTTGGGACCAACGTCTTCCTCTGCTTCCCCATCCGCTCCTTGTTGACAATATAGTACTAGGGGATGATGGCGCTCTTGGCACGCCAAGACGACGAGGAACCGATGCATGTTTTCTTCTCGTGAGCCATGGTGGCGGCATGGGTTCAGGAAGCAGAAGATTCGAGGCGAAAAGGCGTAGAGTCTGAAAGGGGCGTAAGGAGGAAGATATGGGAAGGGAGAAACAAGGTGTGGAGCGCGAGGCTTTGTAAGGCGAAGGAAGTGGGCAGCCGCTCTACGATTAAAGGCAAGGCATGATTCCCTTTAACGCCAAGAGTGGGCGATGGTTTTAGTACACATGGAGACTCAAACGACGCCTCCTCTCCAATGCCAATGACATGGCGCCTACGTCGACCCATCAAGGAGAGGCCCTCACTCCAGTCTCGCCCTCTTCACATCCATCGCCTAATGGCATGGCTGAGGTTTATTGTCAATAGTACGGGAAACAAGTTCCCTGAGCCTACTGAAATGGGATGAGCTTCGCGCCATAAGGCCCAAGAAACAAGGGCATAGGGCAGAACACCAAGAGTCAATGTCGGGGCTCCCCCGAGCACAAGCTCTCAAGGAAATCACACAATGCCTCCGAACACCCTCAATCCTCCTGAGCTCTATGACTTCGACTTCAATAACGACGAAGACAACACGAGGGACCAAAGGAGTGCTCACCCCCGCCCCCCCTTGGACTCCCTAGAGCACTAACTATGCACTCGTAGGCCATCCAAGGGGGATGTCAATCGAATTTAATGCAAAGCATGTGGAGCTCCCCTGGGGTTTCATGGGTCAATCAGTGCATTTAAGCAAGGATTAGAAGTCTACATCGACCTACGTTCCACAGGAGCTGATAATGACAAAAGCCTATCACCTACCATAGGGTGCGAGAGCGCGTGGATGGCCAAGTCAGAAGTTGAACAAAATAGCTTATGATGAAGCACTACCTATTTTGACGATGTAGTACTACCTACACACATAGTCATTTAATTGCAGATCATTTACAATATAATCACAATTTAATTAAAATAGATGCAAAGCTTCAGCTTTGGTTGCTCAGACTGAAATATTGAACTCTATTGGATAGTAAAACATGTAGATAACTTTTAAAAATGCTCTAGGCATTACTCATGAAATTGTCATTGCCCAAGGTTAAAAAATTAGTGGTGCATGTACATCTGTAAACTGTTTTTCTCCTAACAAAAAACAATGATATACATTAGATGGTAGCAACAAGTAGATAGATTTGAGACACAACAAGAAAGAATCATCATGCATCCATGAAGAAAATTGATGAGAAGGTAATCTTCAATCGATATAGCTACATCCATTGGCGGGAAACCGCTAAAAAACATGTCATGAGTTAGGATTTACACAGTTCAAACCAAGGAGGGAAGGGCAAGGCATGTAGACCGAACGAAGCGAAAGAGATCAACCACATCCCTGCCCCCACATCCTTCTCGCATTGCTGATGTTGCCCCTCACGCCATTACAGCTCGAAAAAGAATGATCGAACATGTGTGGAATTGAACAGACGCACGACTACGGCTCTTGCCGCATCGAGGCGGGATTGAGCATCCAGTTGGTCGCAACAACATAGCCAGAGGTCTCCATAGGGGACCTGGTCAAAGGAGAATGATGGTGGTGGTGATGGCAGTAGCGGCACAGAACCTCGTGACAGAGGAATCGAAAGGGGGTGTGGTTTTGGGGATGAGCATAGCAAAGAGACACTGGCAACCCACTTCTTGGTCATATGAAGTGACCCACGGCGGGAAGTGTGTAAGCGAAGGCACACAGACAGTAGCACGGGTAGAGCCGCAGAGACGAATGTACGCATCGTGGGGATTGGTTTCTTTAGACTTGCATCATGGGGGATAGGTGCATAGCACAGAACGGGCTGTTAGTATCTTTTTATTTGGGCCTATGTGCGCCTTTGACCATCTGGATAACAGGTTGCGGAGTAGCGTTCTGGTTACAGGGGCTGAGCCGGTCACGTGATTGTGAGAAGTTAAAAGATTAGCACATGCGAGTGATGGAACGACCCAGAGATCTAAACCCCAAGTAAGTGTGATCGGACGGATGAGGACGTCTGATCCTTGTGGAAGGCCGTAGGTAGCTTAGTTTTACTGTTTTTAATAGTAAGCCCCGCTTGAGTGGTTGTGAGATGTCTATATAGACTTTTTACATGTAAAAACATGCCCACAATCGTACCATCTTCTCCTACGTCTACCTCCATGTCATTGCCGATTATGTCACTAATTGCTTCTTCAGCATCCCGACACATCATATCCACACATGATCCATTTGAACCCGTATCCCCTAAGGGTTTTAGTTGGCACAAAAATCTTAGTAGAAACTTCCCAAATTCCCGCGATCCCTCCTCCAAAGACTTCTTCTTCCAGACTTCTCCGACTGGGATGGAACATGAACAAGATATATCCTCTAGATCCTTGCATTCAATCCCCTTCCAAGAGGCACCAAGCCCTAGCCAAAGAATTTGACATCGCCTACACAATTGTTGACCTATCTGACAACAATTTTGCGATCACTTGCAGTTGCACAGACCCTACTTTCCCACCTCCACTCTATATGATACTCTTTGATTGAGACAACTTAAAACTCTTTATCAACCCCTCAACTCGATCCATGACTGCCGCGGCAGAACAACCGACACCGCAAGCTAGAGTTTATGAAGGTGAGTCTACACTCATATGTCCTAGCAAATACAGAAGGTCTTTGTTGTGGTGGGACGGGAGAAAGGAATGAGAGACAGGGGCCCAGAACCCTACCTGCAATCGCCTACCGAGTCGTCTCTAACAAAACCTAACCGTCACGAGTTAATCTTCCGAAAATTGTGTGACTAACGGTGTTGTTCCTTCCCTTTTCTTCTAGACTAAAAAAGGCCATCAGGTCTAGTATTATTAAATAAATTACAACGGGGCTTCGTCCCTTGCGAAGCCACACAGAGACGCCAAAGACGCCGACATAACTCCCAGGCCCTCGCGTCGCTCCCTCCCCAGGGTGACAAGGGCGGCGGCCCCCAGCCCCCCATAGCCTCCCTCTCCCGCCTCCTTCTCCTTCTCGCCGTCGCTAGTGGCCTCCGGCAGGCAAAGCCTGTGCGGAGCCGGCGGCGGCGGGGCACTCTTCGGCTGCTCTTCGCACGTGAGTTGGGGACATGGCGTGTGGATGGTGGCTGACCGGCGCTCGGCTCTGGGCCGGTGTCCTCGCTCGCGGTGGAGGTGGTCTCCGGCGCGCGGCGCATTGGCTGGCACGGCGCTCGGCGTGCTGTTGCGGGCGAGTGGTCGCGGTCGTAGGCGCCTGTGCGGGCTATATCTGGTCCCTGCTATGCGTCCCGGAGGCGTCCCTCGTGAGCTGCGGCCGGCGCGGATGGTGGTCCTGGGGTGAAGGGAGGCTCAGCCACCTGCTGCGCGTCCCGGGGGCGCCCGTTTGCTGCGTTCCTCTGGCTTGGCGTCATGGTGGTGCCGGCTGGTGCTTCGGCTGGCGGGCTGATCTGGCAGCTCGTCCGGCGAGTTGGGGTGGGGTGGCGGCCCCCCTTCCTGCTCAGGGATCCTCTTTGGTCGTGCTGCGTGCGGTGGCCATGCGGTGGTGGTCTACGGTTGCTGGGGCGGCGGCCCCAGATTCGGTGGTGGCGGCTTCGACCAGGGGTGGTGCTTGTCTGGTTGTGGCGGGTCGAGGGATCCCGTGGCCAGTTGGAGTCAGACGGCTGGCCTCAATGCTCTACAAGGATTGGTGGGCGGCGGTTTGTGGCCGGCCGATTCGGGAAGTTGGTGGTTGAGCTTCACCGGGAGAAATCCTATCTCCGGCCTTTGCCGGATGCGGCGGCGGCGACGCTCGCGGGCGCCGCAATCTTTCTTGGACGCGTCGCTGCAGTGTGTTGCCTCTCCCCTCTCCCCGTGGCCTTGGCTCCCGAGGGAAACGTCAGATCCGCAGGATAAGGCGATGAAGGCGCCTTCACGTCTTCTTCCTCCTTGGGGCATCGTCTCGGAGCCGGTTACAACTGGAGAACCGGTGGTTGACGGCATCTTCGCCGTGGTGGTTTGTGACGCATGAATAATTAGGCTACAGTAATCCCACATTAATGATGCCATGTCACCACGATTACTGTTGTTAATCTCGTGTTAGTTCAAAATCGATTCGAAATTCAAACTTAAAATAAAGTCAAATGGTAAAGATTTTCAAATATTAAAACTAAAATGTTGGGGTGTTGCCAAATAATGCATAGGTAATTATTGTGGAGAAACCACAATTTTATAAAACATTTAAAGGCTCTAAAGTAATTAGAACGCAGCTATGAGAATTAATTAAATGCCCTTTTAAAAATTATAATAATGCAAACTATTTTAATTAGGTGTCATACTTATTGGGGCAGTAGAATAAATTATAACATTAATTTAGGAGTTGTATTTATATTTTCTAAAACAACAATTAGAAGAATAAAATGGAAAAAAATAAATAAAAAGAAAAGGAAAAACAAAACTAACAAAAAAAGGGAAAGAGAAACCCCCTGCCCTCTCGGGCTTCGGCCCAGCAGGCTACAGGCCCAGCCGGCCGACCCCTCACTCTACTTAACCCCCCACCCATTTCAAACCCTAGGGCAACCACCCCCACTTCCCCGATCGATCCAGATCTGGATCAGGATCACCCCGT
>NC_041390.1:56490570-56503110 GCF_002162155.2 Triticum dicoccoides | reverse complement strand
CTCTAGCATCACCAAGCACCACGTGCCTGGCCCCTTGCCGCGTCGAAGACCCACCTCGCTGGCGAGCCCGCGCCCAAGGATGGCCGCCTCCGCCCCGCACCTCTACTTCGCTTCGCCGGCGCCCCGTTACCTGATGCCGACCACCCCACCTTGCGACCGGACGTCGCCGCCACTGGAGCTCCTTGCCCCGGAGTGCTCCCTCGCCGGTCTGCTTCGTCTACGTCGACGCCGACGTCTCCGACCACCACCCTGACCCCCGCTGCCACGAGCCCTGCACCCCGCCGTGAGCCTCGCTCCCTCCCTCTCCATGCGCCCGCCGCGCTCACCGCGCCCCGGGGCCATCCCAGCCGCGCCTGCACCTCCCAACCGTTGCGTGCCGCCCGCCTGCACTGCTGCCGCCGTTCGTCGGCCGCGCCCAGCGCATGGCCTCGCTCCCCGGTCCCTGCAGCCACCCTCGTCGTCCTCGCCTTGCCGCTCCAGCCCCGGGCCGCTGATGCCTGCCGCCGACGCCTGCCGACTTGACTCGCCCGCCGCTCGCCTCCTGCGCCAGTGCCCACGGCCTGCTGCTTGCTCCGGTCCGCCTGACCTTGCCGGCGGCGACCTGCATCCGCCCCGCGGCCATCCTGCCAGCCACCGCGCCATCGCCCTGGCCGGTGCCCCGCCGCAGCCCCGGTTGCCTCGCTCCGCGGCGCCCGTGCCCAACGCCCGCTATGCCCCTGAGTCTATGACATGGGGGCCCCACGCCCCAGGACATTAAAAAAAAGAAAAAAATAAATATAAAAAACTAATTAATTAATTAATTAATTTACTCAATTAATCCTGTTAATTAACTTAATTAAGTCTGTTAAATTAACCTAATCACTTATTAAACTAACTAATCGTGTTTAGTTAAACTCTATCAATGACAATGGGCCCCACATACACTATTCACTTTGGACTAGTCAAAATGTTGACTGGGTCAAGCCAGCCCCTGGCCCCACATGTCATATGTATATACACATTGCTGGGTACACTCATGTGTACCCATAGCAGTTTTTCTTTTGATTATTTCGAATTACATTAAATCCAGAAATTCCAGAATTTGTTTAAATCTTCGAAAAATCATATAAAATAAACTATAACTCGGATGGAAAAACTTGGTACATGAAAGTTGCTCAGAACGATGAGACCAATCCGGATACGCAGCCCGTTCGTCCGCCACGCATCCCTAGCATAGCGAACACGCAACTTTCACCCTCCGATTCATCTGTCCGAAAACGCGAAACACCGGGGTTATTTTCCTGGATGTTCCCCCCCTTCACCGGTACCACCTCGTACCGCGTTAGGGCACACCTAGCATCATGCTTTGTCATGTCATGCATCGTCATGCATTTGTTTGCATTATATTTATTGTTTCTTCCCCCTCTTCTCTTGCTAGACACCGAGACCGACGCCGCTGCTACCCAGTACGACTACGGTGTTGACGACCCCTCTCTCTTGCCAGAGCAACCAGGCAAGCCCCCCCTTTGATCACCAGATATCGCCTACTCTTCTCCCTACTGCTTGCATTAGAGTAGTGTAGCATGTTACTGCTTTCTGTTAATCCTATTCTGATGCATAGCCTGTCCTTGCTATTACTGTTGTTACCTTTACCTGCAATCCTAATGCTTAGTATAGGATGCTAGATTATCATCAGTGGCCATACATTCTTGTCCGTCTGCCATGCTATATTATCGGGCCGTGATCACTCGGGAGGTGATCACTCGGGAGGTGATCACGGGTATATACTATATACTATATACATGATACATGTGGTGACTAAAGTCGGGTCGGCTTGTGGAGCACCCGCGAGTGATTCATGGATTGGGGGCTGAAAGGACCTTTGTCCCAACGGCCCTCTGTGTGGATCTTTGTGGCGAAGCGACAGGGCAGGTTGTGACCACCTAGGAGAGAGGTGGGCCTGGCCCTGGTCGGTGTTCGCGGATACTTAACACGTTTAAGGAGATCTTGGTATTTGATCTGAGTCTGGCTACTGGCCTATACGCACTAACCATCTACGCGGGGACAGTTATGGGCACTCGACGTCGTGGTATCAGCCGAAGCCTTCGTGACATCAGCAATGGAGCGGCGCGCGCTGGATTGGACTGGAATGCCTACTAGGCTAGGACTGCTTCCGGCCGCCCACGCAACATGCAGGTGTGCTAAGGGCGATGGGCCCAGACCCCTGGGCGCTTAGGTTTAGACCGGCGTGCTGACCTCTCTGTTGGTCTAGGTGGGGCTGCGACGTGTTGATCTTCCGAGGCCGGGCATGACCCAGAAAAGTGTGTCCGGCCAAATGGGATCGAGCGTGTTGGGTAATGTGGTGCACCCCTGCAGGGAAGTTAATCTATTCGAATAGCCGTGATCTTCGGTAACAGGACGACTTGGAGTTGTACCTTGACCTTATGACAACTAGAACTGGATACTTAATAAAACACACCCTTCCAAGTGCCAACCGGTGGTCGCTCTCTCACAGGGCGACGAGGGGAGGATCATCGGTTAGGGTTATGCTATGCGATGCTACTTGGAGGTCTTCAGTCTACTCTCTTCTACATGCTGCAAGACGAGGCTGCCAGAAGCGTAGTCTTCGAAAGGACTAGCTATCCCCCCTTATCCCGGCTTTCTGCAGTTCAGTCCACATATAATAGCCTTATTCCAGTTGATACCAATGCATACATATGTAGTGTAGCTCCTTGCTTGCGAGTACTTTGGATGAGTACTCACGGTTGCTTTCTCCCTCTTTTCCCCCTATCCCTTCTACCTGGTTGTCACAACCAGATGTTGGAGCCCAGGAGCCAGACGCCACCTTCGACGACGACTCCTACTACACCGGAGGTGCCTACTACTATGTGCTGCCCGCTGACGACGACCAGGAGTAGTTAGGAGGATCCCAGGCAGGAGGCCTGCGCCTCCTTCGATCTGTATCCCAGTTTGTTCTAGCCTTCTTAAGGCAAACTTGTTTAACTTATGTATGTACTCAGATATTGTTGCTTCCGCTGACTCGTCTATGGTCGAGCTCTTGTATTCGAGCCCTCAAGGCCCCTGGCTTGTAATATGATGCTTGTATGACTTATTTTATTTGTAGAGTTGTGTTGTGATATCTTCCCGTGAGTCCTTGATCTTGATCGTACACATTTGCGTGCATGATTAGTGTACGGTCAAATCGGGGGCGTCACAAGTTGGTATCAGAGCCGACTGCCTGTAGGAATCCCCCTTCACACTCCTTGGCCGAAGTCGAGTCTAGACATTGCAAAAACTTTTTACTAACATGGTTGTGTGTCTTACGAGCCCACGTCGCCATTTGGGTGGTATTAGGATCTTTTACTCCTCGTCTATACCCTGGGACTCTGAACTCTCTTCTATTCGGGTTAAATGAATTTTGCTAAATCTAACATTAGGATCTCGTTATCACTTTCTCCTGGAGAGCCCTTCATTACAGATGATCGACTGCTTCAACAGAAGATTCTGATAATACTCTCCGATGTTCTCCCGAAACCTTGTGCCATTGCTTTTGCAATTCCCTACCAGTGAAAAATCCCTATGGATAAATACTTACACCTGTCATTCTTAATTTTATTCCCGGTTGGTCTTGTTATTACAAGATACCCCGAAATACTCGTCGTTGTTTCGATAATCCTTTGAGCTTACTGCCTTGCTGTTTTTTTGTCACATGAATACCCCTACGGATAATCTCGCACTTATCAAGTATCCGCTCATCCCCCAATTGATCATGTGTTTCATAATGGTCACCAAAATACTATTCGATCCTCCAAAAATCCTTAGTAGCTTATTGCTCTGCACTACTTGTCTGCTTGCATGATGGATGCTTTCCATATGTCTGGCAATATTCGTTAGTATCCTTAGACACCGTCATTTTGATCCCTTTAATTCAACATGAGTGCGAATGCACGCAATCATCAGTTGATCCTTTTATACTATCTTTCCGGCTCAGACGTCATTTTAAACATGAGCTGGTTCTCAACAAATCCAATTGCCGTTGATTGTACCCCTAAGGCTATTCAACTTATCCATCCCTAATCAGAACATTGCTTCTGATCCCTTGATTTGAAAATCATAATTCCTTTGCATTTGAGCTCTGAATTAGTCAGTTGTTTCTATAGTCTGATCTCCTTGCATTGTCTCTTCCTCTGGTTGAGTACCGATGCTCACATCAGACCCCTGGTGGACCACCAGATCCTTTGTTGGATTTTATCCGACAACGTCCTTCATATTCTATAAGCTGGTGAGTCTTTCCTCGGATACATAATGCTTTTGGTAAATTGTATCCTCTCTTTTCTCAACCATGCTCTGTTTTCGAGCTGGTGGTATTTACGATTGAAGTTTGTGGTTTATGTCCCTAAGATGCCCTAATGGGTTGAACCTATGCATTCCTTAATATGTGTGAACTCGGAAGTTTCACGGGTCATACTCATCTGGTATTTCACCAGGTAAAACTATCAACACTAATGCCATTATCGAAACGAGAAGTGAATGTAAGGTTATGCTTTGGAGAAGTGGGAGTCGACCTTGGATTTTGTGTTCATGCCCATGGACCCGAGGTGGAACTTATCATGGGAGCTTCTCGTAGTAATAATAATCCCCTTGTTATAACTTCTTCTCTTATCTATGCTTGGTCTTTTGCGACCGTGGTTTCGACCATATTGTTCTTCTTTGATCCCATTTCTTGGGCAAGTTTAAGTGCTTGCCTTCTACAAATGATTTCACTTGTCCAACCTCTATCTCGCTCTACCCTTGAGTATACCCTCTGGTACCGCGAGAATATCATGGAACTACATAACTTCTTATGGGTTCTTCATCAACTGTTATTTCTCACCGATTCCAATTTTCCTAGGTTCTGGGTTGTCGTCAACCGAGAACACTAATAAGTGAATCAATTCCGCACTTCGATTCAATAACTCTAAGTAATCTTCGTTGCTTATGAGTTTAATGATCCTTCAAGTCATTCCTAGCCTGATCGACTATATCATAATTGTGCTAAATTTTAACTATGCTACCTGGTCCTTCTTTCCTGAGCACAATTTTCGATGATGATCTAACCTTACATCGATCTTCCTCCTCATGTAATTTCGCCATAAAAACGGCAAGCTTGATTTCAAGTTTGTGTCCTACCCATGGTTCCAATAACCTTCCGCTTCATCCTTCCTTTGACTTGATGTCATCATCGACCGATTACGTCTTCATGAAATCTCTCAACAATTGTGTCGTGATCATCATCAACATTTTGAGCTCTTCCAGGATATCAATTGAGTTCATGATGAGAAGTACCACCCTTGCCCTCGATGATCTGTGTTATCATCGACCACCCTATTGACTTCCCTCCAACACAAACTTGATTGAGTTTTGTGTTATACCTTGAGTTCCTTGCTATCCAGCATCTGTTCTTCTTTACCTTGGAGTATTACCCTTTATATGTCAAGAGTGTGGCAAGAAATTCACCACCCTTAAAAATTCTTGACACAAGTGATACTTATTAACATCACCATTCTTTCCTTGCTCCTCGTGTTGTTTCTAACCAAAACCGACAAATGGTCTGTGAGGTGTAAATTCTAAACTTCTAGCAACCCTATTGCTTTGAAGTTATTGGTCTACAGTTCCATTCTAAGTCTATTGCTTATTGAATCATCATTCAAACATTGATCGTGCTACCTAGTCCAGATTCCTGGGTGCACCCTTCTATCATTGTTCAGTTGTCTATTTTTCCCTCACGCATACATCATTATATCATTTGATCCGACAAATGATATTTCCTTGTTCACCTAATTGTGGAAATCCATCCTTTGGAAATCTCGATGATTTGTTGCTGAGCCTATCAGCTACCTCCTCGTCCTCTCCTTGGTTTATTGATGAACTCTTGTTTCAGAGCTCACTTCCATAGATCATTTCTGAGAATCTCACAATGTCATCTCGTCAAATTGTATTGCACCTTTTCTTCTCAGGCATCCCGAGTCTGAGGTATCCTGACACCAATCAAATCTGAATCTCGGTGAGATATGATGGTTGGAACATATTTCCAAGAGTTATAACGTTGGTCTTTGTATGACCCGATAAGGTGGTGTCATACCTAGCCCACCTGGCCGGAGGCCCTATGGTTATAATTTCCTTTTTAGCAAGGTTAGCCATTCTTCCATGAGGAAATTGTAAGACTTATTTTATAAGTTGTTCCTGATGGATCATGTTGTTTCCAAAGTCTGATCTTCACCTGTAGACCATGTCAATGCTATCTCGAAGCATGTCGCTGGTGCTCCAATTTTCAACAAAAACATTTGAAGCCCAATGCTAAATGTTACTTGCTCAATTATCCAAACACCGTTGTATGGGTAATGTCATGAAATTTCTCTCCCCTACCTAAGGAGTTTTCTACATAATATCCTGTCATGCATATCATGCTCTGCTTGTCCTTGGGAAGGATATACCCCTGAATATGTGTTTAAACACATTTTTCCTTTCCATTGTTCTGTTTAACCTGATGATCACATTTTCCTTTCCATTGGTTTGTTTGACCTTTCTTGTGATCTATATAATCTAAGCAGCAATAATTCACTGCTTACGTAAACACCTCATTGTACAACTCTGCCAGTGAGACCCTGTTTCTACTGTTGATGACATTTCGGTAACCGCCGATGGATGAGAACCTTGCCTCTTGGCCCGCCTCGTTCAATGAGCAGGAAAATGGTTCTCTTCATCCCTCGCCCTTGGAACCGACGTTGATGCCGACATAACTGACAGGCTGATCCCTGACATGCCTTGCTTACATGATCATGCAAGATGTCTCCGCCCTTCATACTTTTAACCCACATGGTGGGCCCATAACCCACAGTTCCACATGATCGAAACCTGACTCTCCTGTACACCTTGTTGACACTTTTATCCCTTGCTCTTGGTTTCGTAGGTAATTCGCGAGCCACCTTCCTAGTGATCTATTCTGGTATCAAACGCAATACTTATTCTCGTTGCTCTGAACCCCTTTTCACACTCCGTTTCAGGCATCGAACGATTGCCTACCCTTTTGAAACTTTGGTACCATCGTATATTGCACTCAGCGAATTCACTGAAATACAACTCGTGGGGTACCTTATGTATTTCCCATTGAGTTCACCGTCAGATGCCCAACTTTGTGGAGATGCCTCCTTCCGGAGTTTTTCCCCTTGGTCGCGTTCGTAGGACGATGGAGATCCCGAAGAAAGGATGACGACTTGATCATGATAAGCTGGAGCAGAAAAATAAAGACTTCAACGTAATGGATCGACCTCTTCGAGAAGAGCAACCAAGATCGAGAAGACCCGTTAGAAATCCGTAACCAGATCTTTCCCCCTTACTCCCCCTCTTAAATCTCGGGACGAGATTTATTGTAGTGGAGGAGAATTGTGACGCACGAATAATTAGGCTACAGTAATCCCACATTAATGATGCCATGTCACCACGATTACTGTTGTTAATCTCGTGTTAGTTCAAAATCGATTCGAAATTCAAACTTAAAATAAAGTCAAGTGGTAAAGATTTTCAAATATTAAAACTAAAATGTTGGGGTGTTGCCAAATAATGCATAGGTAATTATTGTGGAGAAACCACAATTTTATAAAACGTTTAAAGGCTCTAAAGTAATTAGAACGCAGCTATGAGAATTAATTAAATGCCCTTTTAAAAATTATAATAATGCAAACTATTTTAATTAGGTGTCATACTTATTGGGGCAGTAGAATAAATTATAACATTAATTTAGGAGTTGTATTTATATTTTCTAAAACAACAATTAGAAGAATAAAATGGAAAAGAAAATAAATAAAAAGAAAAGGAAAAACAAAACTAACAAAAAAAGGGAAAGAGAAACCCCCCTGCCCTCCCGGGCTTCGGCCCAGCAGGCTACTGAAGGAAATATGCCCTAGAGGCAATAATAAAGTTATTATTTATTTCCTTATAATCATGATAAATGTTTATTATTCATGCTAGAATTGTATTTACCGGAAACATAATACATGTGTGAATACATAGACAAACAGAGTGTCACTAGTATGCCTCTACTTGACTAGCTCGTTAATCAAAGATGGTTATGTTTCCTAACCATGAACAATGAGTTGTTATTTGATTAACGAGGTCACATCATTAGTAGAATGATCTGATTGACATGACCCATTCCATTAGCTTAGCACCCGATCGTTTAGTATGTTGCTATTGCTTTCTTCATGACTTATACATGTTCCTATGACTATGAGATTATGCAACTCCCGTTTACCGGAGGAACACTTTGGGTACTACCAAACGTCACAACGTAACTGGGTGATTATAAAGGAGTACTACAGGTGTCTCCAATGGTCGATGTTGGGTTGGCGTATTTCGAGATTAGGATTTGTCACTCCGATTGTCGGAGAGGTATCTCTGGGCCCTCTCGGTAATACACATCACATAAGCCTTGCAAGCATTACAACTAATATGTTAGTTGTGAGATGTATTACGGAACGAGTAAAGAGACTTGCCGGTAACGAGATTGAACTAGGTATTGGATACCAACGATCGAATCTCGGGCAAGTAACATACCGATGACAAAGGGAACAACGTATGTTGTTATGCGGTCTGACCGATAAAGATCTTCGTAGAATATGTAGGAGCCAATATGGGCATCCAGGTCCCGCTATTGGTTATTGACCGGAGACGTGTCTCGGTCATGTCTACATTGTTCTCGAACCCGTAGGGTCCGCACGCTTAAGGTTACGATGACAGTTATATTATGAGTTTATGCATTTTGATGTACCGAAGGTTGTTCGGAGTCCCGGATGTGATCACGGACATGACGAGGAGTCTCGAAATGGTCGAGACATAAAGATTGATATATTGGAAGTCTATGTTTGGACATCGGAAGTGTTCCGGGTGAAAGCGGGATTTTACCGGGTTACCGGGAGGTTACCGGAACCCCCCGGGAGCCATATGGGCCATCATGGGCCTTAGTGGAAAGGAGAAAGGGGCAGCCCAAGGGGGCTGCGCGCCTCCCCCCTTCCCCTAGTCCTAGTAGGACTAGGAGAGGTGGCCAGCCACCCCTCTCTCTCTTTCCCCCTTGGGAATCCTAGTTGGAATAGGATTGGGGGGGAGTCCTACTCCCGGTAGGAGTAGGACTCCTCCTGCGCCACCTCCTCCTGGCCGGCGCCTCCTCCCCCCTTGGCTCCTTTATATACGGAGGCAGGGGCACCTCTAAACACACAAGTTGACACAAGTTGATCCACGTGATCGATTCCTTAGCCGTGTGCGGTGCCCCCTGCCACCATATTCCTCGATAATACTGTAGCGGAGTTTAGGCGAAGCCCTGCTGCTGTAGTTCATCAAGATCGTCACCACGCCGTCGTGCTGACGAAACTCTTCCCCGACACTTTGCTGGATCGGAGTCCGGGGATCGTCATCGAGCTGAACGTGTGCTCGAACTCGGAGGTGCCGTAGTTTCGGTGCTTGATCGGTTGGATCGAGAAGACGTACGACTACTTCCTCTATGTCGTGTCATCGCTTCCGCAGTCGGTCTGCGTTGGGTACGTAGACAATACTCTCCCCTCGTTGCTATGCATCACATGATCTTGCGTGTGCGTAGGAAATTTTTTGAAATTACTACGAAACCCAACAGTGGCATCCGAGCCTAGGTTATTGATGTTGATGTTATATGCACGAGTAGAACACAAGTGAGTTGTGGACGATACAAGTCATACTGCCTACCAGCATGTCATACTTTGGTTCGGCGGTATTGTTGGACGAGACGACCCAGACCAACCTTACGCGTACGCTTACGCGAGACCGGTTCCCTCGACGTGCTTTGCACAGAGATGGCTTGCGGGCGACTGTCTCTCCAACTTTAGTTGAACCAAGTATGGCTACGCCCGGTCCTTGCGAAGGTTAAAACAGAGTCTATTTGACAAACTATCGTTGTGGTTTTGATGCGTAGGTGAGATTGGTTCTTACTTAAGCCCGTAGCAGCCACGTAAAAAATTGCAACAACAAAGTAGAGGACGTCTAACTTGTTTTTGCAGGGCATGTTGTGATGTGATATGGTCAAGGCATGATGCTGAATTTTATTGTATGAGATGATCATGTTTTGTAACCAAGTTATCGGCAACTGGCAGGAGCCATATGGTTGTCGCTTTATTGTATGCAATGCAATCGCGATGTAATGCTTAACTTTATTACTAAACGGTAGTGATAGTCGTGAAAGCATAAGATTGGCGAGACGACAACGATGCTACGATGGAGATCAAGGTGTCGCGCCGGTGACGATGGTGATCATGACGGTGCTTCGGAGATGGAGATCACAGGCACAAGATGATGATGGCCATATCATATCACTTATATTGATTGCATGTGATGTTTATCTTTTTATGCATCTTATCTTGCTTTGATTGACGGTAGCATTATAAGATGATCTCTCATTAAATTATCAAGAAGTGTTCTCCCTGAGTATGCACCGTTGCCAAAGTTCGTCGTGCCCAGACACCACGTGATGATCGGGTGTGATAAGCTCTACGTCCATCTACAACGGGTGCAAGCCAGTTTTTGCACACGCAGAATACTCAGGTTAAACTTGACGAGCCTAGCATATGCAGATATGGCCTCGGAACACGGAGACCGAAAGGTCGAGCGTGAATCATATAGTAGATATGATCAACATAACGATGTTCACCATTGAAAACTACTCCATCTCACGTGATGATCGGTTATGGTTTAGTTGATTTGGATCACGTAATCACTTAGAGGATTAGAGGGATGTCTATCTAAAGTGGGAGTTCTTAAGTAATATGATTAATTGAACTTAAAATTATCATGAACTTAGTACCTGATAGTATCTTGCTTGTTTATGTTGATTGTAGATAGATGGCTCGTGCTGTTGTTCCGTTGAATTTTAATGCGTTCCTTGAGAAAGCAAAGTTGAAAGATGATGGTAGCAATTACACGGACTGGGTCCGTAACTTGAGGATTATCCTCATTGCTGCACAGAAGAATTACGTCCTGGAAGCACCGCTGGGTGCCAGGCCTGCTGCTGGAGCAACGCCAGATGTTATGAACGTCTGGCAGAGCAAAGCTGATGACTACTCGATAGTTCAGTGTGCCATGCTTTACGGCTTAGAATCGGGACTTCAACGACGTTTTGAACGTCATGGAGCATATGAGATGTTCCAGGAGTTGAAGTTAATATTTCAAGCAAATGCCCGGATTGAGAGATATGAAGTCTCCAATAAGTTCTATAGCTGCAAGATGGAGGAGAACAGTTCTGTCAGTGAGCATATACTCAAAATGTCTGGGTATAATAATCACTTGATTCAATTGGGAGTTAATCTTCCGGATGATTGCGTCATCGACAGAATTCTCCAATCACTGCCACCAAGCTACAAGAGCTTCGTAATGAACTATAATATGCAAGGGATGAACAAGACTATTCCCAAGCTCTTCGCAATGCTGAAAGCTGCGGAGGTAGAAATCAAGAAGGAGCATCAAGTGTTGATGGTTAACAAGACCACTAGTTTCAAGAAAAAGGGCAAAGGGAAGAAAAAGGGGAACTTCAAGAAGAACGGCAAACAAGTTGCTGCTCAAGAGAAGAAACCTAAGTCTGGACCTAAGCCTGAAACTGAGTGCTTCTACTGCAAGCAGACTGGTCACTGGAAGCGGAACTGCCCCAAGTATTTGGCGGATAAGAAGGATGGCAAGGTGAACAAAGGTATATGTGATATACATGTTATTGATGTGTACCTTACTAGAGCTCGCAGTAGCACCTGGGTATTTGATACTGGTTCTGTTGCTAATATTTGCAACTCGAAACAGGGACTACAGAATAAGCGGGCACTGGCAAAGGACGAGGTGACGATGCGCGTGGGAAACGGTTCCAAAGTCGATGTGATCGCAGTCGGCACGCTACCTCTACATCTACCTTCGGGATAAATATTAGACCTAAGTAATTGTTATTTGGTGCCAGCGTTGAGCATGAACATTATATCTGGATCTTGTTTAATGCGAGACGGTTATTCATTTAAATCAGAGAATAATGGTTGTTCTATTTATATGAGTAATATCTTTTATGGTCATGCACCCTTGAAGAGTGGTCTATTTTTATTGAATCTCGATAGTAGTAATACACATATTCATAATGTTGAAGCCAAAAGATGCAGAGTTGATAATGAAAGTGCAACTTATTTGTGGCACTGTCGTTTAGGTCATATCGGTATAAAGCGCATGAAGAAACTCCATACCGATGGACTTTTGGAACCACTTGATTATGAATCACTTGGTACTTGCGAACCGTGCCTCTTGGGCAAGATGACTAAAACACCGTTCTCTGGTACTATGGAGAGAGCAACAGATTTGTTGGAAATCATACATACCGATGTATGTGGCCCGATGAATATTGAGGCTCGTGGCGGATATCGTTATTTTCTCACCTTCACAGATGATTTAAGCAGATATGGGTATATTTACTTAATGAAACATAAGTCTGAAACATTTGAAAAGTTCAAAGAATTTCAGAGTGAAGTTGAAAATCAT
>NC_041390.1:56379470-56486374 GCF_002162155.2 Triticum dicoccoides | reverse complement strand
ACTCCTCCTGACCGAAACCCCCAACCGCTCTCGCTCTCTAGCATCGCCAAGCACCACGTGCCCGGCCCCTTGCCGCGTCGAAGACCCACCTCGCCGGCGAGCCCGCGCCCAAGGATGGCCGCCTCCCCCCCGCACCTCTACTTCGCTTCGCCGGCGCCCCGTTACCTGATGCCGACCACCCCGCCTCGCGACCGTACGTCGCCGCCGCCGGAGCTCCTCGCCCCGGAGTGCTCCCTCGCCGGTTTGCTTCGTCTACGTCGACGCCGACGTCTCCGACCACCACCCTGACCCCCGCTGCCACGAGCCCTGCACCCCGCCGTGAGCCTCGCTCCCTCCCTCTCCCTGCGCCCGCCGCGCTCACCGCGACCCAGGGCCATCCCGGCCGCGCCTGCACCTCCCAACCGCTGCGTGTCGCCCGCCTGCGCTGCTGCCGCCGTTCGTCGGCCGCGCCCAGCGCATGGCCTCGCTCCTCGGTCCCTGCAGCCACCCTCGTCGTCCTCGCCTTGCCGCTCCAGCCCCGGGCCGCCGATGCCTGCCACCGACACCCGCCGACTTGACTCGCCCGCCGCTCGCCTCCTGCGCCAGTGCCCACGGCCTGCTGCTTGCTCCGGTCCGCCTGACCTTGCCGGCGGCGACCCGCATCCGCCCCGCGGCCACCCTGCCGGCCACCGCGCCATCGCCCTGGCCGGTGCCCCACCGCAGCCACGGTTGCCTCGCTGCGCGGCGCCCGTGCCCAACGCCCGCTATGCTCCCTGAGTCTATGACATGGGGGCCCCACGCCTCAGGACATTAAAAAAAGAAAAAAAATAAATATAAAAAACTAATTAATTAATTAATTAATTTACTCAATTAATCATGTTAATTAACTTAATTAAGTCTGTTAAATTAACCTAATCACTTATTAAACTAACTAATCGTGTTTAGTTAAACTCTATCAATGACAAAGGGCCCCACATACACTATTCACTTTGGACTAGTCAAAATGTTGACTGGGTCAACCCAGCCCCTGGCCCCACATGTCATATGTATATACACATTGCTGGGTACACTCATGTGTACCCATAGCAGTTTGTCTTTTGATTATTTCGAATTACATTAAATCCAGAAATTCCAGAATTTGTTTAAATCTTCAAAAAATCATATAAAATAAACTATAACTCGGATGGAAAAACTTGGTACATGAAAGTTGCTCAGAACGACGAGACGAATCCGGATACGCAGCCCATTCGTCCGCCACGCATCCCTAGCATAGCGAACACGCAACTTTCACCCTCCGATTCATCTGTCCGAAAACGCGAAACACCAGGGTTATTTTCCCGGATGTTCCCCCCCCTTCACCGGTACCACCTCGTACCGCGTTAGGGCACACCTAGCATCACGCTTTGTCATGTCATGCATCGTCATGCATTTGTTTGCATTATATTTATTGTTTCTTCCCCCTCTTCTCTCGTTAGACACCGAGACCGACGCCGCTGCTACCCAGTACGACTACGGTGTTGACGACCCCTCTCTCTTGCCAGAGCAACCAGGCAAGCCCCCCCTTTGATCACCAGATATCGCCTACTATTCTCCCTACTGCTTGCATTAGAGTAGTGTAGCATGTTACTGCTTTCCGTTAATCATATTCTGATGCATAGCCTGTCCTTGCTATTACTGTTGTTACCTTTACCCGCAATCCTAATGCTTAGTATAGGATGCTAGATTATCATCAGTGGCCATACATTCTTGTCCGTCTGCCATGCTATATTATCGGGCCGTGATCACTCGAGAGGTGATCACTCGGGAGGTGATCACGGGTATATACTATATACTATGTACATTATACATGTGGTGACTAAAGTCGGGTCGGATTGTGGAGCACCCGCGAGTGATTCATGGATTGGGGGCTGAAAGGACCTTTGTCCCAACGGCCCTCTGTGTGGATCTTTGTGGCGAAGCGACAGGGCAGGTTGTGACCACCTAGGAGAGAGGTGGGCCTGGCCCTGGTCGGTGTTCGCGGATACTTAACACGTTTAAGGAGATCTTGGTATTTGATCTGAGTCTGGCTACTGGCCTATACGCACTAACCATCTACGCGGGGACAGTTATGGGCACTCGACGTCGTGGTATCAGCCGAAGCCTTCGTGACATCAGCAACGGAGCGGCGCGCGCTGGATTGGACTGGAACGCCTACTAGGCTAGGTCTGCTTCCGGCCGCCCACGCAACGTGCAGGTGTGCTAAGGGCGATGGGCCCAGACCCCTGGGCGCTTAGGTTTAGACCGGCGTGCTGACCTCTCTGTTGGTCTAGGTGGGGCTGCGACGTGTTGATCTTCCGAGGCCGGGCATGACCCAGAAAAGTGTGTCCGGTCAAATGGGATCGAGCGTGTTGGGTAATGTGGTGCACCCCTGCAGGGAAGTTAATCTATTCGAATAGCCGTGATCTTCGGTAACAGGACGACTTGGAGTTGTACCTTGACCTTATGACAACTAGAACTGGATACTTAATAAAACACACCCTTCCAAGTGCCAGATACAATCGGTGGTCGCTCTCTCACAGGGCGACGAGGGGAGGATCATCGATTAGGGTTATGCTATGCGATGCTACTTGGAGGTCTTCAGTCTACTCTCTTCTACATGCTGCAAGACGAGGCTGCCGGAAGCGTAGTCTTCGAAAGGACTAGCTATCCCCCCTTATCCCGACTTTCTGCAGTTCAGTCCACATATAATAGCCTTATTCCAGTTGATACCAATGCATACATATGTAGTGTAGCTCCTTGCTTGCGAGTACTTTGGATGAGTACTCACGGTTGCTTTCTCCCTCTTTTCCCCTATCCCTTCTACCTGGTTGTCGCAACCAGATGTTGGAGCCCAGGAGCCAGACACCACCTTCGATGACGACTCCTACTACACCGGAGGTGCCTACTACTACGTGCTGCCCGCTGACGACGACCAGGAGTAGTTAGGAGGATCCCAGGCAGGAGGCCTGTGCCTCCTTCGATCTGTATCCCAGTTTGTGTTAGCCTTCTTAAGGCAAACTTGTTTAACTTATGTCTGTACTCAGATATTGTTGCTTCCGCTGACTTGTCTATGGTCGAGCTCTTGTATTCGAGCCCTCGAGGCCCCTGGCTTGTAATATGATGCTTGTATGACTTATTTTATTTGTAGAGTTGTGTTATGATATCTTCCCGTGAGTCCTTGATCTTGATCGTACACATTTGCGTGCATGATTAGTGTACGGTCAAATCGGGGGCGTCACATGGTTGGCGGCATCTTCGCCGCGTGGTTTGCTGAGGAGGCTGTTTCGGGGGCGCTGATTTCTGTTTAGCAACAATGATGGCGTCGAGAGGAGCTTGGGTCGCGGCTCGGGCTTTGGTAGTCGGATCTTCCCGGCATGTCCGAGGTGCTCTTCTATTGGTTGCCTGGTTGTTTTGAAGTCGGAGCTGCGGTGGAGCAAGTCCAGGCGGCGCAAGTCCTGCATATTTCCCTTGCGATGCTCATGGTCAAAGTCGGAGCTGTCAGTTGTTTATGCGTGTGGCCATCTGTTTGGCATGTGCCGTTGTGGCTTGTGCAGCTGTTCTGCAGCTCTGTGTTCCACGGCGGTGGCCAGGTTGGCCGGTGGTGCCCATTTTGTGGGCTGGATTGTATAGGTTTTAGCCCGGCTTTCCGTCAATTAACCGGGCAATTCTCTTTCTGCTTAATCAGTGAAAATGGCAAGTCTTTTGCCTTATTTCAAAAATAAATAAATTAAAACAACCGTTACATCTATACCAATATAAAAAGACCCAAAGGGGCAGATCCAACTGATCTCAGTCATCGAACTAAGTTAATCCAACGACCTAGACTGCTCCAATGGCGAGCATTAAACATGTTTAACGTGCAATTAATATCATACCAAATATTGCACTAATCACAAAATTAACACACAAATAATAGCATATATAAAATCCACATGCAATTAATATATTGCCTAAATATTTAACGTGCATCGCACGTGCACATTTACTAGTGGCCAAAAAAAGATGAAAAACTGGCGAGCCAGGCAGCCCAATCAGGTCATGGACCGGTCGAACCGAACCAAGTAGGCCCGACCCCTCACCCTCGCTCCCCGCTTCTTCCCATTTCGTCCGAACCCCACCCAAACCCCACCAGCTAGGGCACCATGGCGTCGCCGCCGCCGCCGCCGCCGCCGCAGGTCAACCTCATCGACGACGTCGTCGCAGAGATCCTCCTCCGCCTCCCGCCGGACGAGCCCGAGCACCTCTTCCGCGCCTCCCTCGTCTGCAAGCCCTGGCTCCGCCTCATCTGCGACCCCGCCTTCCGCCGCCGGTACCGCGCGTTCCACGGCGCCCCTCCGCTGCTTGGCCTCCTCCACCGGACCCAAGTCTGCGAAGGAGACCCCGCCGCGCGCTTCGCCTCCACCACGTCGATGCCCGACTTCCCCCACCCAGACTCCGACGACTGCTCCACGCGCCCCCTCGACTGCCGCCACGGCCGCGTCCTCGTCCGCATGTTCCATGGCCCGGCTGTGGATCTCCTTGTCTGGGACCCCGTCAACGGCGACCGCCACGTGGTGCCCAATCCGGACATCAACGTATTGATCTACACCGCCGCCGTGTTCTGCGCCGCCGCCGGCTGCGACCATCTCAACTGCCACGGCGGCCCCTTCCGCGTGGTCTTCCTGGCCACTGATGACCACGAGGAAGTCGTCAAGGCGAGTGTGTACTCATCTGTGACAGGTGCCTGGAGTGAGCCGGTATCTCTCGACGATAGCTGTGAATGCTATGCCCAGCACAAGCGAGATACAAGTGCAAAAAGAGGGTACTACATACCCTATGTCCAGCCCAGGCGAGTAGCCGCTATTGGAGATGCAGTCTACTTCACAATTTCGCGGTCTACTGCCATTGCCAAGTATGACTGCGGTAAGAATCGATTGTCTGTGATTGACCCACCACCACCAGATACAGAGGTGTACGGTGGTTTCATTACCCTCATGGTGATGGAGGACAATTCACTGGGGCTCGCTGGCGTTAAGGATTTTAGTCTGCATCTCTGGTCAAGGAATGTGAATGGAGCTGCAAAATGGGTACAGTGCATGGTCATTGACCTGGAGAAAATCATGCCCATGGCCAAACCCCTCAAAGGCAATGGAGCCAATGTGGTTGGTTTCGCAGAGGGTCTGGGTGTCATCTTCGTTAGCACAACGGTTGGCTTATTCACGATCGAGCTCAAGTCGGGACTGGTGAAGAAGGTTGATGCACCTGGGGTCTACTTTTCGGTTTTGCCCTACATGAGCTTCTACACTCCTGGTATGGTACCAGTCCTTGATTCTGTTGCCCTTCATTTTACAGCTTCCATATGTTTGCTTACATAGTTGGTTCCTGCTTGTGAACAATCAGTCATAGTTTAAGTAATGTTCATTCTTTGTTAGTTTGTATTCCTGTATAGACCTTGCCAAATGCAAATTTGTGTATGCTAGAAAAAACATAACATATGACATTGGAAACCAGAACATGATTTTGTTATGAGATTTTACCTGTTAGGGCATCTACAATGCAGGCGCTAATACCAGGCGCTAGGATCAGGATCCTGGCCGTTTCCTCCTAATCCCGTCCAAATCCCAGAATTTGGTTAGCGTCGATGCCATAAGAGTCATCCGGCGCTAAACAAGCTGCCCGTTCTATTTTTTGCGCGTAGCGCCCGTACGCTAGCTCTGAGCGTTGCATGCCCGGACTCCAAGCCAAGGCGCTAGGAGTAAAATCCTTTTTTATTCCTAATCAAGCGCCTGATTAGGCGCCTTGCGATGGAGATGCCCTTAAGGTCCATGATGACACATCGTTGAATTGCCAAATATGCAAACAGCCTTGTCAATCTAGTATGTTTCTGTTACCTTGCTTCAGACTTTTTTCGAAAACTATTTTGTTATATTCTGGCATAGCTAAAGCTCACATCTCAAGCTCAGTGTTGTAACCTCTGGCATTAGCACTAGCACATAGTTTACCAAAGTGGAATGCCGAGTAATAGTGGGTTATGAGTTCTCTACATGGTATCTTTTCAGATCATGGCATTGCTACCATTAGCACATATTACTTGATCTCTTAGTCTACTGCTATTGTTTTCTTTTAGATTTACCATTACTAAGTCGTTTATTTTTCTGTTTAGGAGTTTACATACAGATGGTGCAGGTCATTATGATCAGTTTCACCCTGATAGTACTCCCTCCGTTCCAAAATAAGTGTCGTAGTTTTTTTAGAATCATTCTGTTATTTTCTAGCACCTGTTGTATATTTGAAATCAGACTGTAAATGCTAAGTTTTGGTGTTGGTTTTGATTTCTGTGCATGATTTCTTTTCAGACCGTGGTAGATTGTTGTCGCTGGCTAGGCTCACTGAACACTGATGTCTGACATGCCACTCACCAGCGAAATGGATGAATCCAATCACTAACCTTAGTTCTGCTGCTGGTGGCTTCTTCAAGTCTTGAAGATTTACTACTGTCAAATTCTGCTGCTGGTGGCTTCTTCAACTCTTGAAGATTTACTACTGTCAAATCCTTTATTTTCTGTTGGAGTAGGTAGAGCACGACTGGTGGAGGTCATTATGATGTACTAGGGACGCCGAGTTCTGCATTTTCTGGTCGTATGTGGACCCGAAATTCATCCAAATCAACTAGAGCTAGTCCTGATTTTCAAAGTAAGAAATGTAGAAGGAAAATGAACCGAGAGGGAAGACCCAGAGCTACTTAATGGGTGTCCACTTTGCAAACTGAGGTCAACCGTGGATGTTTTTGTTGAATTCATGCTGATCCTGTATGGGTCTAAAGGATGTAGAAGCATCAAAATATTTGATGTTTCAGTAGCTGTTTGGTTAATGCTTCACTGAGCTAGGCTACTACTCCCTCCGTTCCAAATTACTTGTCGTTGTTTTAGTTCAAAATTTGAACTAAAACCACGACGATTAATTTGGAACGGAGGGAGTATTTTTATGTGGAGTCTTTGTCGCTGTTCTTTCCTGGAAAGTTAACATTGACATTCAGTCTTGGTGTTGGTTTTTTACTTTTATCTCGCAAAGAATTGTTCAAATGGGGTTAAAAATGGGGCGAAAATAGTTGGCATGCAACTATCTGTCATTTTTGTAAATAAAAAATTGTTAAATCATTCCTCCCACCAACTGTTCTCATTAGAAACCTTTAGGATAATGATTTTAAATCACGTAACAAGGTTATCTCAAGGGTCTTTCATTATTTGACACACCACATGCATAACAGAAACTCATTGGAAACAGCACCACATTTCCTCCTTGTTTTTACCTTCACTGTACGTCTTCTGTTCTTCCTCTCGTCCTCGTCCTCATCGCGCATGAAGCTCCGCATGAGTAGCTGTGAGATGTATATACTACTAGACATTATGGCGCACTTTACCGTGCCCGTACATCTTTACAAATAAATGATATGTACTTCAATAAACATATAGATGCGCAACATGAAGTTAAATAGGTCCATAGCAAAAGAATATGTTGTTGCGAACCAATCTGTGGTTGGATGATTAGAGGGACTGTGGTATCCCCAGCCCACCAGGAGGTGCTCATAGGGGTAGGGTGTGTGTACGTTCATAGGGATGAGTGTATGCGCGTGTATGAGCGTTTGTGTCTGTACTGATGTTCAAAAAAGAGAATATGTTGCTTATTTTTTAATCTTTGTTATTGCATATTATCTGTTACATTTGATAATAGTAAGAAAAAATATTGAAAATGACTTGGCATTTGATCAAGCCGAGACAAATACATAAATCATCAAACCATACGGAATGCTTCTTCATGAGAAAATTTTCCTTTTTCGCAAGAGCACACAAATTTTCTGAAAAAGAGATCAATGCAACCTTTTATGACTCGTGAAAAGGAACAGCTAAATTTGGTGGCAAAGTATGCACATAAATAACATGAAAAATTGTAACGGTTTTATTACCTTTTGTGACCATGCTGCACCCTGATCCTCGTCCTTCCTCATGTACATATTTCTTACCCTCACCTCCACAGTCTTCTTGAAGAGCAGTGGCGGGAGCGCGCCAATAGCCTGTCACCTACCATAGGACGCGAGAGCGCGTGGGTGGCTAAGTCAGAGGTTGAACAAAATAGCTTATGATGAAGCACTACCTGTTTTGACGATGTAGTACTACCTACACACATAGTCATTTAACTGCAGATCATTTACAATATAATCACAATTTATTTAAAATACATGCAAAGCTTCAGCTTTGGTTGCTCAAACTGAAACATTGAACTCTATTGGATAGTAAAAACATGTAGATAACTTTTAAAAATGCTCTAGAAATTACTACATGAAGTTGTCATTGCCCAAGGTGCATGTACATCTGTAAACTGTTTTTCTCCTAACAAAAAGCAATGATACACAATAGATGGTAGCAACGAGTAGATAGATTTGAGACACAACAAGAAAGAATCATCATGCATCCATGAAGAAAATTGATGAGAAGGTAATCTTCGTTCAATATAGCTACATCCGTTGGCAGGAAACCACAAAAAATGTCATGAGTTACGATTTACACAATTCAAACCAAGGAGGGAAGGGCGAGGCATGTAGACCGAACGAAGCAAAAGAGATCAATCACATCCTTGCCCCCACGTCCTTCTCGCGTTGCTGATGTTGACCCTCACGCTGTTACAACTCGAAAAGGAATGATCGAACATGTGTGGAGTACAACGGACGCATGACTACGGCTCTTGCCGCACCGAGGCGGGATTGAGCATCCAGATGGTCGCGACAACACAGCTAGGGATCGCCAAAGGGGGCATGGTCAAAGGAGAATGACGGTGGCGGTGACGGCGGTAGCGGCACAGAAGCTCGCGACAGAGGAATCGAAAGGGGGTGGGGTTTGGGGGATGAGCATAGCAGAGAGACACTACTGACCCACTTCTTGGTCATATGAAGTGACCCACGGCGGGAAGTGTGTAAGCAAGGCACACCGACAGTAGCGCGGGTAGTAGCTGCAGAGACGAATGTATGCATCGTGGGGATTGGTTTCTTTATACTTGCATCATGGGGGTAGGTGCATAGCACAGAATGGGCTGCTAGTATCTTTTTATTTGGGCCTATGTGCGCCTTTGACCATCGAGATATCAGGTTGTGGAGTAGTGCTCGGGTTACGGGGGTTGAGCAGGTTGCGTGATTGAGAGAGGTTAAAAGATTAGCACATGCGAGTGGTGGAACGACCCTGAGATCTAAACCATGGTCCGCGGGTAAGTGTGATCGAACGGATGAGGACGTCTGATCCTTGTGGAAGGCCGTAGGTAGCTTAGTTTTACTGTTTTTAATAGTAAGCCCCGCTTGAGTGGTTGTGAGATGTCTATATAGACTTTTTACATGTAAAAACCTGCCCACAATCGTACCATCTTCTCCCACGTCTATCTCCATGTCCTTGCCGATTATGTCACTAATTGCTTCTCCAGCATCCCAACACATCGTATCCAGACATGATCCATTTGAACCCGTATCCCCTAAGGGTTTTAGCTGGCACAAAAATCTTAGTAGAGACTTCCCAAATTCCCACGGTCCCTCCTCCAAAGACTTCCTCTTCAAGACTTCTCCGACTGGGATGGAACATGAACAGAAAAATATATCCTCTAGATCCTTGCACTCAATCCCTAGCCAAAGAATTTTCCTTCGCCTACGCAAGTGTCAACTTATCTGACAACAATTTTGCGATTACTAGCAGTTGCATAGACCCTACTTTCCCACCTCCACTCTATATGATCCTCTATCCCCTCCTTTTTTTTATTGGGACAACTTAAAACTCTTTATCAACCCCTCAACTCGATCCATGACTGCCGCAGCAGAACAACCGACATCGCAAGCTAGAGCTGATGAAGGTGGGTGTGAAGGAAATATGCCCTAGAGGCAATAATAAAGTTGTTATTTATATTTCCTTATATCATGATAAATGTTTATTATTCATGCTAGAATTGTATTAACCGAAAACTTAGTACATGTGTGAATACATAGACAAACAGAGTGTCACTAGTTTGCCTCTACTTGACTAGCTCATTGAATCAATGATGGTTATGTTTCCTAACCATAGACATGAGTTGTCGTTTGATTAATGGGATCACATCATTAGAGAATGATGTGATTGACTTGACCCATCCGTTAGCTTAGCAAGATGATCGTTTAGTTTGTGGCTATTGCTTTCTCCATAACTTATACATGTTCCTATGACTATGAGATCATGCAACTCCTGAATACCGAAGGAACACTTTGTCTGCTACCAAACTCACAACGTAACTGGGTGATTATAAAGGTGCTCTACGGGTGTCTCCGATGGTGTTTGTTGAGTTGGCATAGATTGAGATTAGAATTTGTCACTCCGATTGTCGGAGAGGTATCTCTGGGCCCTCTCGGTTCGCTAGAGTTAGTTGCGGGATAATGCATTACAGAACGAGTAAAGAGACTTGCCGGTAACAAGACTGAACTAGGTATTGAGATACCGACGATCGAATCTCGGGCAAGTAACATACCGATGACAAAGGGAACAACGTATATCGTTATGCGATTTAACCGATAAACATCTTCATAGAATATGTGGGAGCCAATATGAACATCTAATTTCCGCTATTGGTTATTGACCGGAGACGTGTCTTGGTCATATCAACATAATTCTCAAACCCGTAGGGTCCGCATGTGTGACGCCCCAAGACCGGAGCTTCAGATGCCTTCCAGGGTTTCCGAGTTTCGTCGTGTGATTTGTTTGGGTTGCATTCATCATTGCATCATGTGCATTGCATCATGTCATCTTGCAACCCATTTTAAAAAACTCAACCAAATAAACCGTATGGATCTTCGATCCATTTAAACCGAGGGGACTCACATGGTGATTGCTCTTTATAACATATCCTCCCAATATTAGGGAGCTATATAAAATATTCCATTAGTTTGGAATTAACCGCAACAAACTTGCATTATAAATCCCTCTCGTTTCTAAACTATTTTTGCATCCATGATCTTTCCTCCAAGGCCCTTCTCCAAGTGCAAACCATTTCACGTCTTCCTTCTTTCAAATTTCACCCATTTATTGCAAGTGGCTTTCTCCTCTTTCTTTAAAATGTTCACCTTTTCCCTATAAATACTAGACCGTGCCTAGACCACCTCCTCCAATTTTCAGATCCTTTGGACTTGTTTTGGTTGGATTCAAAAATGGCTCAAGTTTGAATCTAATTCAAACTTGAATTATTTTTCTCTCCTGAAAAATGCCCAAACAAGTTTATTCAAATCCTTCATAATTCCACGAGTCTAGAAATATTCTCACTTCTTTCAAATTCATCCCCAACATCCCAGACCTTTTCCCTTTTGACGGCTGTCTATTTATGGGCAGAATTAAAAAAATAGGAAATAGGGGAGAGGGAGAGGAGCCCAACCAGACTATCGGGCCACCTGGGCCTCCCAACCTCCCCGCAGTCCTCCAGGTCGGCCCAGTCCCTTGCCCCTCTAAGGCCCAGCCCGCACCGGATCTAACCCTAGCGAACCACTAGGCCCGACCGAACCCTCGCTCTCTCCCTCACCTTCGCTCTCCCGCGCCGCCAGAGCCTCTGGCTTGATCCCCTCCTCCCTCGACGCGCCATCAAAGAGGGAGAGCAGCGTCCGAGCCACCTACCTCTCCTTCGTTCCCCTGCTCTCGTTCTCCCTCACGCTGCCTCCCTTGCAGCGCCCTCTCCTCCGTTCCTCTGCTCCGCCTCCTTGCCATGGCGCCCCGTCGGCCGGCGAGTCCACCCTGCCGCCACGCCCGACCGAGTCTCCGCGTCCGCCTTCCGTCTTCTCGGTCCGCCGCCGCCATGAATGCCCGTAGGAGCGCCAACGTCGCCAAGCTGCGCGCCCCTGCCTCGTCCTTCGGCTAGGGTGCTCCAAGACCGCGCCCGCCGCTGCAGTTCACAGCGCCTCCGTCTCCGGCCATCACCAGCGTCCGGCCACGCCCACGCCTTGTACCCCGCCATCGCTGGAGCGAGCTCGTCGCCCCCCACCTCCTGCGGTTGACCTTGGTTCGTTGCTGCTCTGCTACCGGCGACCTCGCCTGGAACCGTCAAGCCCCGACACCCAGCGGCAACCTCCTGTCCCGGCCTTCCCCGCCACCGGCTTCTTCTCTGCTCGAGGAGCTCCACTGCTGGGACTCCTCCTCGCCTGCGCTGCTCCCCTTCATCACCACCACCTCCTATTACTGCCTCCATGCACATGTGGCGCTCGTTGGACCGAAGGCCTCCGGCCCCAAGCCGACAATTACCCCGGAGCCCACTTCGACGCCATGAACCTCGACCGCCGCTAGCTTCGGTGACCCGCCAAGGCCGGTTACAACCCGTGTACCACTACTAACGCCAAGACCTATGAGAACGACTTCATGGACCGACGAGTACCACGACGGCCGTTGTTCACCAAGTACACCTTTGGATGGCCAAGTTCCTCTTCAAATGTATGACTAAACGGTGTTGCGCCAAGTACCACGATGGCTGGAGCCCTCGGACCCGTCAAGTCCGTCCACGAACCGTGAACAACTACCGTCGCCCCGAAGACGTTGGATTCGTTAAGTACCTCTCCGAAAATGAAATGTGTACCACTACCATCGCAAGAACGAGATCGACGAGTCCGAAAACCCCTACTACCACGACAACCCTGAAGGGATTCGAATTCGTCAAGTTCTTCTTCGAAATGTGAACGACTACTTCCTCTACGAACCGATACACTTCGAAATGCACGCTTCGAAGGTATAACCCCGAGACGAACGCCCGTGAACGAATGCATGTGATGTATGAGATGATCGTGGTTGCACCGTGTCCGAGTTGTTCTTTGCGAGTGCCGTCGACATGTGGGAACCCGGTATCCGGGAGCACCCCATCATCTTGCATGACACACTCACACCCATTTCCTTTTGCACCGGTATCCCTGTGAGCTACCGGATCATCGGAATGTTGTCGTGGCATCATTTCCGTTTTGCTGTTGTGGCACCTTTTCCGTCGTAGTTTCCATGGCACCCCTTTCGTCTCCGCCACGATGACAAAATGCTTCATACGATGCTCTTATCAACATTTTCACAATTATGGCATAAAACTTGCAAATGTCATCCGCATCATGATAACAACTTTTAAAATGTTTAAATTGTTGTTGCATTAAATTGCTAATGCACATGAGGGTTTACCAGAATTGTTGTTTGTTGTTACGGCCTCATTTAAACTTGTTTTGATAGGTAGGTTCCATATGCTTCACCTCTTGCCATGTTAATCAACATTTAATATTGTTGGGTACAAAAACGAGATCGAACTAAATAATGGAATGTGGTGTTTTGTCAATATGCATCCCGATGCATATTGAGCTCCACTTAACTTGTAGTGTTGTTTGTGCACTTGGCCATGTCATGTGATAGCCCACAAGTATAGGGGATCGCAACAGTTTTCGAGGGTAGAGTATTCAACCCAAATTTATTGATTCGACACAAGGGGAGCCAAAGAATATTCTCAAGTATTAGCAGTTGAGTTGTCAATTCAACCACACTTGGAAACTTAATATCTGCAGCAAAGTGTTTAGTAGCAAAGTAATATGATAGTAGTGATAACGGTAGCAAAAGGTAACAGTAGTAAAAGTAATGTTTTTGGTATTTTGTAGTGATGATAGCAATAGCAATGGAAAAGTAAATAAGCGAAGAACAATATATGGAAAGCTAGTAGGCAATGGATCAATGATGGAGAATTATGCTGGATGCGGTTCATCATGTAACATTCATAACCTAGGGTGACACAGAACTAGCTCCAGTTCGTTGATATAATGTAGGCATGTATTCCGAACATAGTCATATGTGCTTATGGAAAAGAACTTGCATGACATCTTTTGTCCTACCCTCCCGTGGCAGCGGGGTCCTTACGAAAACTAAGGGATATTAAGGCCTCCTTTTAATAGAGAACCGGAACAAAGCATTAACACATAGTGAATACATGAACTCCTCAAACTACGGTCATCACCGGTAAGTATCCCGATTATTGTCACTTCAGGGTTAACGGATCATAACACATAATAGGTGACTATAGACTTGCAAGATAGGATTAAGAACACTCATATATTGATGAAAACATAATAGGTTCAGATCTGAAATCATGGCACTCGAGCCCTAGTACAAGCATTAAGCATAGCAAAGTCATAGCAACATCAATCTCAGAACATAATTGACACTAGGGATCAAACCCTAACAAAACTAACTCGATTACATGATAGATCCCATCCAACCCATCACCGTCCAGCAAGCCTATGATGGAATTACTCACGCACGGCGGTGAGCATCATGAAATTGGTGATGGAGGATGGTTGATGATGACGATGGCGACGGATTCCCCTCTCCGGAGCTCCGAACGGACTCCAGATCAGCCCTCCCGAGAGGTTTTAGGGCTTGGCGGCGGCTCCGTATTGTAAAACGCGATGATTTCTTCTCTCTGATTGTTTCTCATCAAAACTCAATATATGGAGGTGGAGTTGGAGTCGGAGACGCAACAGGGGGCCCACGAGGTAGGGGGGCGCGCCCCCCACCCTCATGGCAAGACAGTGGGCCCCCTGGCCTTCATCTTTGGCAGGTATTTTTCTTATTTTCTGAAAAGTGTCTCCGTGAAGTTTTAGGTCATTCCGATAATGTTTGCTCCTGCACATAAATAACACCATGGTAATTCTGCTGAAAACAGCGTCAGTCCGGGTTAGTTCCATTCAAATCATGCAAGTTAGAGTCCATAACAAGGGCAAAAGTGTTTGGAAAAGTAGATACGTTGGAGACGTATCAACTCCCCCAAGCTTAGACCTTTGCTTGTCCTCAAGCAATTCAGTTGACAAACTGAAAGTGATAAAGAAAAACTTTTACAAACTTTGTTTGCTCTTGTTGTTGTAAATATGTAAAGCCAGCATTCAAGTTTTCAGCAAAGATTATAACTAACCACATTTGCAATAACGCATAGATCTCAAGTTTACTCATATCAATAGTGTAATCAACTAGCGAGCCATAATAATAAAACTCGGATGACAACACTTTCTCAAAACAATCATAATATGATATAATAGGATGGTATCTCGCTAGCCCTTTCTGAGACCGCAAAACATAAATGCAGAGCACCTTTAAAGACCAAGGACTGACTAGACATTGTAATTCATGGTAAAAGAGATCAAGTCAAGTCATACTCAATGTAAACTAACAATAATGAATGCAAATGACAGCAGTGCTCTCCAACTGGTGCTTTTTAATAAGAGGATGATGACTCAGCATAAAAGTAAATAGATAGGCCCTTCGCAGAGGGAAGCAGGGATTTGTAGAGGTGCCAGAGCTCAGTTTTGAAACAGAGGTGAATAATATTTTGAGCGGTATACTTTCTTTGTCAACATAACAACCAAGAGATGGCGATATCTTCGATGCTACACACATTATAGGCGGTTCCCAAATAGAATGGTAAAGTTTATACTCCCCCTTCCACCAACAAGCATCAATCCATGGCTTGATCGAAACAACAAGTGCCTCCAACTAACAAGAGTCCCAGGAGGAGTTTTGTTTGCAATTATTTTGATTTAGTTTGCATAAAGCATGGGACTGGGCATCCCGGTGACTAGCCATTTATCTCGTGAGTGAGGAGCGGAGTCCACTCCTCTTGAGAATAACCCGCCTAACATGGAAGATACAGACTGCCCTAGTTGATACATGAGCTATTCGAGCATACAAAATAGGATATTTATTTGAAGGTTTAGAGTTTGGGACATACAAATTTACTTGGAACGGCAGGTAGATACCGTATATAGGTAGGTATAGTGGACTCATGTGGAATAACTTTGGGGTTTAAGGGATTGGATGCACAAGCAGTATTCCCGCTTAGTACAGGTGAAGGCTCGCAAAAGACTGGGAAGCGACCAGCTAGAGAGCGACAATAGTCATGAACATGCATTAAAATTAATCAACACTGAATGCAAGCATGAGTAGGATATAATCCACCATGAACATAAATATCGTGAAGGCTATGTTGATTTTGTTTCAACTACATGCGTGAACATGTGCCAAGTCAAGTCACTTAAATCATTCAGAGGAGGATACCACCCTATCATACCACATCATAACCATCTTAATAGCATGTTGGCACACAAAGTAAACCATTATAACTCATAGCTAATCAAGCATGTGACAAGAAACTATGATCTCTAGTTATCATTGCAAACATGTTTATTCATAATAGGCTGAATCAGGAATGATGAACTAATCATATTACAAAAACAAAAGAGGTCGAGTTCATACCAGCTTTTCTCATCTCAGCCATTCCATCATATATCATCATAATTGCCTTTCACTTGCACGACCGAACAGTGTGAATAATAATAATAGTGCATGTGCATTGGACTAAGCTGGAATCTGCAAGCATTCAATAAACAGGAGAAGACAAGGCAATATGGGCTCTTTTTGTCAGATAAACAATAATGCATATAAGATTCACTTCAACAATTTAATTATGGTCTTCTCCTATCGACCCCCAAAGAAAAGAAAAGAAATAAAACTATTTACACGGGAAAGCTCCCAACAAGCAAAAGAAGAACATGAAATATTTTGGGGTTTTCTTTTTAGTTACTACTACAAGCATGGAAGGTAAATTAATTAAAAGCTACAACTAATTCTATTGGTTTTTCTTAAGGTTTATCAAACACACAAGAAGAAAGCATAAAAAGGAAATTAAACTAGCATGGATGATACAATGAAAAGTATGAGCACCGACATCTAGCAATGAGTGTGTGAACATAAATGTAATGTCGGTGGGAAATATGTACTCCCCCAAGCTTAGGCTTTTGGCCTAAGTTGGTCTATAGTCATGGCTGGCCTGGCGGATATCCATAATAATAGTTGTTGGGGTCGTACTGTGATGAGGAAGAAGAAGGCTCAGATTGCCACTGGCTGACAATCATCTCCGGATCCCACTGGTAATTAGACTGCCGTGAAGGATCAAATTGTGGTTCCGGCTCTGGCTCCTTGGCTGGTGCAGGGTTCCGGTAGGCGTGGATAGCCGTCAATGGAACAAGGTACGTGCCTACAGTCAAATCAAACAAAGAAGGAGGAGGCAAGGTAATAGTCTCAGGATGATGTTTATTAAATAACAATTGATATTTAAGCTCTCCTTCCCTATTCTTAACAATAAAATTATGTGCCACCATACTTTTATAATCTAGATAAACACGGGGCAACACTTCTTCTTCCTTCTCAGCATGCCTAATAGGTATGTTAAAATGTGCAGCTAGGCGTGTAGCATAGATGCCTCCAAAGATGGGGCCCTTGGTATGGTTCAGACTTAACCGTTTGGCAATAATGGTGCCCATACTAAAAGAGTTATCACCGTATAAACCGTGGTGCAAAATAATAATATTAGGGATACTCATATTTCCACAGTTTCCGCGACCAATTAAGCAACGACTAGCAAATAATGCAAAGTAGCGTAAAACAGGCAAATGTATGCTAGTGATTCGTGCATCGGAAACCTTCCTTGTTTCCCCTATAGTGATAGTGTCAATAAATCCCTCCACATCATCACGATGTGGTTCTTCTATCTTGCCCCCAAAAGGGACTAAACAGATTCGACAAAAATCATAAAGTGACATCTCCTTATGCTCATCATATAAATGAAATTCCACTGTAGGTGGTGAGTTCCTAGAATGAAAATGAAAGTTTTGCACAAAGGTATTTGTGAGCAAGAGATACTGATCGCATTGGTCGTGGAGGAAAGCGGTAAGGCATGCAGTCTGAGCCAACTCATGAAAATCTTCATAAATCCCGGCTGCTCTTAAGAAATCCTTGGAAGGCCATTCACACGCCCGAACCTCCGCGGTGCGAGGAAGATTATACTTAGGCTTCGGTGCCTTTTCCTTCGACCTTTGGCTCGATGAGCCCCTCAAAAGTCTCCTCATCATTTTCTGCAAAATTCTGAAATTTTTAGTAACTTCAAAATAAAAGTAAACCAAACTCAATAATATTGATAGTAACTACTCCTACAAGTGCCTAGGGCCTATATCATGCATCAAAACTACTTTTGACCATATAAATTTGACATGCAAGCTCAAGAACAGGGTCACCTAAGCAGCAGAAATTTGCAATGAATAAAGCACTAGAACAAAAACTAATTGGACCTATGGAGGAGTCACATACTAAGGAACAATCTCCCCAAGCAATTTTGTGAGAGGTGCTTTGAGCAAGGAGATCGAAAATGGCAGCAAAACAAGCTTGGACTTGGATTTGAGCTGGTTTTTCATGTTTGGGGGAGGAAGATGAAGTGTGTGGGTGCAGGAATAAGTGGAGGAGGGCCACCATGGGCCCACGAGGCAGGGGGCGCGCCCTCCACCCTCGTGGAAAGGTGGTTGGCCCCCCTGGTGTGTTCTTTGTTCCATAAATCCTCAAATATTCTAGAAAAAATCATATTTAATTTTCAGGGCATTTGGAGACTTTTTATTTTTGAGGTATTTTTATATTGCACGAATAATCAGATAACAGACAGAAAAATATTTATTTTTATTTTACTTAATATAAATAGTTGAAAGTAAAAGTGGGGTACAGAAAGTTGTGCCTTCTAGTTTCATCCATCTCATGATCATCAAAAGGAATCCACTAACAAGGTTGATCAAGTCTTGTTAACGAACTCATTCCGAACAACATGGAACCGGAGAAATTTCGAATAACACTATGTTACCTTAACGGGGATATGCACATCCCCAATAATAAGAATATCATATTTCTTCTTGACAGTACGAAGAGGAAATTCAAAACCTCCAAATATAATCGATGGAATTTTTCCAATTGAGTTGATACTATGAACTTGAGGTTGTTTCCTCGGAAAGTGTACCGTATGCTCATTACCATTAAAATGAAAAGTGATATTGCCTTTAGTGCAATCAATAATAGCCCCTGCAGTATTCAAAAAGGGTCTTCCAAGAATAATAGACATACTATCGTCCTCGGGAATATCAAGAATAACAAAGTCCGTTAAAATAGTAACGTCTGCAACTACAACAGGCACATCCTCGCAAATACCGACAGGTATAGTGATACGTCTCCAACGTATCTATAATTTTTGATTGCTCCATGCTATATTATCTACTGTTTTGGACTATATTGGGCTTTATTTTCCACTTTTATATTATTTTTGGGACTAACCTATTAACCAGAGGCCCAGCCCGGAATTGTTGTTTTTGCCTATTTCAGTATTTCGGAGAAACAGAATATCAAACGGAGTCCAAACGGAATAAAACCTTCGGGAACATGATTTTCTCACCGAACGTGATCTAGGAGACTTGGACCCTACTCCAAGGAATCAAAGAGGCGGTCACGAGGGTGGGGGCACCCCCCCTAGGGCGCGCCCCCCTGCCTCGTGGGCCCCTCGGTGCTCCACCGATGTACTCCTTCCTCCTATATATACCTACGTACCCCCAAACGATCAGAACAGGAGCCAAAAACCTAATTCCACCGCCGCAACTTTCTGTATCCACGAGATCCCATCTTGGGGCCTGTTCCGGAGCTCCACCGGAGAGGGTCGTCATCACGGAGGGCTTCTACATCATCATAGCCTCTCCGATGAAGTGTGAGTAGTTTACCTCAGACCTTCAGGTCCATAGTTAGTAGCTATATGGCTTCTTCTCTCTTTCTAGATCTCAATACAAAGTTCTCCCCCTCTCTTGTGGAGATCTATTCGTTGTAATCTTCTTCTTTTTGCGGTGTGTTTGTTGAGATCGATGAATTGTGGGTTTATGATCAAGTCTATCTATGAATAATATTTGAATCTTCTCTGAATTCTTTTATGTATGATTGGTTACCTTTGCAAGTCTCTTCGAATTATCCGTTTGGTTTGGCCAACTAGATTGGTAGTTCTTGCCATGGAAGAAGTGCTTAGCTTTGGGTTCGATCTTGCGGTGTCCTTACCCAGTGACAGAAGAGGCAGCAAGGCACGTATTGTATCGTTGCCATCGAGGATAACAAGATGGGGTTTATTTCATATTGCATGAATTTATCTCTCTACATCATGTCATCTTGCTTAAGGCGTTACTCTGTTTTTAACTTAATGCTCTAGATGCATGCTGGATAGCGGTCGATGAGTGGAGTAATAGTAGTAGATGCAGAATCGTTTCGATCTACTTGTCATGGACGTGATGCCTATATACATGATCATGCCTAGATATTCTCATAACTATGCTCAATTCTGTCAATTGCTCAATAGTAATTTGTTCACCCATCGTAGAATACTTATGCTCTTGAGAGAAGCCACTAGTGAAACCTATGCCCCCGGGTCTATTCTCATCATACTAATCTCCATCACTTTAATCTTGCTTTGCTTTTTACTTTGCCTTTTACTTTTCACTTTGCATCTCCATACCAAAAATACCAAAAATATTATATCTATCAGATCTCACTCTCGTAAGTGACCGTGAAGGGATTGACAACCCCTAATCGTGTTGGTTGCGAGTAGCTATCGTTTTGTGCAGGTACGAGGGACTTGAGTGTGGCCTCCTACTGGATTAATACCTTGGTTCTCAAAAACTGAGGGAAATACTTATGCTACTCTGCTACATCATCCCTTCCTCTTCGGGGAAATCCAACGCAAGCTTAAGAGGTAGCAAGAAGAATTTCTGGCGCCGTTGCCGGGGAGTCTACGCAAAAGTCAACATACCAAGTACCCATCACAATCCTATCTCTCGCATTACATCATTTGCCATTTGCCTCTCGTTTTCCTCTCCCCCACTTCACCCTTGCCATTGTATTCGCCCTCTCTCTCTCTCTATCCTCCCTCTCTATTTGCCTCTTTTGCCCATTTGCTCTTGTTTTCTCGTGTGCTAGTTTGCTTGTTTGTCGCGATGGCTCAAGATACTACCAAATTGTGTGACTTCACCAATACCAATAATAATGATTTCCTTAGCACTCCGATTGCTCCTCTTGCTAATACTGAATCTTGTGAAATCAATATTGCTTTGTTGAATCTTGTTATGAAAGATCAATTCGCCGGCCTTCCTAGTGAAGATGCCGCTACTCATCTGAATAGCTTCGTTGATTTATGTGATATGCAAAAGAAAAAAGATGTCGATAATTATGTCGTTAAATTGAAGCTATTTCCTTTTTTGCTTAGAGATCGTGCTAAAGCTTGGTTTTCGTCTTTGCCTAAAAATAGTATTGATTCTTGGAACAAGTGCAAAGATGCTTTTATCTCTAAGTATTTCCCTCCCGCTAAGATCATCTCTCTTAGAAACGATATTATGAACTTTAAGCAACTTGATCATGAACATGTTGCACAAGCTTGGGAGAGAATGAAATTAATGATACATAATTTCTCTACTCATGGTTTGAATTTGTGGATGATTATACAAAAAATTTATGCCGGATTGAATTTTGCTTCTAGAAATCTTTTAGATTCGGCCGCGGGAGGCACTTTTATGGAAATCACTTTAGGAGATGCTACTAAACTCCTAGGTAATATTATGGTTAATTATTCTCAATGGCATACTGAAGGATCTTCTAATAAAAAAGTGCATGCGATAGAAGAAATCAATGTTTTGAGTGGAAAGATGGATGAACTTATGAAATTATTTGCTATTAAGAGTGTTTCTTCTGATCCTAATGATAAGCCTTTGTCTACTTTGATTGAGAATAACAATGAATCTATCGATGTGAATTTTGTTGGTAGGAATAATTTTGGTAACAACACGTATAGAGGGAATTTTAATCCTAGGCCATATCCTAGTAATCCTTCTAATAATTATGGGAATTCCTACAACAACCCTTATGGAAATTATAATAAGATGCCCTCTGAATTTGAGAATTGTGTTAAAGAGTTTATGAATTCACAAAAGAATTTTAATGCTTTGCTTGAAGAGAAATTGCTTAAAGTTGATGATTTGGCTAGGAACGTTGATAGAATTTCTCTTGAGGTTGATTCTTTAAAGCTTAGATCTATTCCTCCTAAGCATGATATCAATGAGTCTCTCAAATCCATGAGAATTTCCATTGATGAGTGCAAGGAAAGAACCGCTAGGATGCGTGCTTCCAAAGATGCCTTTATTAAAGCGTGTTCTTCCAATTCCTATGAAAATCAAGATGAAGATCTAAAAGTTATTGATGTGTCTCCTATTAAATCTTTGTTTTGCAATCTGAATCTTGATGAAACTGAATATGATCTTCCTTTACCTAGAAGGCGTTCTAAAAATTCGGAGTATTTAGATCTTTATGATGAAATTGATGAAAGTGGGATTGAAAGAAATAAAAATCTAGATGTTGCTAAACCCACTATATTGGATTTCAAGGAATTTAATTATGAAATTTGCTCTTTAATTGATTGTATTTCCTTGTTGCAATCCGTGCTAAATTCTTCACATGCTTATAGTCAAAAGAAAGCCTTCACCGAACATATTGTTGATGCCTTGATGCAATCTTATGAAGAAAAACTTGAGTTGAAAGTTTATATCCCTAGAAAACTCTATGATGAGTGGGAACCAACTATTAAAATTAAAATTAAAGATCATGAGTTGTATGCTTTGTGTGATTTGGGTGCTAGTGTCTCTACTATTCCCAAGACTTTGTGTGATTTGCTAGATTTCCGTAATTTTGATGATTGCTCTCTAAACTTCCATCTTGCGGATTCTACTATTAAGAAACATATGGGAAGGATTAATGATGTTCTTATTGTTGCAAATAGGAATTATGTGCCCGTATATTTCATTGTTCTTGATATATATTGCAATCCTTCTTGCCCTATTATTCTTGGTAGACCTTTCCTTAGAACGGTTGGTGCGATTATTGATATGAAGGAAGGGAATATTAGATTTCAATTTCCATTAAAAAGGGCATGGAACACTTTCCTAGAAATAAAATAAAATTGCCATATGAAACTATCATGAGAGCCACTTATGGATTGCCTACCAAAGATGGCAATACCTAGATCTATCCTCGCTTTTATGCCTAGCTAGGGGCGTTAAACGATAGCGCTTGTTGGGAGGCAACCCAATTTTATTTTTATTCCTTGCTTTTTGCTCCTATTTAGTAATAAATAATTTATTTAACCTATGTTTTGGTTGTGTTTTTTGTGTTTAATTAGTGTTTGTGCCAAGTAGAACCGTTGGGAAGACTTGGGGAAAGTCTTGTTGAACTTGCTGTAAAAAACAGAAACTTTAGCGCTCACGAGAACTGCTGTCATTTTTATTTGAAGAGTTATATTTAGTTAATTATTTTTGAAGATGATTAATAGATCAATTACTCACATCCATAAATTTATTTTAGAATTTTTGGGGTTCCAGATCTTGCGCTAGCTACAGATTACTATAGACTGTTCTGTTTTTGACAGATTCTGTTTTTCGTGTGTTGTTTGCTTATTTTGATGAATCTATGGCTAGTAAAATAGTTTATAATCCATAGAGAAGTTGGAATACAGTATATTAACACCAATATAAATAAAGAATGAGTTCATTACAGTACCTTTAAGTGGTTTTTTGTTTTCTTTCGCTAACGGAGCTCACGAGTTTTCTACTTTAAGTTTTGTGTTGTGAAGTTTTCAAGTTTTGGGTGAATTCTTTTGATGGATTATGGAACAAGGAGTGGCAAGAGCCTAAGATTGGGGATTCCCATGGCACCCCCAAGATAATACAAGGACACCAAAAAGTCAAAGCTTGGGGATGCCCCGGAAGGCATCCCCTCTTTCGTCCACTTCCATCGGTAATTTACTTGGAGCTATATTTTTATTCACCAACATGATATGTGTTTTGCTTGGAGCGTCTTATATTGTTTTTGTCTTTGTGTTTTAGTATGCCACAATCATCCTTGCTGTACACACCTTTTGAGAGAGCCATACATGAATTAAAATTTGATAGAATACTCTATTTGCTTCACTTATATCTTTTGAGCGTTATAATTTTGCTCTATGTGCTTCACTTATATCTTTTGAGCTATGTAGTTTTGCTCTATGTGCTTCACTTATATCTTTTGAGCGTTATAATTTTGCTCTATGTGCTTCACTTATATATTTTGAGCTATGTAGTTTTGCTCTATGTGCTTCATTTATATCTTTTAGAGCACGGTGGTGGATTCGTTTTAAAGAAACTATTGATCTCTCATGCTTCACTTAAATTATTTTGAGAGTCTCTTAATAGCATGGTAATTTGCTTAATAATAATATGCTTGATATTCAGGATTTGTGAAACATTCTTTTGATTGTGTTGAATACTAAGAAAAGATTGAAGCATGATAATTGTTTTGAGATATGGAGGTGATAATATTAGAGTCATGCTAGTTGAGTAGTTGTGAATTTAAAGAATACTTGTGTTAAAGTTTGTGATTCCCGTAGCATGCACGTATGGTGAACCGTTATGTGATGAAGTCGGAATATGATTTATTTATTGATTGTCTTCCTTATGAGTGGCGGTCGGGGACGAGCGATGGTCTTTTCCTACCAATCTATCCCCCTAGGAGCATGCGCGTAATACTTTGCTTTGATAACTTCTAGATTTTTGCAATAAGTATATGAGTTCTTTATGACTAATGTTGAGTCCATGGATTATACGCACTCTCACCCTTCCACCTTTGCTAGCCTCTCTAATACCGCGCACCTTTCGCCGGTATCATACACCCACCATATATCTTCCTCAAAACAGCCACCATACCTACCTATTATGGCATTTCCATAGCCATTCCGAGATATATTGCCATGCAACTTTCCATCGTTCCGTTTATCATGACACATTCATCATTGTCATATTGCATATCCCGGTACACCGCCGGAGGCATTCATATAGAGTCATATTTTGTTCTAAAGTATCGAGTTGTAATTGTTGAGTTGTAAGAAAAATAAAAGTGTGATGATCATCATTTTTAGAGCATTGTCCCAAGTGAGGAAAGAATGATGGAGACTATGATTACCCCATAAGTCGGGATGAGACTCCGGACGAAAAATAAATAAAAGAGGCCAAAGAAGCCCAAATAAAAAGAGAAAGAAAAGAGGCCATAAAAAAGAGAAAAGGCCCAAATAAAAAATGAGAGAAAAAGAGAGAAGGGACAATGTTACTATCCTTTTACCACACTTGTGCTTCAAAGTAGCACCATGATCTTCATAGTAGAGAGTCTCTCATGTTATCACTTTCATATACTAGTGGGAATCTTTCATTATAGAACTTGGCTTGTATATTCCAATGATGGGCTTCCTCAAATTGCCCTAGGTCTTCATGAGAAAGCAAGTTGGATGCACACCCACTTAGTTTCTTTTTGAGCTTTCATATACTTATAGCTCTAGTGCATCCATTGCATGGCAATCCCTACTCACTCACATTGATATCTATTGATGGGCATATCCATAGCCCGTTGATACGCCTAGTTGATGTGAGACTATCTTCTCCTTTTTGTCTTCTCCACAACCACCATTCTATTCCACCTATAGTGATATATCCATGGCTCACGCTCATGTATTCCGTGAAGATTGAAGAGGTTTGAAAAAGTTAGAGTATGAAACAATTGCTTGGCTTGTCATCGGGGTTGTGCATGATTTAAATACTTTGTGTGGTGAAGATAGAGCATAGCCAGACAATATGATTTTGTAGGGATAACTTTCTTTAGCCATGATATTTTGAGAAGACATAATTGCTTTGTTAGTATGCTTGAAGTATTATTATTTTTATGTCAATATAAACTTTTGTCTTGAATCTTTCGAATCTGAATATTCATATCACAATTAAGAAGATTTGCATTGAAATTATGCCAAGTAGCACTCCGCATCAAAAATTCTCTTTTTATCATTTACCTACTCGAGGACGAGCAGGAATTAAGCTTGGGTATGCCTGATACGTCTCCAACATATCTATAATTTTTGATTACTCCATGTTATATTATATACTATTTTGGACTATATTGGGCTTTATTTTCCACTTTTATATTATTTTTGGGACTAACCTATTAACCGGAGGCCCAGCCCAGAATTGCTGTTTTTTGCCTATTTCAGTATTTCGGAGAAACAAAATATCAAACGGAGTCCAAACGGAATAAAACCTTCGGGAACGTGATTTTCTCACCGAACATGATCCAGGAGACTTGGACCCTACTCCAAGGAGTCAAAGAGGCGGTCACGAGGGTGGGTGTAACGCCCGGATAATTTGGCTACAGTAAAACTCTCCTAATGATGCCATGACATCTGCGATTACTGTTACTAATCTCGGGATAATTCGAAACTATGTCAAATTCAAACTTAAATTTAAAGTCGACAATAAAAGTTTTCAAATATTGAAAATAAAATGTTCGGGCTATGTCTATTATTGCATCGGTAATTATGGTGAAGTAAACACATTTTTATAAAATGCCTAACTACTTTTGAATGAATTAAAACAGAAAAGAAAATACAAAGGGGAAAAACAAACAGAAAAAACAAACAGAAAATCAACCTCCCCGTCGCCGGACCCCCCCTCCTCGCCGGCCTGCATCCTCTTCGCCGCACCGTCCCCATCTCTCCACCTCGACCCCCGCAGCCCCAGTCCCTACAGGCACCCGGTGAGGCCCCCGGCCTCTTCCTCCCCCTCGTCCCCGTCGACGCGGTCGTGCTCCTCCGCATGCTCACCCGCAGCGCTCGCCTGCTGCCGCTTCCTCCCGTGTGCGCACGCCCGACCACACGCTCGGGGCCACCAGGCCCCGGCCGCGCCCGCTCAACCTCGCGCGCGCCCGTGCGCCCCGGCACAACCCCGCTGCAGCCCGGTCGCCCCTGGCCTCTCCTTCTCTCCCCCTCACCTGGCCCGCACCCGGCGACCTCTGGCCGCGCCCGCGCCGCGTTCCCGACCGGCCAGTGCCCGCCCACGGCCCCGCGCCCTCCTGCTCGCTGCACCCGCCGCCCGACTCCGGCCACTGCACCGCGGTGCCGCTCGGAGGCCCCGCATCCTTCGCCACGAGCCCTGCACCGTTCCCCGCTGCGCTGACCGCTCCGGCTTGCCGCCCCGCCCCGCTCGTGCCGCTTTGCAGCCGCCGGCGCCCGCTCGCGTACTGACCCGCGCCCGCTTGGCCACTCGCCGGCCCGGCCGCGCCACCCTGCCGCCTTGGCCACTGCGGCTGTGCCCGCCAGGGTCGCCGTTGCCCGGGTTCGCTTGGCTGCGCCAGCGCCCGTAACCCGCTGCCCGCACGCCCGCTAAGCCCCTGGTGCCTATGGCAAACGGGGCCCATGCCCAGAACAAAAAAAAGGGATTTAATAAATAAATTAATAAATACTAATTAAAATATTAATTAATTGAAGAATTAATTAGTTTAATTAATCCTGATTAGGTTAACCTAATCACTTAGTTTAGTTAATTAATCTGTTAGGTTAGTTAATAGTCAATGACAGTGGGGCCCCACCCCTAGTTAGCTTAATTTAAACCCCTCCTTTTTTTAAATATGTGACACTGACATATGGGCCCCATTGGCCCTGTTGACTGGTCAACTTTGACCCAGTCAACGCTGACTGTACCGCTGACTAGGTACTGACCGGCCCCACACGTCAGGTTAACCAGTCAACCCCTGTTGACTGCTGACGTCAGCATGACATCATGCTGATGTCATAAATCCATTTTTGTATTAAATTAAATAATTAATTAAATATCAGAAATGATTTAAATCTTTAGAAAATCTTATCTTTTAATCCGTAACTCGGATGAAAATACTTTCTACACGAAAGTTGCTCAGAATGACGAGACGAACCTGGATACACAGCCCGTTCGTCCGCCACGCACCTCTAACATGTCAAACTCGCAACTTTCCCCCTCCGGCTCCTCTGCCCGAAAGCACGAAACACCGGGGATACTTTCCCGGATGTTACCCCCCTTTACCGGTATCACCTACTACCGCGTTAGGGCACCTCTAACGTCGTTACTTGTCATGTCATGCATCACTATGCATATGCTTGCTTATATATTTATTGTTTCTCCCCCCTCTTCTCTCGATAGACACCAAGACCGACGCCGTTGCTACCCAGTACGACTACGGAGTTGATGACCCCTCTCTCTTGCCAGAGCAACCAGGCAAGCCCCCCCCCCCCTTGATCACCATATATCGCCTACTCTCCTCTATACTGCTTGCATTAGAGTAGTGTAGCATGTTACTGCTTTCGTTATTCCTATCTTGATGCATAGCCTGTCCTTGCTACTACTGTTAATACCTTTACCTGCAATCCTACTTGCTTAGTATAGGATGCTAGTATTTCCATCTGTGGCCCTACATTCTTGTCCGTCTGCTGTGCTATACTATCGGGCCGTGATCACTCGGGAGGTGATCGCGGGTTTATACTATGTACTTTATACTTGATACATGTGGTGATTAAAGACGGGTCGGCTCGTAGGAGCACCCGCGAGTGGATCTTTGAGGCGAAGCGACAGGGCAGGTTCAGACCACCTAGGAGAGAGGTGGGCCTGGCCCTGGTCAGCGTTCGCGGATACTTAACACGCTAAACGAGATCTGGGTATTTGATCTGAGTCTGGCCATCTGTCTTATACGCACTAACCATCTACGCGGGAGTAGTTATGGGTATGACGGTGTCGTGGTATCAGCCGCAGCCTTCGTGACGTCAGCGACTGAGCGGCGCGCGCCGGATTGGAACGTAAGCCTGCTCTTGTAATAAGGGGGCTAGTTCTGCTTCCGGCCGCGTTCGCAACGTGCAGGTGTGCTAAGGGTGATGGGCCCAGACCCCTGTGCGCTTAGGTTTAGACCGGCGTGCTGACCTCTCTGTTCTGCCTAGGTGGGGCTGCGACGTGTTGATCTTTCGCGGACGGGCATGACCCCAAAAAGTGTGTCCGGCCAAATGGGATCAAGCGTGTTGGGGTATGTGGTGCACCCCTGCAGGGAAGTTAATCTATTCGAATAGCCGTGATCTTCGGTAACAGAACGACTTGGAGTTGTACCTTGACCTTATGACAACTAGAACCGGATACTTAATAAAACACACCCTTCCAAGTGCCAGATACAACCGGTGATCGCTCTCTCACAGGGCGACGAGGGGAGGATCATCGGTTAGGATTATGCTATGCGATGCTACTTGGAGGTCTTCAGTCTACTCTCTTCTACATGCTGCAAGGCAGAGGCTGCCAGAAGCGTAGTCTTCGAAAGGACTAGCTATCCCCCTCTTATTCCGGCTTTCTGCAGTTCAGTCCACATATAATAGCCTTATTCCAGTTGATATGAATGCATACATATGTAGTGTAGCTCCTTGCTTGCGAGTACTTTGGATGAGTACTCACGGTTGCTTTCTCCCTCTTTTCCCCCTGTCCCTTCTACCTAGTTGTCGCAACCAGATGTTGGAGCCCAGGATCCAGACGCCACCGTCGATGATGACTCCTACTACACCGGAGGTGCCTACTACTACGTGCTGCCCGCTGACAATGACCAGGAGTAGTTTAGGAGGATCCCAGGGAGGAGGCCTGCGCCTCTTTCGATCCGTATCCCAGTTTGTGCTAGCCTTCTTAAGGCAGACTTGTTTAACTTGTGTCTGTACTCAGATATTGTTGCATCCGCTGACTCGTCTATGATCGAGCTCTTGTATTCGAGCCTTCGAGGCCCGTGGCTTGTAATATGATGCTTGTATGACTTATTTTATTTGTAGAGTTGTGTTGTGATATCTTCCCGTGAGTCCCTGATCTTGATCGTACACGTTTGCGTGTATGATTAGTGTACGATTGAATCGGGGGCGTCACAGTGGGGGCGCCCCCCACTCCCTAGGGTGCGCCCCCTGCCTCGTGGGCCCCTCGGTGCTCCACCGACGTACTCCTTCCTCCTATATATACCTACGTACCCCCAAACTATCAGAACAGGAGCCAAAAACCTAATTCCACCGCCGCAACTTTCTGTATCCACGAGATCCCATCTTGGGGCATGTTCCGGAGCTCCGCCGAAGAGGGCCGTCATCACGGAGGGCTTCTACATCATCATAGGCTCTCCTATGAAGTGTGAGTAGTTTACCTCAGACCTTCAGGTCCATAGTTAGTAGCTAGATGGCTTCTTCTCTCTTTTTGGATCTCAATACAAAGTTCTACCCCTCTCTTGTGGAGATCTATTCGATGTAATCTTCTTCTTTTTGCGGTGTGTTTGTTGAGATCGATGAATTGTGGTTTTGTGATCAAGTCTATCTATGAATAATATTTGAATCTTCTCTGAATTCTTTTATGTATGATTGGTTATCTTTGCAAGTCTCTTCAAATTATCCGTTTGGTTTGGCTAACTAGATTGGTAGTACTTGCCATGGGAGAAGTGCTTAGCTTTGGGTTCGATCTTGCGGTGTCCTTTCCCAGTGACAGAAGGGGCAGCAAGGCACGTATTGCATCGTTGCCATCGAGGATAACAAGATGGGGTTTATTTCATATTGCGTGAATTTATCTCTCTACATCATGTCATCTTGCTTAAAGCATTACTCTGTTTTTAACTTAATACTCTAGATGCATGCTGGATAGCGGTCGATGAGTGGAGTAATAGTAGTAGATGCAGAATCGTTCCGGTCTACTTGTCACGGACGTGATGCCTATATACATGATCATGCCTAGATATTCTCATAACTATGATCAATTCTGTCAATTGCTCAACAGTAATTTGTTCACCCACCGTAGAATACTTATGCTCTTGAGAGAAGCCGCTAGTGAAACCTATGGCCCCCGGGTCTATTCTCATCATATTAATCTCCATCACTTTAATCTTGCTTTGCTTTTTTACTTTTCCTTTTACTTTTCACTATGCATCTCTATACCAAAAATACCGAAAATATTATATCTATCAGATCTCACTCTCGTAAGTGACTGTAGCGACCAGACCTCAAACAGTCTGATCTCTGTGCTCCGGTGTCATCCCTGGATCAGTAATGCTGACACCACACAGTACTCGAAGGATTTATAGCACAGTAGCAATCACACACTTATTACATCGAGTGTCTCAAAAGAGAACTTATTACAATAAATATGGCTTAAGGCCATCTAATAACGATAACAGCGGAAGGCTTGGAAGATAAGTGAGTCCATCAACTCCAACGGCATCACTGAGTATAGAACCACGACCTAAAACTCCTTAATCGTCGTTTGAAAAGTCTGCAACATTAACGTTGCAGCCCGAAAACGGGTCAGCACATGGAATATGCTGGCAAGGTAACACATAGAGAGTAATGGAATGAAATAGCTATACTATATGCATATTTGGCTGGTGGAAAGCTCTATGGTTACAATTTTGCGTAAAGCCAATTTTTCCCTACTTCAAAGGAATAGATTTAATTACTATCATGATGGTTGTTAAACATTGAGAATGGTTGACAGCATTCTCAATCCCAATTAAGCATCATCCTTAAACAAAGCCCACAAAATTAATTTAGGGTAACATGTTGAGATTCACATGAAAATCCAAGTACTAGATACTCAAGATGTCCATAACCGGGGACACGGCTAACCATGATTAGTTTATTACACTCTGTAGAGGTTTGTGCACTTTTCCCCACAAGACTCGATCGCCTCCGTTTGGTTTCTCGCACTACATGGTGTTTGAGAAGACGGATGATCGATACATAGTCTTTCAGAAGCGCTAGCACCTTACGATCGGGTAGACCGTACCACCTACATCCCCTACATCTGCTAGTCTACCACTGTAAGAGTTCGGACAACTTAGTCAACTATGCTAGAGCCCATAATAGCTTGTGGCTGCACACGGAAGTTTCTAGTATGAATAGTCTCATGATCCCTTTGAGCCTGGGTGGCGGTCCAAAAGAAAATAGGCAAGTCCTGGAATACCCAGGTGCCTCAGTCCACCCAGATGTGTGTTTAAGTTGCCACCTTAGATAAACCATTAATTAACAATCTCACATCTGTCATGGATATCACTCACCCAATCCACGTCTACTAGCATAGCATGGCATAATAAGCAAACGTAGAAGTAACTCCCAAAGGTTTGATTATAACAGGTAATAGGTACTACCTCATCTACTTCCCATCCCACAATTTGATTATATCCTAATCATGCAATGTGTGAGGATTTGATCTAATGCAATAAAACTGGGTAGTAGAAAAGATATGATCAAAGTGTTACTTGCCTTGCTGATGATCCGTGAAACCTAACGATTCGAAGTAGCAGGCGGCGCACTCCGGGTACTCTATCGCAAACAAACAAACAAGCATACAATAAGCACTCATCTAATGCACAGGTAAAACTCAAATAAGAGATCTAACCAGAAGGTTCAACTTAAGAACTCCGGTTGGCAAAAAGAATCAAATCGAACGAAGCAACGAAAGTCAAACGGCGAAACAAAACAACTTCGTTCTAGTAATCTGGATCTAGGGAAAATTTTACAGTAGCAAAACTTGTTTAAGTTGGTTAAACGGATAGAGGGTTTCGAGACGAAACTCTAGCCGCTTGAATCGCCTGATTCCGATAAACGAGCGAAAAGTTAAACTAAAATGAAAATCGGATCAGGAATCGCGATCAGAAAAATCGCGGATTTAATCCGAGAAAAAGAAAAACGACGAACACCGATTTTTTTTCTCTTTTTTGGCATGGAAAACGAGGCGTGACGAATCTCGGTGGCGGAATCGTCGGCGGCGGCGGCGCGCACGGATCGAGGCAGGGCTGATGGGCTGGGGCGGCTCGGGGCGGCGCTATTTAAAGGTTGTCCCCGGGCGGTGTCCCGCTCGGGTACGGCCCGAAGTCAGTTCGTTTTTTTTAATTCCGCTCAGAAGAAAAATAAAAACAAATACTAAACGGACTCCAAAAATTGCGAAATAAATTTTCATGGGCTTCTAAAATCAAGCCGCACAAGGTGAACATTTATTTGGGCCCTAAATGCAATTTTGGAAAACGCACATTTTTCCTAAATTCAAATAAAACACTGAAAAATTCCGAAATAAAAATCTTATTTGATTTTATTATTAAATCCTCAATATTTCTTTATTTTGGGAAAGTCATTTTATTCTCTCTCTCATATTTTTGTAATAGAAATGATTGATGATAAAATAAATAAAATCAAATGATCCTATTCTCAAAATTTGAGAAAACTCAAATATGAAAATAACGAAATCCCCAACTCTCTCCGTGGGTCATTGAGTTGCGTAGAATTTCTAGGATCAACCAAAATGCAAAATAAAATATGATATGCATTGATGATCTAATGTATAACATTCCAAATTGAAAATTTGGGATGTTACAAACCTACCCCCCTTAAGATGAATCTCGCCCTCGAGATTCGGGTTGGCTAGAAAATAGGTGAAGGTGGTCTTTGAGCAAATCTTCCTCTCGTTCCCAGGTGGCTTCATCCTCCGTGTGGTGGCTCCCCTGAACTTTGCAAAACTTGATAACCTTGCTGCGGGTAACTCGGTTGGCAAACTCGAGAATCTTAACTGGTTTCTCCTCGTAGGTCAAATCGTTATCCAACTGAATAGTTTCCAAAGGCACTGTGTCTCTCAACGGTATGTCATCCATCTCCGCGTGACATTTCTTTAACTGAGGAACGTGGAACACATCATGTACTCCTGACAATCCTTCGGGCAATTCCAACTTGTAGGCCACTTCTCCCATACGCTCCAAAACTCGATATGGTCCTACAAATCGTGGTGCTAACTTCCCTTTAACTCCAAAACGCTTTGTTCCCCGAAGTGGAGATACTCGAAGATAAGCTCTATCTGCGACTTCGTAAACTTTCTCCTTGCGTTTAGAATCTGCATAACTCTTCTATCTGGACTGGGCTACCTTGAGCCTATCGCGAATCAACTTCAGCTTCTGTTCAGACTCTTTAATCAAGTCAGGACCAAACAACTGGCAGTCTCCAACTTCGTCCCATGGCGATGTGAGCTGCCATGCTCTTTCCTAGACTCCAAGTTGGTGCATCAAAAGAAAACTCTATGGGCTCAATGACTGGCATGAACGTCCTTCTTGGAACTTGAACTTGAATCATCCAGCGCTCTTCTTCAGGTAAAGTGGCGTTGTAGGTTCCTGCGAAGCTTGGTACTCCTATGTTCAGGTATCTAGTGACTTCCTTCAAGTGTCGTCCAAAGGGTGTATCTTCATCCGGTTGTGTAAACTTGTTCCTTGCATCTGCCATCCTAAAGAGTAGAAAAGATGAGAGGTTAGAAGAGAAGAGAGTGAATAGTGATCTAGGTCTTTAGCTTAGTGGTTGTGTCCTACAGTCAGCGTGTGCTCTGATACCATCTCTGTAGTGACCAGACCTCAAACAGTCTGATCTATGTGCTCCGGTGTCATCCCTGGATCAGTAATGCTGACACCACACAGTACTCAGAGGATTTATAGTAGAGTAGCAATCACACACTTATTACATCGAGTGTCTCAAAAGAGAACTTATTACAATAAATATGGCTTAAGGCCATCTAATAACGATAACAGCGGAAGGCTTGGAAGATAAGTGAGTCCATCAACTCCAACGACATCACTGAGTATAGAACCACGACCTAAAAACTCCTTAATCGTCGTCTGAAAAGTCTGCAACATTAACATTGCAGCCCGAAAACGGGTCAGAACATGGAATATGCTGGCAAGGTAACACATAGAGAGTGATGGAATGAAACAGCTATACTATATGCATATTTGGCTGGTGGAAAGCTCTATGGTTACAGTTTTGCGTAAAGCCAATTTTTCCCTACTTCAAAGGAATAGATTTAATTACTATCATGGTGGTTGTTAAACATTGAGAATGGTTGACAGCATTCTCAATCCCAATTAAGCATCATCATTAAACAAAGCCCACAAAATTAATTTAGGGTAACATGTTGAGATTCACATGAAAATCCAAGTACTAGATACTCAAGATGTCCATAACCGGGGACACGGCTAACCATGATTAGTTTATTACACTCTGCAGAGGTTTGCGCACTTTTCCCCACAAGACTCGATCACCTCCGTTTGGTTTCTCGTACTACATGGTGTTTGAGAAGACGGATGACCGAGACATAGTCTTTCAGAAGCGCTAGCACCTTACGATCAGGTAGACCGTACCACCTACATCCCCTACATCTGCTAGTCTACCACTGCAAGAGTTCGCACAACTTAGTCAACTATGCTAGAGCCCATAATACCTTGTGGCTGCACACGGAAGTTTCTAGTATGAATAGTCTCATGATCCCTTTGAGCCTGGGTGGCGGTCCAAAAGAGAATAGACAAGTCCTGGAATACCCAGGTGCCTCAATCCACCCAGATGTGTGTTTAAGTTGCCACCTTAGATAAACCATTAATTAACAATCTCACATCTGTCATGGATATCACTCACCCAATCCACGTGTACTAGCATAGCATGGCATAATAAGCAAACGTAGAAGTAACTCCCAAAGGTTTGATAATAACAGGTAATAGGTACTACCTCATCTACTTCCCATCCCACAATTTAATTAGATCCTAATCATGCAATGTGTGAGGATTTGATCTAATGCAATAAAACTGGGTAGTAGAAAAGATATGATCAAAGTGTTACTTGCCTTGCTAATGATCCGCGAAACCTAACGATTCGAAGTAACAGGCGGTGCACTCCGGGTACTCTATCGCAAACAAACAAAAAAACAAGCATACAATAAGCACTCATATAATGCACAGATAAAACTCAAATAAGAGATCTAACCAGAAGGTTCAACTTAAGAACTCCGGTTGGCAAAAAGAATCAAATCGAATGAAGCAACGAAAGTCAAACGGCGAAAGAAAACAACTTCGTTCTAGTAATCTGCATCTAGGGCAAATTTTACAGTAGCAAAAACTTGTTTAAGTTGGTTAAACGGATAGAGGGTTTCGAGACGAAACTCTAGGCGCTTGAATCGCCTGATTCCCATAAACGAGCGAAAAGTTAAACTAAAACGAAAATCAGATGAGGAATCGTGATCAGAAAAATCGCGGATTTAATCCGAGAAAAAGAAAAACGACGAACGCCGAATTTTTTCTCTCTCTTTTTTTCAGCGTGGAAAACGAGGCGCGACGAACCTCGGCGGCAGAATCGTCATCGGCGGCGGCGGTGGCTCCGGCGATGCGCGCGGATCGAGGCGGGGCTGATGGGCTGGGGCGGCTCGGGGCGGCGCTATTTAAAGGCTACCCCCGGGCGGTGTCCCGCTCGGGTACGGCCCGAAGTCGGTTCGTTTTTTTTAATTCTGCTCGGAAAAAAATAAAAAGAAATACTAAACGGACTCCAAAACTTCCGAAATAAATTTTCACGGGCTTCTAAAATCAAGCCGCACAAGGTGAACATTTATTTGGGCCCTAAATGCAATTTTGAAAAACGCACATTTTTCCTAAATTCAAATAAAACACCGAAAAACTCCGAAATAAAAATCTTATTTGATTTTATTATTAAATCCTCAATATTTCTTTATTTTGGGAAAGTCATTTTATTCCTCTCTCATATTTTTGTAATAGAAATAATTGATGATAAAATAAATAAAATCAAATGATCCTATTCTCAAAATTTGAGAAAACTCAAATATGAAAATAACAAAATCCCCAACTCTCTCCGTGGGTCATTGAGTTGCGTAGAATTTCTAGGATCAACCAAAATGCAAAATAAAATATGATATGCATTGATGATCTAATGTATAACATTCCAAATTGAAAATTTGGGATGTTACAGTGACCGTGAAGGGATTGATAACCCCTAATCGCATTGGTTGCGAGTAGCTATCGTTTTGTGCAGGTGCGAGGGACTTGAGTGTGGCCTCCTACTAGATTGATACCTTGGTTCTCAAAAATTGAGGGAAATACTTACGCTACTCTGCTGCATCATCCCTTCCTCTTCGGGGAAATCCAACGCAAGCTCAAGAGGTAGCATATAATAGTTGATTTATCAGCCATTTGCAAAGATATTTCAGTAGGTGTCAACTTATTCAAATCAAGTCTACGATATAAAGAGAGAGGCATAACACTAACACCGGCTCCAAGATCACATAAAGCAGTTTTAACATAGTTTCTTTTAATGGAGCATGGTATAGTGGGTACTCCTGGATCTCCAAGTTTCTTTGGTATTCCACCCTTAAAAGTATAATTAGCAAGCATGGTGGAAATTTCAGCTTCTGGTATATTTCTTTTATTTGTAATAATATCTTTCATATACTTAGCATAAGGATTGGTTTTGAGCATATCAGTTAATCGCATACGCAAAAATATAGGTCTAATCATTTCAGCAAAGCGCTCAAAATCCTCATCATCCTTTTTCTTGGATGGTTTGGGAGGAAAGGGCATGGGTTTCTGAACCCATGGTTCTCTTTCTTTACCATGTTTCCTAGCAACAAAGTCTTTTCTATCATAACATTGATTCTTTGATTGTGGGTTATCAAGATCAATAGTAGGTTCAATTTCTATATCATTATCATTACTAGGTTGAGCATCATTATGAACATTATTATTGGCATTATCACTAGTTTCAGGTTCATTACCAGATTGTGTTTCAGCATCAGAAATAGAAATATCATTTGGATTCTCAGGTGTTTCAACAATAGGATCACTAGAAGCATGCAAAGCCCTATCATTTTTCTTTTTCTTCTTTTTAGAAGAGCTAGATACATCTATATTATTTCTCTGAGAATCTTGCTCAATTCTCTTAGGATGGCCTTCATGATACAAAGGTTCCTGAGTCATTCTACCAGTTCTAGTAGCCACTCTAACAGCATTATCATTATTTTTACTATTCATTTCATTGAGCAAATCATTTTGAGCTTTAAGTACTTGTTCTACTTGAGTGGTAACCATAGAAGCATGTGTACTAATATGTTTAAGTTCACTTTTAACATTAGCCATATAATCACCCAAGTGTCCAAGCATATTTGAGTTGTATTTTAATTGTCTACCAAAATAAGCATTAAAATCTTTTTGCTTAGCCATAAAGCTATCAAACTCATCTAAGCATGGGCTAGCAATTTTAGTAAATGGGATTATATCTTTATCATATCTATAGAGAGAATTTACCTTTACTACCTATGTCGGGTTATCAAGACCACGAGTTTCTTCAATAGAAGAAGGATTTGGATTATATGTTTCTTCAACAGGCGGTAAATTAAGACCATGTATTTCTTCAATAGGCGGTAAATTCTTAACATCTTCAGCTTTAATACCTTTTTCTTTCATAGATTTCTTTGCCTCTTGCATATCTTCAGGACTGAGAAATAGAATACCCCTCTTATTCGGAGTTGGTTTAGGAATAGGCTCAGGAATTGGCTCCGGAGGTGTCCAATTATTTTCATTTGCCAACATATTATTCAATAGAATTTCAGCTTCATCTGGTGTTCTTTCCCTGAAAACAGAACCAGCACAACTATCCAGGTAATCTCTGGAGGCATCGGTTAGTCCATTATAAAAGATATCAAGTATTTCATTTTTCTTAAGAGGATTATCAGGCAAAGTATTAAGTAATTGGAGAAGCCTCCCCCAAGCTTGTGGGAGACTCTCTTCTTCAATCTGCGCAAAATTATATATATCCCTTAAAGCAGCTTGTTTCTTATGAGCAGGGAAATATTTAGCAGAGAAGTAATAAATCATATCCTGGAGACTACGCACACAACCAGGATCAAGAGAATTAAACAATATCTTAGCATCACCCTTTAATGAGAACGGAAATATTTTGAGGATGTAAAAGTAGCGAGTTCTCTCATCTTTAGTGAATAGGGTGGCTATATCATTCAATTTAGTAAGATGTGCCACAACAGTTTCAGATTCATAACCATGAAAAGGATCAGATTCAACCAAAGTAATTATATCAGGATCAACAGAGAATTCATAATCGTTATCAGTAACAAAGATAGGTGAAGTAACAAAAGCAGGGTCAGGTTTCATTCTATCATTTAGGGATTGCTTACTCCATTTAGCTAATAATTTTTTAAGTTCAATTCTATTTCTGCAAGCTAAAATGGCTAAAGAAGCATCTTGATGAAATACATAACCCTTAGGAATAGCAAGTGGTTCTTCATCATCACTTTCATCAGTATCATCAGATTCAATATCTTCAATTTCTCTAGCCCTAGCAAGTTGTTCATCAAGAAAATCACTAAGTGGCATAGTAGTATCAGGCATAGAGGTAGTTTCATCATAAGTATCATGCATAGCAGAAGTGGCATCATCAATAACATGTGACATATCAGAACGAATAGCAGAAGCAGGTGTAGGTGTCGCAAACTTACTCATAACAGAAGGTGAATCAAGTGCAAAGCTAGATGGCAGTTCCTTACCTCCCCTCGTAGTTGAGGGATAGATCTTGGTTTTTGGATCTCTCAAGTTCTTCATAATGATAAGCAGATATATATCCCAAGTGACTCAAAGAATAGAGCTATGCTCCCCAGCAACGGCGCCAGAAAAAGGTCTTGACAACCCACAAGTATAGGGGATCGCAACAGTTTTCGAGGGTAGAGTATTCAACCCAAATTTATTGATTCGACACAAGGGGAGCCAAAGAATATTCTCAAGTATTAGCAGCTGAGTTGTCAATTCAACCACACCTAGAAACTTAATATCTGCAGAAAAGTGTTTAGTAGCAAAGTAATATGATAGTAGTGATAACGGTAGCAAAAGGTAACAGTAGTAAAAGTAATGTTTTTGGTATTTTGTAGTGATGATAGCAATAGCAACGGAAAAGTAAATAAGCGAAGAACAATATATGGAAAGCTCATGGGCAATGGATCAGTGATGGAGAATTATGCCGGATGCGGTTCATCATGTAACAGTCATAACCTAGGGTGACACAGAACTAGCTCCAGTTCATTGATATAATGTAGGCATGTATTCTGAATATAGTCATATGTGCTTATGGAAAAGAACTTGCATGACATCTTTTGTCCTACCCTCCCGTGGCAGCGGGGTCCTTATGGAAACTAAGGGATATTGAGGCCTCCTTTTAATAGAGAATCGGAACAAAGCATTAACACATAGTGAATACATGAACTCCTCAAACTACGGTCATCACCGGTAAGTATCCTGATTATTGTCACTTCGGGGTTAACGGATCATAACACATAATAGGTGACTATAGACTTGCAAGATAGGATCAAGAACACTCATATATTAATGAACGCATAATAGGTTCAGATCTGAAATCATGGCACTTGGACCCTAGTGACAAGCATTAAGCATAGCAAAGTCATAGCAACATCAATCTCAGAACATAGTGGACACTAGGGATCAAACCCTAACAAAACTAACTCGATTACATGATAGATCCCATCCAACCCATCACCGTCCAGCAAGCCTACGATGGAATTACTCACGCACGGCGGTGAGCATCATGAAATTGGTGATGGAGGATGGTTGATGATGACGATGGCGATGGATTCCCCTCTCCGGAGCCCCGAACGGACTCCAGATCAGCCCTCCCAAGAGGTTTTAGGGCTTGGGGGCGGCTCCGTATCGTAAAACGCAATGATTTCTTCTCTCTGATTTTTTCTCATCGAAACTCAATATATGGAGGTGGAGTTGGAGTCGGAGACGCAACAGGGGGCCCACGAGGTAGGGGACGCGCCCTAGGGGGGCAGGCGCGCCCCCCACCCTCATGGCAAGACGGTGGGCCCCCTGGCCTTCATCTTTGGCAGGTATTTTTCTTATTCTCTGAAAAGTGTCTCCGTGAAGTTTCAGGTCATTCCGAGAACGTTTGCTCCTGCACATAAATAACACCATGGTAATTCTGCTGAAAACAGCGTCAGTTCGGGTTAGTTCCATTCAAATCATGAAAGTTAGAGTCTATAACAAGGGCAAAAGTGTTTGGAAAAGTAGATACGTTGGAGACGTATCACCATGCATATTTAAATCGGACATGCATCATACTTAGTTGAGCATCATGCCATGTTTATGTGCTTGGTTGTTTACCATGTTGTTTGCTTCTTTCCGGTGTTGCTTCTTCGGGTTAGTTCTGATAACGTCGCGTTTGTGAGGATCCGTTCGACTATGTCCGTTTGTCTTCTTCATGGACTCGTTCTTCTTCCTTGCGGGATTTCAGGCAAGATGCCCATACCCTCGAAATCACTTCTATCTTTGCTTTGCTAGTTGCTCGCTCTACTGCTATGCCGTGATACTTATCGCTTGCTATATCATGCCTCCCATATTGCCATGTCAAGCCCCTAACCCACCTTTCCTAGCAAACCGTTGTTTGGCTATGTTACCTGTTTTGCTCAGCCCCTCTTATAGCGTTGCTAGTTGCAGGTGAAGATGAAGTTTTTCCATGTTGGAACATGGTTATGTTGGGATATCACAATATCTCTTATTTTAATTAATGCATCTATATACTTGGTAAAGGGTGGAAGGCTCGGCCTGATGCCTGGTGTTTTGTTCCACTCTTGCCGCCCTAGTTTCCGTCATACCGGTGTTATGTTCCTTGATTTTGCATTCCTTACGCGGTTGGGTGTTATGGGAACCCCTTGACAGTTCGCTTTGAATAAAACTCCTCCAGCAAGGCCTAACCTTGGTTTTAACATTTGCCACCTAAGCCTTTTTCCCTTGGGTTCTGCAAACTCAAGGGTGATCTTTATTTTAAACCCCCGGGCCAGTGCTCCTCCGTGTGTTGGTCCAAACTGGGCGATGTCCGCCCCCCCCCCCTGGGCAACCAGGGTCTATGCCAACCCGACGTCTTGCCCATCCGGTGTGCCCTGAGAACGAGATACATGCGACTCCTATCGGGATTTGTTGGCACATCGGGTGGCTTTGTTGGTCTTGTTTTACCATTGTCGAAATGTCTTGTAACTGGGATTCCGAAACTGATCGGGTCTTCCCGGGAGATGGAATATCCTTCGTTGCCCGTGAGAGCTTGTGATGGGCTAAGTTGGGACACCCCTGCAGGGTTTTGAACTTTCAAAAGCCGTGCCTGCGGTTATGGGCATATGGGAATTTGTTAATATCCGGTTGTAGAGAACTTGACACTTAACTTAATTAAAATGCATCAACCATGTGTGTAGCCATGATGGTCTCTTCTCGGCGGAGTCCGGGAAGTGAACACGGTTCTTGTGTTATGCTTGAACGTAAGTAGTTTAGGATCACTTCTAGTTTCTCGGCTGTGCGTTGCTTCTCTTCTCACTTTCTTTTGCGTAAGTTAGCCACCATATATGCTAGTGCTTGCTGCAGCTCCACCTCACTACCCTTTCCTACCCATAAGCTAAAATAGTCTTGATCTCGCGGGTGTGAGATTGTTGAGTCCTCATGGCTCACAGATACTTCCAAACAGTTGCAGGTGCCGATGATACCAGTGCAGGTGACGCAACCGAGCTCAAGGGGGAGCTCGAAGAAGATCTTGTTTGTTGTGTTGTTTTGTTTTGTGTTGATCAGTAGTGGAGCCCAGTTGGGACGATCGGGGATCTAGCAATTGGGGTTGTATTCTTTTATTTTGGTCCCGTAGTCTGACCTTGATTGTATTCTAGATGATGTATGTTTAACTTGTATTTGTGTGAAGTGGCGATTGTAAGCCAACTCTTTATCCCTTTCTTATTCAGTACATGGGATTATGTGAAGATTACCCCTCTTGCGAAAAACCTACCATGCGGCTATGCCTCTAAGTCGTGCCCCGGCACGTGGGAGATATAGCCGCATTGTGGGTGTTACAAGTTGGTAATCATAGCCTTCCCCAACTTAGGAGACCCCTGCTTGATCGAATCGCTAATGTTGTTGAGTCTAGAACAAAATGTTTTGAGTCTTAGGATTATATATACCGGAGAGTAGGATTCTTTTTACTCCTCAGTCCCTTCGTCGCTCTGGTGAGGCCTCCTGACGTAGAGTTTTGACTCTTCTCTCCTCAAATTTCATGAATTTTTTTAGGAACACGTGGGTATCTTGGAACCGTTTCGATGGTTTTGTGATGAGAACATTGTTCTTGGTGCCTCCTGGCATTTAAGGGTTGTGGCAGTGTCCTGGGGAGTTGAGCTCCGAGGTTGTCGTCACAATTTTATCGTTGCAGTTCTGGAATACCTGAGTTCGCCGACATCGAAAATCTCTTTTATGCAGTTGCTGGTGAGATAACCTTGACGCCACCCAGTACTGGGGCGGGAGTTCGGGAGTATTGCCATAACTCATATAACGGATGCTTTTTGAAGGTTGAGGTACATGATTTCCGAAGGTTTCTTGGTTATGTGTTGAAGGATGGATACAGCTAGATGTAGGATTTGTTAGCTTGGGTGAGATATTATGCTTCCCTTGTATCCCCAACACCTGATTGCATAACCAAAAAGTTTCGGGAGTTTATAAGTGGGAATTCAAGTAGCTCCTAGAATATCTTTCCAACAGACAAATGATACGATATGGAGTCTATCATATATTTGTTTCCGGCTTATTCTGCAAGCCAATCCTTTGTTTTTGTTTTGGTTTGTGGTATTCGAGTTGCTTCAATGTCAAATGTTGATTCCATACCTTTTTCCAAGTGGTGTTCACATATTTCTATGTGAATACTAATCCTTCATGATAATCGAGATTGTCCTGTCAATCCTTTTCAACTGGCGTGTTTCTCTTCAAGTGGATCCGATCATTTCAACATCCACAAGATCACCTCTTAGTTTTCCCAACGTTGTTTGTTTCATCTGTCCCAAGTTGCCTTTGTTTTCCCACCCTCCCACACTTGTTTCTTCAAGGACTCGGATTTCTTAATCAAGTATCCTTTTATTTATGGACGTCTTTCCATCCTTTTCCGCCAATGTCCTTATCCGGTGATTCTCAGGAAGATACTAACGGAGCCTCAAGTTCATCATTATTCGTTCTCTTTCTTCTCCGGTGGATTCAAGTCAAGTTTTGTCGATCATATCCTTTCCTCATTTCAAATGTTTTCCCATGCCGTTGCACCTCTTAATCTTTCACCTCTCGCTATTCATTTGTTCCGGAGTGCTGAAGATATCTCAAGAGATTCGCGTTTCCATTGCTAATTTGCTTAAGCTATCTCGAGGTTGTTATCTCATTCAAGCCATTTAATTCAACCGGCGCAATCTCTCTTTTAAATCATTCAACGGTGTTTCTTTTGAGTGGGCCCTAACCCACAGGTATTTCCCCAGGATCTTACCTGACTCTTCTAATTTTCCGGAGCTACTCTCAAATTCTTTTCGAAGTTTGACGTAAGAATGAATTATCATCAGTCATATTTATTTCTCCAAGATCTGTCAAATTCTTTTAACCATTGGCTCAACCTTTCTATTCATCATCCCGAGGTATCTCAACAATTCATGGTGGTGTTTCTCGTCATCATTCTCGGATTTTGAAGACCGAAGAAGAGTTTTTCCTCCAAATCTTACCCGTTCTCCCAAGATTCATGGTCAAGCTTTATGCCATCCTCTCATCATTGTTTTCGATTGTGAGAATTCTTTTCATCCATCCAGAGCAATTCATGAGTCCTTTCAGTTTGATTCTCCGGAGGCCATCATTTCAGAAGATTTATTCATTCCAACTTTCAACTCTCGTTCTCCAAATCATACCGGTGCATCATTCGAGTATGATCTAATCAGCTCATGATCTCTTCGTTCTCTTGTATCAAATTCTCTCTTGTATCTTCGTTCATTTTCTAATTCTTCCCGGTGTTTCGCTATCTTTTCTTCATTCGTTTTCAATTCTTACGGCGGTTCGTTCAAGATTTCTTTTCCTTCGTTATCATATCAATTCATACATTCTTTCCAAATCCTACCGGTGGTTCGTTGAAGACCTTCTCAAGGTTGCGCTATGTCTTTCCCCAATCCTTTCTATGAGAATAAGTAGTATGCCAAATCCGTTGCCTGTCATCAATTTAAATTGGTGAAGGATACGCATAACATAATTCTTATTCTTCTTTCATCCAAGTGATTAATTCCTTCCTTCGGAGTTTGTTCATGATGAATAAATTCTTGATTTCATTTGTTCATCTTTGTTTCCGGAGTTCCAAGTTTTCCGCGTTATCTCGCCGCAAAGCTCCATCCAATCTTTGCAAGGCTTCTCCCGGAGTTCTTCTCAACTTCTCTTTCTTTTATCATCATTTTTACCGGAGTTCTTCATGGAGGCTCAACATGGTGGCTCATCAAGGATTTCTTTCATTCTTCATTCGTTCTTTAACATTTCTTTTGAAGTTAAGATCCGTCAATATATACTCTAAAATAAACATGGTGTTCAACACATGTCGTGTTTTGAAGAGTTCAAGCATTCTTCATCTTGCATTCCGAAGTGCAATTCTTTCATATCTCATCTTTTGAGGTGGTGTTATGTCACTCTTGACAATTTCCCTTCGTGTTTCATGATTCACAAGTTGTCCGGAATGACATATTTTAAATCCATCATTTTCATTTCGTTTATGAGATCCTTTGCAACCCATCAATCTCTTCATTGGAGTTATCTTGGGTTATATTTCACCTAAAGCTTTCCCTAAGGATTGTGCTATTTATGGTGCTTATAAATGACCCTAGTTCTTCATTTATCCTCCCGGTGAAATAAGTTTCTCGTCTCCTTGTTGATATCAATCCAATCTATTGTTTCCGTTAGTGGAAGAATTTCACCTCATAGTTTTGAGATGTTCTCCATAATCCCACTACAACCTTGTTCTTTTCGTTGTTGGTTTTCCAACAACTCCATTCGACCCTTCTCCTAAAGATGCTTTTCAAGCTCATTTGAGGTAGAAGATGTTGTTTTCTCCTCCATTCTTTTGATTCCATTCTTACTTTTGTTCCGGAGGCATTGTGATGTTGCTCTCTTCGACCCATCATCTTGTTTGTCAAGATCATGTTCAATTCCTTCTATTTATAGTCGGAGTGCTTTCCAAATTATATCATTCTTATTCCTTCTCTATCTTGTGTTAACCGGAGTGTTGTCGTAATTGATTTTTTTCTCGTTCCTTGTACATCTTGTTTCAACCGGAGTGCTTGCATGTACTTCTTGTCCATTGAAACCCTTTTCTTATGTCTGTCAACCTACAAGGTTCCCATAATGTTCCTTGTTCCTCCTTTCTAACGGAGTGTTTTTCAACCTCGTTCATCTCCATTGTATTCTCTTCTAAAAACTGTTTAACCTCTCAAGGTTCTCTGGTTTCACTCATTTGTCAAATAAGCAACTTTGTTTTACCTCTTCCTCTTCCGTTTTCTATCTGGTGCCATCCTAGATCTCGGGACGAGATCCTCTCGTAGTGGTGGAGTGTTGTGACGCCCCAAGACCAGAGCTTCAGATGCCTTCCAGGGTTTCCGAGTTTTGTCATGTGATTTGTTTGGTACATTGCATTCATCATTGCATCATGTCATCTTGCAACCCGTTTTAAAAAACTCAACCAAATAAACCGTATGGATCTTCGATTCATTTAAACCGAGGGGACTCACATGGTGATTGCTCTTTATAACATATCCTCCCAATATTAGGGAGCTATATAAAATATTCCATTAGTTTGGAATTAACCGCAACAAACTTGCATTATAAATCCCTCTCGTTTCTAAACTATTTTTGCATCCATGATCTTTCCTCCAAGGCCCTTCTCCAAGTGCAAACCATTTCACTTCTTCCTTCTTTCAAATTTCACCCATTTATTGCAAGTCGCTTTATCCTCTTTCTTTAAAATGTTCACCTTTTCCCTATAAATACTAGACCGTGCCAAGACCACCTCCTCCAATTTCCAGATCCTTTGGACTTGTTTTGGTTGGATTCAAAAATGGCTCAAGTTTGAATCTAATTCAAACTTGAATTATTTTTCTCTCCTGAAAAATGCCCAAACAAGTTTATTCAAATCCTTCATAATTCCACGAGTCTAGAAATATTCTCACTTCTTTCAAATTCATCCCCAACATCCTGGACCTTTTCCCTTTTGACGGCTGTCTATTTATGGGCAGAATTAAGAGAATAGGAAATAGGGGAGAGGGAGAGGAGCCCAACCAGACTATCGGGCCACCTGGGCCTCCCAAACTCCCCGCAGTCCTCCAGGCCGGCCCAGTCCCTTGCCCCTCTAAGGCCCAGCCCGCACCGGATCTAGCCCTAGAGAACCACTAGGCCCGACCGAACCCTCGCTCTCTCCCTCACCTTCGCTCTCTCGCGCCGCCAGAGCCTCTGGCTCGATCCCCTCCTCCCCCGACGCACCATCAAAGAGGGAGAGCAGCGTCCGAGCCACCTCCCTCTCCTTTGTTCCCCTGCTCTCGTTCTCCCTCACGCCGCCTCCCTTCCAGTGCCCTCTCCTCCATTCCTCTGCTCCGCCTCCTTGCCATAGCGTCCCGTCGGCCGGCGAGTCCACCCTGCCGCCACGCCCGACCGAGTCTCCGCCTCCGCCTTCCGTCTTCTCGGTCCGCCGCCGCCATGAATGCCCGCAGGAGAGCCAACATCGCCAAGCCGCGCGCCCCTGCCTCGTCCTCCGGCTAGGGTGCTCCAAGACCGCGCCCGCCGCTGCAGTTCACAGCGCCTCCGTCTCCGGCCATCACCAGCGTCCGGCCACGCCCACGCCTTGTAACCCGCCATTGCCGGAGCGAGCTCGTCGCCCCCAGCTCCTGCGGTTGACCTCGGGTCGCTGTTGCTCTGCTACCGGCGACCTCGCCTGGAACCGTCAAGCCCCGACACCCAGCGGCAACCTCCTGTCCCGGCCTTCCCCGCCACCGGCTTCTTCTCTGCTCGAGGAGCTCCGCTGCTGGGACTCCTCCTCGCCTGCGCTGCTCCCCTTCATCACCACCACCTCCTGTTGCTCCCTCCATGCACATGTGGTGCTCGTTGGACCGAACGCCTCTGGCCCCAAGCCGACAAGTACCCCGGAGCCCACTTCGACGCCATGTACCTCGACCGCCTCTGGCTTTGGTGACCCGCCAAGGCCGGTTACAACCCGTGTACCACTACTAACGCCAAGACCTACGATAACGACTTTGTGGACCGACGAGTATCACGACGACCGTTGTTCACCAAGTACACCTTCGGATGGCCAAGTTCCTCTTCAAATGTACGACTACATGATGTTGCGCCAAGTACCACGATGGCCGGAGCCCTCGGACCCGTCAAGTCCGTCTACAAACCGTGAACAACTACCATCGCCCCGAAGACGTTGGATTCGTTAAGTACCTCTCCGAAAACAAAATGTGTACCACTACCGTCGCAAGAACGAGATCGACGAGTCCGAAAACCCCTAGTACCATGACAACCCTGAAGGGATTCGAATTCGTCAAGTTCTTCTTCGAAACGTGAACGACTACTTCATCTACGAACCGATACGCTTCAAAACGCATGCTTTGAAGGTATAACCCCGAGACGACCGCCCGTGAATGAATGCATGTGATGTATGAGATGATCGTGGTTGCATCATGTCTGAGTTGTTCTTTGCGAGTTCCTTGTTGCCTTGCCGTCGACATGTGGGAACCAAGTATCCGGGAGCACCCCATCACCTTGCATGACACACTCACACCCATTTCCTTTTGCACCGGTATCCCTGTGAGCTACCGGATCATCGGAATGTTGCTGTGGCATCATTTCCGTTTCGCCGCCGTGGCACCTTTTCCATCTTAGTTGTCGTGGCACCCCTTTCGTCTCCGCCACGATGACAAAAAGCTTCATATCATGCTCTTATCAATATTTTCATAAATATGGCATAAAACTTGCAAATGTCATCTGCATCATGATAACAACTTTGTAAATGTTTAAATTGTTGTTGCATTAAATTGCTAATGCACATGAGGATTTACCGGAATTGTTATTTGTTGTTCCGGCCTCATTTAAACTTGTTTTGATAGGTAGTTTCCATATGCTTCACCTCTTGCCATGTTAATCAACATTTAATATTGTTGGGTACAAAAATGAGATCAAACTAAATAATGGAATGTGGTGTTTTGTCAATATGCATCCCGATGCATATTGAGCTCCACTTAAATGGTCGTGTTGTTTGTGCACTTGGCCATGCCATGCATATTTAAATCGGACATGCATCATACTTGGTTGAGCATCATGCCATGTTTATGTGCTTGGTTGTTTACCGTGTTGTTTGCCTCTTTCCGGTGTTGCTTCTTCGGGTTAGTTCCGATAACGTCACGTTTGTGAGGATCCGTTCGACTACGTCTGTTTGTCTTCTTCATGGACTCGTTCTTCTTCCTTGCGGAATTTCAGGCAAATGATCATACCCTCGAAATCACTTCTATCTTTGCTTTGCTAGTTTCTCGCTCTATTGCTATGTCGCGATACTTACCGCTTGCTATATCATGCCTCCCATATTGCCATGTCAAGCCCCTAACCCACCTTTCCTAGCAAACTGTTGTTTGGCTATGTTACCGCTTTTGCTCAGCCCCTCTTATTGTTGGAAATATGCCCTAGAGGCAATAATAAAATGGTTATTATTATATTTCTTTGTACATGATAATTGTCTATTGTTCATGCTATAATTGTGTTATCCGGAAATCGTAATACATGTGTGAATACATAGACCACAACACGTCCCTAGTGAGCCTCTAGTTGACTAGCAAAAGATAGTCATGGTTTCCTGACTATGGACATTGGATGTCATTGATAACGGGATCACATCATTAGGAGAATGATGTGATGGACAAGACCCAATACTAAGCATAGCTCAAAGATCGTGTAGTTCGTTTGCTGTAGCTTTTCTAAATGTCAAGTATCATTTCCTTAGACCATGAGATTGTGCAACTCCCGGATACCGTAGGAGTGCCTTGGGTGTGCCAAATGTCACAACGTAACTGGGTGACTATAAAGGTACATTACAGGTATCTCCGAAAGTATCTGTTGGGTTGGCACGAATCGAGACTGGGATTTGTCACTCCGTATGACGGAGAGGTATCTCTGGGCCCACTCGGTAATGCATCATCATAATGAGCTCAATGTGACCAAGTGGTTGATCACGGGATCATGCATTACGGCACGAGTAAAGTGACTTGCCGGTAACGAGATTGAACGAGGTATTGGGATACCGACGATCGAGTCTCGGGCAAGTAACGTACCGATTGACAAAGGGAATAGTATACGGATTGATTGAATCCTCGACATCATGGTTCATCCGATGAGATCATCGTGGAGCATGTGGGAGCCAACATGCGTATCTAGATCCCGCTGTTGGTTATTGACCAAAGAGGCATCTCGGTCATGTCTGCATGTCTCCCGAACCCGTAGGGTCTACACACTTAAGGTTCGATGACGCTAGGGTTGTAGAGATATTAGTATGCAGTAACCCGAAAGTTGTTCGGAGTCTCGGATGAGATCCTGGACGTCACGAGGAGTTCCGGAATGGTCCGGAGGTAAAGATTTATATATGGGAAGTCCAGTTTTGGCCATCGGGAAGGTTTCGGGGGTTACCGGTATTGTACCGGGACCACCGGAAGGGTCTCGGGGGTCCACCGGGTGGGGCCACCCATCCCGAAGGGCCCCATGGGCTGAGTTGGGTGGGGAACCAGCCCCTAGTGGGCTGGTGCGCCCCCCCCCCCTTGGGCCTCCCCTGCGCCTAGGGTTGGGAAACCCTAGGGGTGGGGGCGCCCCCCACTTGGCTTGGGGGGGAAGCCACCCCTTGGCCGCCGCCCCCTTGGAGATCCATCTCCCTAGGGCCGGCGCCCCCCCAAGGCCCCTATATAAAGAGGGGGGAGGGAGGGAAGCCGCACCGCTTGCTTTTGGCGCCTCCCTCTCCCTCCGTTACACCTCTCCTCCCCGCTTGCGCTTGGCGGAGCTCTGCCGGGATCCTGCTGCATCCACCACCACGCCCCCGTGCTGCTGGATCTTCATCAACCTCTCCTTCCCCCTTGCTGGATCAAGAAGGAGGAGACGTCTTCCTAACCGTACGTGTGTTGAATGCGGAGGTGCCGTCCGTTCGGCACTAGGTCATCGGTGATTTGAATCACGTCGAGTACGACTCCATCAACCCCGTTCTCTTGAACGCTTCCGCGCGCAATCTACAAGGGTATGTAGATGCACTCCTCTCTCCCTCGTTGCTATATGACTCCATAGATTGATCTTGGTGGTGCGTAGAAAATTTTAAATTCTGCTACGTTCCCCAACAGTGGCATCATGAGCTAGGTCTATGCGTAGTTACAATGCACGAGTAGAACACAAAGCAGTTGTGGGCATCGATATTGTCAATTTGCTTGCCGTTACTAGTCTTATCTTGATTCGGCGGCATCGTGGGATGAAGCAGCCCGGACCGACCTTACACGTACGCTTACGTGAGACTGGTTCCACCGACTGACATGCACTAGTTGCATAAGGTGGCTGGCGGGTGTCTGTCTCTCCCACTTTAGTCGGATCGGATTCGATGAACAGGGTCCTTATGAAGGGTAAATAGAAATTGGCAATTCACGTTGTGGTTTTGGCGTAGGTAAGAAACGTTCTTGCTAGAAACCTATAGCAGCCACGTAAAAACTTGCAACAACAATTAGAGGACGTCTAACTTGTTTTTGCAGCAAGTGTTTTGTGATGTGATATGGCCAAAGGATATGATGAATGATATATGTGATGTATGATATAATCATGTTCTTGTAATAGGAATCACGACTTGCATGTCGATGAGTATGACAACCGGTAGGAGCCATAGGAGTTGTCTTTATTTATTTATGACCTGCGTGTCAACATTAACGTCATGTAATTACTTTACTTTATTGCTAAAGCGTTAGCCATAGTAGTAGAAGTAATAGATGACGAAACAACTTCAAGAAGACACGATGATGGAGATCATGGTGTCATGCCGGTGACAACGATGATCATGGAGCCCCGAAGATGATGATCAAAAAGGAGCAAATGATATTGGCCATATCATGTCACTATTTGATTGCATGTGATGTTTATCATGTTTTACATCTTATTTGCTTAGAACGACGGTAGCTTAAATAAGATGATCCCTCGCAATAATTTCAAGAAAGTGTTCCCCCTAACTATGCACCGTTGCGACAGTTCGTTGTTTCGAAGCACCACGTGATGATCGGGTGTGATAGATTCTAACGTTCGAATACAACGGGTGTAAGCCAGATTTACACACACAATACACTTAGGTTGTCTTGACGAGCCTAGCATGTACAGACATGGCCTCGGAACACGGAAGACCGAAAGGTCGAGCATGAGTCGTATAGAAGATATGATCAACATGAAGATGTTCACCGATGTTGGCTAGTCCGTCTCACATGATGATCGGACACGGCCTAGTTAACTCGGATCATGTTTCACTTAGATGACTGGAGGGATGTCTATCTGAGTGGGAGTTCATTGAGTAATTTGATTAGATGAACTTAATTATCATGAACTTAGTCTAAAATCTTTACAATATGTCTTGTAGATCAAATGGCCCACGTTGTCCTCAACTTCAACGCGTTCCTAGAGAAAACCAAGCTGAAAGACGATGGCAACAACTATACAGACTGAGTCCGGAACCTGAGGATCATCCTCATAGCTGCCAAGAAAGATTATGTCCTAGAAGCACCGCTAGGTGACGCACCTGTCCCACAGAACCAAGACGTTATGAATGCTTGGCAGTCACGTGCTGATGATTACTCCCTCATTCAGTGCGGCATGCTTTACAGCTTAGAACCGGGGCTCCAAAAGCGTTTTGAGAGACACGGAGCATACGAGATGTTCGAAGAGCTGAAAATGGTTTTTCAAGCTCATGCCCGGGTCGAGAGATATGAAGTCTCCGACAAGTTCTTCAACTGTAAGATGGAGGAAAATAGTTCTGTCAGTGAGCACATACTCAGAATGCCTGGGTTGCATAACCGCTTGACTCAGCTGGGAGTTAATCTCCCAGATGACGCGGTCATTGACAGAATCCTTCAGTCGCTTCCACCGAGCTACAAGAGCTTTGTGATGAACTTCAATATGCAGGGGATGGAAAAGACCATTCCTGAGGTGTATTCAATGCTGAAATTAGCAGAGTGGAAATCAAAAAGGAACATCAAGTGTTGATGGTGAATAAAATCACTAAGTTCAAGAAAGGCAAGGGTAAGAAGAACTTCAAGAAGGACGGCAAGGGAGTTGCCGCGCCCGGTAAGCAAGCTGCCGGGAAGAAGCCAAAGAATGGACCCAAGCCCGAGACTGAGTGTTTTTATTGCAAGGGAATTGGTCACTGGAAGCGGAACTGCCCCAAATACTTAGCGGACAAGAAGGCCGGCAACACTAAAGGTATATGTGATATACATGTAATTGATGTGTACCTTACCAGTACTCGTAGTAGCTCCTGGGTATTTGATACTGGTGCGGTTGCTCACATTTGTAACTCAAAGCAGGAGCTGCGGAATAAGCGGAGACTGGCGAAGGACGAGGTGACGATGCGCGTCGGGAATGGTTCCAAGGTCGATGTGATTGCCGTCGGCACGCTGCCTCTACTTTTACCTACGGGATTAGTTTTAAACCTTAATAATTGTTATTTAGTGCCAGCTTTGAGCATGAACATTGTATCAGGATCTCGTTTAATTTGAGATGGCTACTCATTTAAATCCGAGAATAATGGTTGTTCTATTTATATGAGAGATATGTTTTATGGTCATGCTCCGATGGTGAATGGTTTATTCTTAATGAATCTCGAGCGTAATGCTACACATATTCATAGTGTGAATACCAAAAGATGTAAGGTTGATAATGATAGTCCCACATACTTGTGGCACTGCCGCCTTGGTCACATAGGTGTCAAACGCATGAAGAAGCTCCATGCAGATGGACTTTTAGAGTCTCTTGATTACGAATCATTTGACACATGCGAACCATGCCTCATGGGTAAAATGACCAAGACTCCGTTCTCAGGAACAATGGAGCGAGCAACCAACTTATTGGAAATCATACATACTGATGTGTGCGGTCCAATGGGTGTTGAGGCTCGCGGTGGCTATCGTTATGTTCTCACCCTCACTGATGACTTGAGTAGATATGGGTATGTCTACTTAATTAAACACAAGTCTGAGACCTTTGAAAAGTTCAAGGAATTTCAGAGTGAGGTTGAGAATCAACATGACAAGAAAATCAAGTTCTTGCGATCAGATCATGGGGGAGAATACTTGAGTCACGAATTTGGCACACACTTAAGAAAATGTGGAATAGTTTCACAACTCACGCCGCCTGGAACACCTCAGCGTAATGGTGTGTCCGAACGTCGTAATCGCACTCTATTGGATATGGTGCTATCTATGATGTCTCTTACCGATTTACCGCTGTCATTTTGGGGCTATGCTTTAGAGACTGCCACATTCACTTTAAATAGGGCTCCGTCGAAATCCGTTGAGATGACACCGTATGAATTATGGTTTGGGAAGAAACCTAAGCTGTCATTTCTAAAAGTTTGGGGATGCGATGCTTATGTCAAGAAACTTCAACCTGAAAAGCTCGAACCCAAGTCGGAAAAATGTGTCTTCATAGGATACCCTAAAGAAACTGCTGGGTATGCCTTCTACCTCAGATCCGAAGGCAAGATCTTTGTTGCCAAGAATGGGTCCTTTATAGAGAAAGAGTTTCTCTCTAAAGAAATAAGTGGGAGGAAAGTAGAACTTGATGAAGTATTACCTCTTGAACCTGTAAGTGGCGCAGCTCAAGAAAATGTTCCTGAGGTGCCTGCACCGACTAGAGAGGAAGTTAATGATGATGATCATGAAACTTCAAATCAAGTTACTACTGAACTTCGTAGGTCCACGAGGACACGTTCCGCACCAGAGTGGTACGGCAACCCCATCTTGGAAATCATGTTGTTAGACAACGGTGAACCTTTGAACTATAAAGAAGCGATGGCGGGCCCGGATTCCGACAAATGGCTGGAAGCCATGAAATCTGAGATAGGATCCATCTATGAAAACGAAGTATGGACTTTGACTGACTTGCCCGATGATCAGCGAGCCATAGAAAATAAATGGATATTTAAGAAGAAGACAGACGCGGATGGTAATGTGACCATCTATAAAGCTCGGCTTGTCGCTAATGGTTATCGACAAGTTCAAGGGGTTGACTACGATGAGACTTTCTCACCCGTAGCGAAGCTGAAGTCCGTCCGAATCATGTTAGCAATTGCCGCATTCTATGATTATGAGATATGGCAAATGGACGTCAAAACGGCATTCCTTAATGGTTTCCTTAAGAAAGAATTGTATATGATGCAGCCGGAAGGTTTTGTCGATCCTAAGAATGCTGACAAGGTGTGCAAGCTCCAACGCTCGATTTATGGGCTGGTGCAAGCATCTCGGAGTTGGAACATTCGTTTTGATGAGATGATCAAAGCGTTTGGGTTTACGCAGACTTATGGAGAAGCCTGCATTTACAAGAAAGTGAGTGGGAGCTCTGTAGCATTTCTCATATTGTATGTGGATGACATACTGTTGATGGGAAATGATATAGAATTCTTGGAAAGCATAAAAGCCTACTTGAACAAGTGTTTTTCAATGAAGGACCTTGGAGAAGCTACTTATATATTAGGCATCAAGATCTATAGAGATAGATCGAGACGCCTCATTGGTCTTTCACAGAGTACGTACCTTGACAAGATATTGAAGAAGTTCAAAATGGATCAGTCAAAGAAGGGGTTCTTGCCTGTATTGCAAGGTACGAGATTGAGCATTGCTCAATGCCCGACCATGGTAGAAGATAGAGAAAAGACGAGTGTCGTCCCCTATGCCTCGGCCATAGGGTCTATCATGTATGCTATGCTGTGTACCAGACCTGATGTAAACCTTGTCGTAAGTTTGGTAGGAAGGTACCAAAGTAATGCCGGCATGGAACACTGGACAGCGGTCAAGAATGTCCTAAAGTACCTGAAAAGGACTAAGGATATATTTCTCGTTTATGGAGGTGACGAAGAGCTCGTCGTGAACGGTTACGTCGATGCTAGCTTCGACACAGATCTGGTTGACTCTAAGTCACAAACCGGATACGTGTATATTTTGAATGGTGGGGCAGTAAGCTGGTGCAGTTGCAAGCAAAGCGTTGTGGCGGGATCTACATGTGAAGCGGAGTACATGGCAGCCTCGGAGGCAGCACAAGAAGCAGTCTGGGTGAAGGAGTTCATTACCGACCTAGGAGTCATACCCAATGCGTCGGGCCCGATGACTCTCTTCTGTGACAACACTGGAGCTATTGCCCTTGCCAAGGAGCCCAGGTTTCACAGGAAGACCAGGCATATCAAGCATCGCTTCAACTCCATTCGTGAAAGTGTTCAAAATGGAGACATAGAGATTTGTAAAGTACATACGGACCTGAATGTGGCAGATCCGTTGACTAAACCTCTCCCTAGAGCAAAACATGATCAACACCAGAACTGCATGGGTGTTTGATTCATCACAATGTAACTAGACTATTGACTCTAGTGCAAGTGGGAGACTATTGGAAATATGCCCTAGAGGCAATAATAAAATGGTTATTGTTATATTTCTTTATACATGATAATTGTCTATTGTTCATGCTATAATTGTGTTATCCGGAAATCATAATACATGTGTGAATACATAGACCACAACACGTCCCTAGTGAGCCTCTAGTTGACTAGCAAAAGATAGCCATGGTTTCCTGACTATGGACATTGGATGTCATTGATAACGGGATCACATCATTAGGAGAATGATGTGATGGACAAGACCCAATCCTAAGCATAGCTCAAAGATCGTGTAGTTCGTTTGTTGTAGCTTTTCTGAATGTCAAGTATCATTTCCTTAGACCATGAGATTGTGCAACTCCCGGATACCGTAGGAGTGCCTTGGGTGTGCCAAACGTCACAACATAACTGGGTGACTATAAAGGTACATTACAGGTATCTTCGAAAGTATCTGTTGGGTTGGCACGAATCGAGACTGGGATTTGTCACTCCGTATGATGGAGAGGTATCTCTGGGCCCACTCGGTAATGCATCATCATAATGAGCTCAATGTGACCAAGTGGTTGATCACGGGATCATGCATTATGGCACGAGTAAAGTGACTTGTCGGTAACGAGATTGAACGAGGTATTGGGATACCGACGATCGAGTCTCGGGCAAGTAACGTACCGATTGACAAAGGGAATTGTATACAGATTGATTGAATCCTCGACATCAAGGTTCATCCGATGAGATCATCGTGGAGCATGTGGGAGCCAACATGGGTATCCAGATCCCGCTGTTGGTTATTGACCGGAGAGGTGTCTCGGTCATGTCTGCATGTCTCCCGAACCCGTAGGGTCTACACACTTAAGGTTCGGTGACGCTAGGGTTGTGGAGATATTAGTATGTAGTAACCCGAAAGTTGTTCGGAGTCCCGGATGAGATCCCGGACGTCACGAGGAGTTCCGGAATGGTCCGGAGGTAAGGATTTATATATGGGAAGTCCAATTTTGGCCATCGGGAAGGTTTCGGGGGTTACTGGTATTGTACCGGGACCACCGGAAGGGTCCCGGGGGTCCACTGGGTGGGGCTACCCATCCCGGAGGGCCCCATGGGCTGAGTTGGGTGGGGAACCAGCCCCTAGTGGGCTGGTGCGCCCCCCCCTTGGGCCTCCCCTGCGCCTAGGGTTGGGAAACCCTAGGGGTGGGGGCCCCCCACTTGGCTTGGGGGGGGGGGAAGCCACCCCTTGGCCGCCGCCCCCTTGGAGATCCATCTCCCTAGGGCCGGTGCCCCCCCCAAAGGCCCCTATATAAAGAGGGTGGAGGGAGGGCAGCCGCACCGCTTGCTTTTGGCGCCTCCCTCTCCCTCCGTTACACCTCTCCTCCCCGCTTGCGCTTGGCGAAGCTCTGCCGGGATCCTGCTGCATCCACCACCACGCCATCGTGCTGCTGGATCTTCATCAACCTATCCTTCCCCCTTGCTGGATGAAGAAGGATGAAAGGATCGATATGGTTGACTAGAGGGGGGTGAATAGGCAACTAACAATTTTTAGCTTTTCTTTAGCAATTTAAACTTTGCATCAAAGTAGGTTGTCTAGATATGCAACTAGATGAGCAACCTATATGATGCAACACGAATAGGAACACAAGCAAGCAAGATATATGAAACAAATAAGCTACACAAGTAAAGGCACGAGATAACCAGGAGTGGAGACGGTGGAGACGAGGATGTGTTGCCGAAGTTCCTTCCCTTTGAGAGGAAGTACGTCTCCGTTGGAGCGGTGTGGAGGCACAATGCTCCCCAAGAAGCCACTAGGGCCACCGTAATCTCCTCATGCCCTCACACAATACGAGATGCCGTGATTCCACTATTGGTGCCCTTGGAGGCGGCGACCGAACCTTTACAAATGAGGTTGGGGCAATCTCCACAACTCAATTGGAGGCTCCCAACGACACCATGAAGCTTCACCACAATGGACTATGGCTTCACGGTGACCTCAACCGTCTAGGATGCTCAAACACCCAAGAGTAACAAGATCCACAAGGGATTAGTAGGGGGAATCAAATATCTCTTGGTGGAAGTGTAGATCGGGGCCTTCTCAACCACTCCCGAGCAAATCAACAAGTTTGGTTGGCTAGGGAGTGAGATCGGGCGAAAATGGAGCTTGGAGCAATAATGGAGCTTTAATGGTGGAAGAGGTGAGTCAACGGGGAAGAAGGAGACCCCTTATATAGTGTGTGGAAAAGATCCAACCGTTACCCACCAACCAGCCCGCAGCCAGCGGTACTACCGCGCCTGGCCAACGGTACTACCGCAAGGCCGCGCGGTACTACTGCTTGCAATCAAGCGGTACTACCGCACGGCTGTGCGGTACTACTATACCGACCCACGGTACTGCCGCGACCCCAGCACAGAAACACGCACAGAAGCTGGGGGCGGTACTTCCGCACGCGCGGTACTACCGCGCCCCCCATGCGGTACTACCGCAAGGCAAAAGTCCCAGCCAGGGGGAAGGGGAACTTCCATGCCTACTTCCGCAAATAAACGGAAGTAGCAAAACCCGACACAGTAGTACTGCCGAGGGGCAGTACTACTGCCTGACCGCATAGCGCGGTACTACCGCACGGCGAAAGCGGTACTACCGCGGCAGGTGCGGATGTAAAAAATTATATCCGCTCCTACTACCGCAAAGGGGCGGCACTAGCCTGGTGGGCAGCGGTAGTGCGGCTCCAGGGGAGTGGTACTACCGTGGGCACCAGCGGTACTACCGCGCCACCGCGCGGCACTACCGTGGATGCCTACGGTACTACCGTTGATCCAGGAGCAGTACTACCGCAACCACAACAGCAGCCAGTCACAGGAGGCAGGAAAACGGAGGAAGCTCCAAGGAAGAAGGAGGGGATAAAAGGAGACGTGTACGTGATGATTCCACCCAAACCTTTCCAACGCGGACCCCCTCTTAATAGTACGGCTTTCCTACGACTCAAATCCACCAAAAAGAAACGTAGAAAAGACGTTGTCTTCGTCAGTCTTCGAGGGGCACCCAATCATCTTGTGCCTAGCAGCGAAGTGTCTAGCATACTCATGGCACACGATTAGTCCGCAAATGTGTTGTCATCAATCACCAAAACACTTAAGGATAAATATGTCCTTACAATCTCCCCCTTTTTGGTGGATTGATGACAAAACGGGATTTGCACAAAGAAAATACTATTAAGTAAATGCAAACCCCTCCTCTCTATAATATAGACGGGCTCCCCTAAATGTGTGCCACCTAGATGAGCACGAATAGGAACAGAGCTCCCCCTATATTATAGAGACAAGGCATATCTATCACTAGACAAGATAGTACAAACATAAGATAACTAAGATAGATAGAGTGCATATGTCTTACACCATATGGAGGATAGGTCTCGAAGGCACAAACCAAACAAAAGCAAACGAGGCAAACGAGGTCCAAACGACAAAGCAAACAAACACACCAAGCACGACACAATGCAAATCCCTACACTCTCTCCCCCTTTGGCATCGAGACGCCAAAAAGGCAGAGAGGACACCTACACACAGGGTGGCTCAGGCAGAGAAGTCGTCCCACTGCTCCTCGTGCTCCTCGTCAGACTCAGCGGCGGGGATAGTCTCCTCGATGTCATCCTCTGAACTGGTCCACTTGTAGCCCTGCTTTGACATCCAGGCAACCTCAGGTGTGATGACGTCCTCAGACCTGCCAGACACATCCTCTCCAAAGAGCCTCATCACCTTCTTGTCACGGCGGCGACTCTCCTTGTCAGCCACGTGAGCCCTGTATTGTCCCTTCGCCTGCATGCAGAAGAGAGTCTTCATCTTGTCCTTCAGCTTCTTGGCCCATGACGGCTCAGAGGAAGAAGTGGTAGACTGAGCAGCACGGTCCTCAGCAACAGTCTCAGCAGCAGCAGCCTCCCCCTCACCAGTAGCCCTCCTAGCAGAAGATGCCTCAGCACGGGTAGTGGTGTTGGCCCAGTTGGGCTTGACGCGGAGGCTGATGGACTCATGGCGAATCCAGTCTGGAGCAAGGAACTCATCACCTGGATATGTCTTCTCCCAAGTGGTGGAGAGCAGCAGAAACAGGTACGGTCCATAGATAGGTACCTTGCGAGTGAACACCGCAAACCGAAGCTCACACCACATGATGTGTGAGACATCAAGTGGCTGAGTCTGAGAAGTACGTGCATCTGCACACAAGAGCAACATGTCCACTAGATATGCATGTACCTTGTCCTTGTCGCCAATGCGTGGGAACAAAGTGTTGCGGAAGATGCGATGCATGATATCCAGAAAGGAGTTTAACACCCAAGATGACTTGCCATTGGGGAGTACCTTCTCAACAAGGAAGGGCTGAAGCTGGTTTTTGTTGGCAGACTCAGAGTTGGCATGGGGGCGAACGCCAACGGGGGTGTGAAGCCCGTCATCAGGAATGTGCAGCAGATCCATGAACTCTTTCCATGTAGCAGACAGCTGACGGCCATTGGTCATCCAGGTCATCCTCCGCTCCTCCCCGGGATGAAAGTACACTGAGGCAAAGAACTGACAGATGAGCTCAGGGTCATAGTCAAGGTGAAAGGAGATCACCGGCTCAATAGCAAACTGCTCCACCAAGTCCAGAGCCTCTCCAAAATAGTCACGAAACTTGTCCTTCCGCAGGTGATGCATGTCTATCCACTTGACATCCACGAAGGTATTCTGCTTGTTCTTGATCACATCCAGATAGATGAGAGCCCGTTGCTTGGTCCAGAACAACTCGGTGCCTCTAAGGATAGCCCGATGATTCACATAGGGATTGATCTTCCGGCGCTCGACATACTCAGAGGTTGAAATCTCATCCATGCCCTTAGCCGGTTCCTTTTGCTTGCTGGCAGTGGTCTTGACATTGCGCTTGGGGGCATTGGAGCCCTCTGGGGCTTCATCTTGGGGGTTGCGCAGACGCTTGGAGCCAGTGTCACGACTGGGATTGGAACGGCGAGAGCCACCACCTGAGACACAGAACGCAAAAACACCCACAACAGCTAAGAGAGATTAATGCAAAGACCACAACAAAGCAAGTGAAACAAGCAGAAAGCACACATGAAAAATGCCTAGAGAGAGATTTGATCCCTACGGTAGTACTGCCAAGAGCTGCGCAGCTAAGATAGTAGTACGGTTCTTATACGTGGTAATATCGTGCAAGATCACGGTAGTACCGGGTGTAGGAGCGGTAGTACGACCTTAGCGCCGCGGCCGGTGCGGTAGTACCGCGTCTGCAGAGCGGTAGTACTGCACCGTACGGTAGTACCGCACCTGACGGGCGGTAGTACCGCAAGAGCGGTAGTACCGCACATCGGGCACGGTAGTACCGCACCGCGTCAGATCTGAACTGGTTCAAATCTGAAAACGCCCACGAAACCACGGCGGTACTACGGTTGGACAAAGCTACCTCAAGACAGCATATCAAGTATGTTTCCTACGCATCATGACTCTCCTACATCCTACTCTTGCATAGATTTGGCCTAAAATCTCAAGAACGACAAGTTTCTCCCCAAAAACCTAGAAGCAAGAGAATAGCCAAGAAAAAGAGGGATTTGGGGAAAAACCTTGGTCCATGGCAAGAGGAAGTGGTGGGGAACGATCCCACCGGTCGGAATCCGAGGAGAGTGGCCGGAGATGGAGATCCGACAAGGGCCTCCGGCGCCGTTCTTGAGAGGGAGAGATGTGGAGAGAGAGACAATGAATGGGTATGGGGAGTTGGAACTCCCCTGCCCGAGTCATAACCCCCACGCGCCCTTGACGGCGCGGTAGTACCGTGCCCAGACACGGTAGTACCGCACGACGCGGTACTTCCGAAGTATCGCACTAGAGCGGTAGTACTGTGCTGTGGCGCGGTAGTTCCGTGCCTCCCAAAGCGGTAGTACCGCGCCCAGATGCGGTAGTACCGTAGGCTCAAGAAGATGCACGTTTCGAGCACACGAAAAACTGGATCTTTGCACAAACCACTCCGAGCCAACACGACACCACAAAACCACGCAACACACAAAACCAGAAAGACACCACCTCTCCAAAAGAGAGGGCGGTGGCCGTAGCCACCTATGTTTGAGTCAATTGGTATGGCACCGCGAAGAATTATCCTTGGGTCCATGACCAAAACTCGTCTTTGAAGCACAAGTATCATCAAACATGGCTAATGTGAACGACTTGATTGATTTATGCATAATGGGGGAAGGGAGAGTTCATTGAGAGAACATCACTCCCCCTATGTCCATGCCTACATCTAAATAGGACAACACGTTGAGTATGGTGGGGTGTGCAAGGGTTCAAGCAACATTGCTCGAATCGATGATATTTAGCTCATGCCTTAACTCGCGAAATCTTGCTTCATCCAAGGGCTTCGTGAAGATATCTGCAAGGTTATCATGAGTGTTGACGTAGTTGAGCTCAATCTCTCCTCGCCTAATGTGATCCCGGATGAAGTGATACCGGATCTCAATATGCTTCGTCTTGAAGTGTTGCACCGGGTTGAGAGAGATCTTGATGGCACTTTCATTGTCACACCAAAGAGGCACTTTGTCACAAGTGACACCGTAATCCTTTAAAGTTTGCCTCATCCATAAGAGTTGTGCACAACAACTACCGGCCGCCACATACTCCGCTTCGGTGGACGAGAGAGACACACAACTTTGCTTTTTGGAATACCAACTTACCAAAGAGCAACCAAGGAATTGGCACCCTCCGGAAGTGGACTTCCTATCCACTTTGTCTCCCGCCCAATCGGAATCCGAGTACCCTACAAGCTTGAAGTTTGATCCTCTTGGGTACCATAAGCCAAAGTTTGGGGTATGAGCCAAATATCAAAAGATTCGTTTGACCGCCACAAAGTGACTTTCCTTAGGTGCGGCTTGAAACCATGCACAAATTCCCACACTCAACATGATGTCCGGTCTAGATGCACAAACGTAAAGCAAGGATCCAATCATGGAACGATATACCTTTTGATCCACCACTTTACCATTGGGATCTAAGTCAAGTTGGCACTTGGTGGGCATTGGAGTGGAAGCCGGCTTGACATCACTAAGCTTGAATCTCTTGAGAATGTCTTGAGTGTATTTGGATTGATTGATGAAGGTTCCTTCTCTTCTTTGCTTCACTTCGAACCCTAGAAAGAACTTCAACTCTCCCATGGAGGACATCTCGAACTTTGAGGTCATGAGAGCCGCAAATTCCTCATTGAAAGCTTTGTTAGGAGAACCAAAGATAATATCATCAACATATAATTGGCACACAAACAACTCCCCTTTGACCTTCTTAGTAAAAAGAGTGGGGTCGATTAGCCCAACTTCAAAACCACGGTCTTGTAATAACTCGGTAAGGTGGTCATACCACGCACGTGGGGCTTGTTTAAGGCCATAGAGTGCCTTATCGAGTTGATACACATGATCGGGAAAGTAGGGATCCTCGAACCCGGGGGGTTGCTTGACGTAAACCAATTCATTAATGGGACCATTGAGAAAAGCACTCTTCACATCCATTTGTTGTAACTTAAAGTTATGATGAGAAGCATATGCAATCAACATGCGAATGGATTGAAGACGAGCAACGGGAGCAAAGGTTTCACCGTGGTCGATACCCTTGACTTGGGAGTAGCCTTGTGCTACCAAACGAGCCTTGTTGCAAATGATAATCCCATGGGCATCTTGCTTGTTCTTGAATATCCACTTGGTTCCAATGACATTGTGGTTCCCCATTGGCCTTGGCACCAATCTCCACACTTTGTTGCGCTCGAAGTTGTTGAGTTCTTCGTGCATGGCATTGAGCCAATCCGGATCTTCTAGCGCCTCATAGACCTTGTGGCGTTCCACACAGGAGACAAACGCGTGATGCTCACAATAATTTGCTAATTGTCTATGAGTGCTTACCCCCTTTCTTAAGCTTCCAAGCACATTCGTCATGAGATGATCCTTGGTGGAGAGCTTGGAAGCAACCTTGGCGGCACGACGCTCTAATTCCTCCTCGGTGGTGAGTTGAGGAGCAGTTACTTGATCATCTTGAGCGCCGTCATGAACTTGTTCTTGATCTTGAACTTGCTCGGGGGAGAGAACTTGACCTTGGGCATCACTTGGTGTGTCAACACCGTCTTGAGTATGATCTTGCCCTTGGTCTTGTTCATGAGATTGAGGGCCTTCACTTTGTTCTTCGGAAGCGTGTGGGCCTTGGGTTGGTGATGGCTCCACTTGAGTGGAGCATTGTCCTTCTCCTTCGGCCACAAGGGGTTCCTCAATGGGTAGGATAAAACCAACACCCATTCTTCTTATGGCTTGAGGAGGAATTTCATCACCTACATCACAAGTGCCAGTTTGCTCCACTTAGGAGCCGTTATTCTCATCAAACTCCACGTTACACGTTTCCTCAATAAGTCCCATGGATTTATTGAGGACATGGTAAGCATGAGAGTTTGTAGCATAACCAACAAATATGCCCTCATAAGCTCTAGCCTCAAATTTAGACAACCGAACACCTTTCTTGAGAATGAAACACTTACACCCGAATACCCGGAAGTACTTGAGGTTGGGCTTGTTACCGGTGAGTATCTCATATGGAGTCTTGTTCAAGCCCTTGCGGAGGTAGAGCCGATTTGATGCATGACACGTGGTGTTGATGGCTTCAGCCCAAAAGTTGTAAGGAGACTTGAACTCCGCCATCATGGTCCTTGCCGCATCCATCAACGTCCGATTCTTCCTCTCTGCAACACCGTTTTGTTGAGGGGTGTAGGGTGTGGAATATTGATGCTTGATTCCCTCGTCACTAAGAAACTCATCCAAGGTGTAGTTCTAGAACTCGGTGCCGTTGTCACTTCTTATTGTCAAGATCTTTGCATTGTGTTGACGTTGTGCTTCATTTGCAAAGTCAATGACGGTTTGTTGGGTCTTGCTCTTCCTCTTGAAGAAATACACCCACGTGTACCTTGAGTAGTCATCCACAATCACCAAGCAATACTTCCTACCTCCAAGACTATCGAAGGATGGAGGCCCAAAGAAATCCATGTGAAGGAGCTCCAAAGGCCTCTTTGAATAAATGATAGTCGTGGGAGGGTGAGTGTCGGTGTCAAAACCGGCGGATCTCGGGTAGGGGGTCCCGAACTGTGCGTCTAGGCTGGATGGTAACAGGAGGCAAGGAACACGATGTTTTACCCAGGTTCGGGCCCTCTTGATGGAGGTAAAACCCTACGTCCTGCTTGATTAATATTGATGATATGGATAGTACAAGAGTAGATCTACCACGAAATCAAGGAGGCTAAACCCTAGAAGCTAGCCTATGGTATGATTGTTGTATGATGAAGTTGTCCTATGGACTAAAACCCTCCGGTTTATATAGACACCGGAGAGGGTTAGGGTTACACAAAGTCGGTTACAATGGTAGGAGATCTTGAATATCCGCATCGCCAAGCTTGCCTTCCACGCCAAGGAAAGTCCCATCCGGACACGGGACGAAGTCTTCAATCTTGTATCTTCATAGTCCTGGAGTCCGGCTGAAGGTATAGTCCGGCTACCCGAACACCCCCTAATCCAGGACTCCCTTAGTAGCCCCTGAACCAGGCTTCAATGACGACGAGTCCGGCGCGTAGATTGTCTTCGGCATTGCAAGGCGGGTTCCTCCTCAAAGTTCTTCATAAAAGTTTGTAAACACCAAGAGTAGTGTCCGGCTCTGCAAAATAAGTTTCCACGTATTGCCACAGAGAGAATAATATTAACACAAATCTAATCTGCTGACGTATTCCGCAGTGTGACATCACACTACGGTCAAGCCTTTATTCGAATAGTTTTCACTTTTCCACCTCAGCGTGTTTTGCGAGGCGGTTTCCTTGGCACGTCTTGTCAAAGCAGAGATCGTGTCCCCCATTTACAGGATTCTCATCAATACGGACGTGGGTAACCCAACCGCGCCATTTATCACGGCGCTTGGGAGGCAAGCGAGTTTTACTAGGCTGGTGGGGACGCATAGTCGCATCCGCTCATATAAGGGGATAAGGATCCACCTTTTTACCTACGCCTTCTTCCTCCTTTGCCTATCCATCTTCTGCGCACCCGAGCTCCAGCGCCCAAGCCCGCACTTCCTACCTCAACCTTCTCCAACAATGTCCGGAGCGGGAGGCAAGTGGATGGTCTCCTCCGTCACGGAGGGCCATGTCAAAAGGCTAAGGAAGGCCGGATACCTGTCCAAAGACATCGCGCACCGGCTTCCTGAGGAGGGGCAACTTCTCCCCACCCCAAGGCCCCATGAGAGGGTAGTATTTCTTCCCCACTTCCTCCGCGGACTGGGTTTTCCTCTCCACCCATTTGTCCACGGGCTCATGTTCTACTATGGCCTAGATTTCCACGATCTGGCCCCGAACTTCATCCTCAATATCTCGGTGTTTATCATCGTGTGCGAGGCTTTCCTCTGCATCCGCCCCCATTTCAGCCTCTGGCTCAAGACCTTCAATGTCAAGCCAAAGGTGGTGCGCGGCAACCAGGCGGAGTGCGGAGGTGCCATGGCGGGCAAAATAGCCAACGTCCTATGGCTCGAGGGCTCCTTTGTGGAGACCTTGAAGGGGTGGCAGTCAGGGTGGTTTTACATCACCAAGCCACGCGATCCGAAGTGGATCGTAGCCCCTGAATTCCGATCCGGACCCCCTACGCGGCTCACGTCCTGGAAGGATACGGGCTTGTCGTGGGGCGACGAAGAAGAGGTGATCGGACTGCAAAAATGCATCCAGTCCCTGGTGAACAAGCAGCTCAAGCTTGTCAGCGTAGTCCAGGTCATGCTCGTCCGCCGGATCCTTCCGTGTCAAGAACGGGACTTCAATTTGTGGGAGTTCAACCCGGCACAGCACCGAACTCTGAGCAGGATCTTCGACACGACGTACGAAGATGTCTGGAAGGGGCTAACCAAAGGCACCGAGGCTCCCACATCCGCCTCCGAAGACCGTGGATTCAGCTCGCAGCGTCCTGCTGGCGAGGTAAAATGTTTTCATCTTTTACAGGATGTTAAGTTTTCTTCATAGTTTGACTCTATGCGGGATCTAAACTCCCTCACCTTTGACAGGATTGGCAGGCGAAGTCCGGACTGATTATCTGTCCGGCTCCCTTGCCCGAAGACCCAGCCCCTGCTCTCCTTGTGAAGCTGCTGGTTCCGGCACCTTATGTGATGCCGGAGAAGAAGGCCAAGAAGAAGAAGGCCACGGGGACTCGAAAGAGTTCCCGGCATATGGTGGTATCGGACTCGTCGTCCGATGAGTCCGAGACGCACTCCTCCCGTGAAGACGAGGAGGAGGAAGAAGAGACCTCTCCCCCTCCAGCGGGGGGAGGAAAGAAGAGGAAGGCCGCCCTAGTAGGGGAGGCCGAAGGGTCCAAGAAGAGGAAAACCCCTCTGCCGGACTACGCCCCCGACGCCGAGGAGGACGAAGAGGAGTGGCCGGACAGGGCCAAGCGTCCGGCGAAATCGTAAGTGTTCGGATACCAGAGTAACTCATGATATTCCTTTTGTTGCGCAGCTTTCCCTAATGTCGAATATAATCATGCAGCCCGCCCAAGGACGGGCTCGACGAGTCGTCGAGCGGCTCCCTGGATTCATCGGACGTGAATTCAGTTCCGCCCGCTGCCTCCCCCTGTGCTGCGGATGATGCCGAAGTGGCGTCGCGACAAGCTCCGGGGCAAGAGGAGGTGGTCCAGGAGGATCCGCTAGGCGACCTCCTGGACTCCAGGAGTAAAGGGGACAAGACCCCCCAGGGCTCCAAGTCTGGCTTTAAGCCAGACACCGCGCCGAAATAATCAACGGTTCCGGACCGCGGCAGGCGAACTCCTGCCAAGAGGAGCAAGCCTATTGAGCCGGCGTCCTCCATCCAACCGGAGGCGCCGGACAATCTGCTGGAGGTGCTTAAGGGCGCCTCCATCGATGAGGAGCACCGTACCATCATGAGTACGGTGGTCCAGAAGGTTCGGTCCTCCAAAAGCAGACTTACTGAAGCTTGTGCTAGCCTTCTAACAGGCTTCGAGGTAAGTAGAAATATGTAAAAATATTACCACATAGACAGTAGCCCCTGATGCTCTGTTTGGCGTTCGGAAAGAAAAGCCAAATACAGGATCTATTAAATATCGCAGGAGTCTAACTAAAAAGGAGTCAATATACGTATGCAGGCTTCGCTGCTGGCCACCGCCGCACTGACTGCGGAGGTGGGTGCCCTGAAACAGGGCCTCGAGCGGACCGAGCAAGAGCTCGGCCTTGCCAAACGGTAGCTCGAGGAGAAAGAAGGTAAGAGATACCTTATAGAAAAAATGCCTATAAGAAGACGCAATTGCAAAAAATGACAGGAGTATACTGCTTATTGTAGGGGCCACAACTGAGGTGGCGACCCTCAAGCAGGCGCTGTCCGAGGCCAAGAAGAAAGCAGCCACGGAGTGCACCGGGCGGGAGAAATTTGAGGCGCAGGTCGGCGAGGTGCAGCCAGAGCTTCAAGCTCTCATGAAAAAACATGAGAGTTTGGAGCTCGACTCAAAGACGCGAGCGTCCGAGCTTGCTGCGGCCCTTAAAACTGCCAAATCTGCCAAGGCCGAAGCCCAGAAGGCCCTCCGGGAATTGGATGCGGTGAAAAAGATAGCGGCGGGTAAGGCATTCTCTATGCAAAGCAGACATATAAAAGTAAACTACTTGTTACTTACCCAAATCCGGAGCTCTCCAGGGGCATTCGCAGATCTTCCCCGCAGCGTATCCAATGCCGCCGCATTCTACCGAGCCGAGGAAGGCAGCTCGACGGAGAAGGTGTTCTGGTCTCAGTACGCTGAGGCCGTACACCCCGTGCCCTTGAGCGACCAGCTGAAGCAGCTGGTCGAGCTCCACAAGGCGGCCGAACAGGCCCTGAAGGGCTTCATAGTTCGGCTGTGGCCTGGAGAGGCCCTGCCTGGGAGCTACTTCAGACTGGTGCGGCGGCTGGTGGAGGCTTGTCCAAGGCTCGAGGTCATCAAGCGCTCCGTCTGCATCGAAGGTGCCCGTAGGGCCCTTGCCCATGCAAAGGTGCACTGGGGTAAGCTGGACGGTGAGAAGCTTGTGAGGGACGGGCCGCCGCCAGGGAAGGAGCATCGCAAGCCCGAGAACTATTACAAGGATGTTCTGGCCGGTGCCCGCCTTATGGCGGATGAATGCACCAAGGATGTAATTTTTGAATGAACTCGCTCGTGTTATCCTGTGCGCTGAAAACTTGTTTATATGCGCTAAGCAATGCTTGAATTTAAAATATTACTTTCTGTGCGGCCGTTTATCAAAAAATTGAGAGATGGCCAGTCATCGGCTTCTGCCCCCATGCCACTAGTGCTGGGGTGTTCGGGATAAACCTGAGCGCTCTTTTTCCCATGATTGGGTCCGTCGAGGGAGGCGCTCAGCACAATCGAACAAGGCAATCGGACTATAATGCTTGGACACTCTCACTTAGCCATAGAACTCTATAATTTTAAATTTCGGCGAAGCCCCTAGTATTCGGAAGACCGAGTTCAGGGCGCTATCCACGCCTTGGCCGGACAAAGCCGGTTCCTCGCTCGAAGCAGCATAAGTCTTTAAGGACTCGAAAAACCTCTCGAACAGCGACCGATCTCTCGCCTCATCATGACAGTCAGTTTTAGCTTTCTCTACTGAGGTGCTCAGCCCAGCTCAACTGGGGCACAATCGCAGTAGTTCTCCTAGTGCTACCTTAGCCGATATAGCGGAATGTAAGGCACCAAAACATAGGAGCCGGGCAAACCCAACTATTGACCCAAATCATGATTCGGAGCCGATGCATATGGTGCTATAAGTTCGGGGTGCCGCACTTGTGAAAGTGTACGGACTTCTCACGCCATATTGATGGGTACTGAAGCCCCTGGCATATTTTTGCCGTACCACGGTGTACGGATGCAACATGTTATTGATAAACATATATATATATAAAAAGAGGATAATGCGAAAAATAGACAAAAAGCTATGCATTGTTTATAGAAAGGCTGCTATGAAAGCGGAACGATACAAATAGTGCGATAAGCAAAAGAAATTGGACTATTTAACATGTCCTGGCCAGGGGCAGGCCACAGAATTGTATTAAAAAACAGGTATACTGCTCGCAATAGAGACCACCTAGGAGTTCCATAATGCGGCGTGGCTTGTCTGCTTTCCTGGATCTTGCATCATTTGTGCGGCAGTTGAATTGCCGAACGGGTCATCCGAAGTATGGAGTCCTGAGAGTAAGAGAAAAAAAGGAATCCAGCAGCCCCTGGTGCGGTTTAAGCCGTATTTCGGGCGTGCCGTGATAGTGCCCCTTCCCCTGTGCCCATGGTATTTCATGAGCGTAGTTATGTACACGAAGCACTCGTTTCGCTATATCGCGAGGGCTAGGGTTGGGGCCGCATTGCTACGCTAGCTCAGAACGTGCTAGGCGGTCTTGTTGTAGGGTACTCCGGGCACGCTTGACAGTGTCCGGCTTTTTGAAGGCCGAACTGGAGAACTGCCTAGAGAGGCTGCTTTGTACTTCTGCTGCGAGCGCTGCCGTGTGCTCCTCCGTTCGGAGGGAGCGTTCAGTGTTCCCATTGACCGTGATTACTCCTCTAGGGCCTGGCATCTTGAGCTTGAGGTATGCATAGTGCGGTACCGCGTTGAATCTTGTGAATGCGGTTCGCCCGAGCAGTGTGTGATAGCCACTACGGAACGGGACTATGTCGAAGATTAACTCCTCGCTTCAGAAGTTATCCAGAGATCCGAAGACCACTTCCAGTGTGACTGAGCCTGTATAGTTGGCTTCTACACCTGGTATGACGCCTTTAAAGGTCATTTTGGTGGGCTTGATCCTCAAGGGATCTATGCCCATTTTTCGCACTGTATCCTGGTAAAGCAGGTTCAGGCTGCTGTCGCCGTCCATGAGGACTCTTGTGAGATGAAATCCGTCAATGATTGGGTCTAGAACCAATGCGGCGAAGCTGCCGTGATGGATGCTAGTGGGGTGGTCCCTTCGATCAAAGGTGATCGGGCAGGAGGACCATGGGTTGAACTTTGGGGCGACTGGCTCCATCACATATACGTCCCGTAACGCACGCTTCCGCTCCCTCTTGGGGATGTGGGTTGCGTCTATCATGTTCACCGTCCGCACTTGCGGGGGAAATCCCTTATGTCCACCGTTGTTCGGCGGCCTGGGATCCTCCTCGTTGTCTCTATACAGCCCCTTGTCTTTGTTTTCGGCTCTTAACTTGCCTGCCTGCTTGAACACCCAACAATCCCTGTTGGTGTGATTGGCTGGCTTTTCGGGGGTGCCATGTATCTGGCACAAGCGGTCGAGTATTCGGTCCAAACTGGACGGGCCCTGAGTATTTATTTTGAATGGCTTTTTCCGTTGACCGGATTTGTAGCCTCGGAATCCGGCATTAACTGCTGTATCCTTGTTGCTGTCGCTATTAACGCGGCGCTTTTGTTTGTTCCGACGCGACCTGTCGCTTTTGTCCTTGGTATTCAAATTACCAGGGTTCTTGGTTAAATTGTTGCTGCGAGCTAGCCAGCTGTCTTCTCCCGCGCAAAAGCGGGTCATGAGTGTCGTGAGGGCTGCCATAGATTTCGGCTTTTCCTGTCCCAGGTGCCGGGCAAGCCACTCGTCATGGATATTATGCTTGAAGGCCGCTAAGGCCTCTGCGTCCGGACAGTCGACTATCTGGTTTTTCTTTGTTAAGAACCGTGTCCAGAATTGCCTGGCCGATTCCTCTGGCTGCTGAATTATGTGGCTTGGGTCATCGGCGTCCGGTGGTCGCACATAAGTGCCCTGGAAGTTGTCAAGGAATGTGGCTTCCAGGTCCTCCCAAGAACCGATTGAGTCTGCTGGCAAGCTGTTGAGCCAATGCCGGGCCGGTCCCTTAAGTTTGAGTGGGAGGTATTTGATAGCGTGTAGATTATCACCGCGGGCCATGTGGATATGAAGGAGATAATCCTCGATCCATACCGCAGGATCTGTTGTGCCATCGTATGATTCGATGTTTACGGGTTTGAAGCCCTCAGGGATTTTATGATCCATTACTTCATCTGTGAAGCATAGTGGGTGTGTGGCGCCTCTGTATTGGGCTATATCACGACGCAGCTCAAAGGAGCTTTGTCTGTTGAGTTCGGCCTGGCTGGATTTATTGCATCCGGAGTGATGATCACCGTCACGTGTCGTGGGGCGCCTGCGCGATCCGTAGATCGATCTTGTTTGCCTTGCCTTGTCCTCCAGTATGTCATGCAGGTCGGGCGCATTTTCCCGTGCCTTAGTATGCTTGACGCGGTGTCGGGGCATGGCTTGAGTGGAGGGCCAAGAGGCCTCTCTGTCGTGGCCACGAGGTGGCCGGTCGGCCATGTCATGCGCTGGTGATGTAGGTGCTTCCTCCTCTAGTCGGGGTAGCAGCCTGCGCTTTGAGTAACTCTTGGAGGGGCGTTCGAGTTCATACTCTTCGGCTGCAAGGACTTCAGTCCATCTGTCAGCTAGCAAATCCTGATCAGCTCTAAGCTGTTGCTGCTTTTTCTTGAGGCTACTTGCCGTGGCCATAAGCCTGCGTTTAAAACGCTCTTGTTCGGCGAGATCCTCTGGCACGACGAACTCGTCGTCGTCGAGGCTTGCCTCGTCTTCGGAGGGAGGTGTATAATTATCGTCCTCAACCTCTTGGTCCGCCGCCCTCTCGTGAGGGCTGGCTTCTCTGTCCTCCTGTGCTGAATCTTGCTGGAGGGGGTGTTCTTCGGCGCTATCAGGAGTAGTATTATCTCCCATGCCGAAATCACCGTTTTTGCTTTGACGGGATTTAGAGCGGCGCCGCTGACGCTGACGCTTGGGCTGTTTCTTAGAGGTATCATCCCCCGCTGTTCCATCGCCATCTCCATCCTTTGGAGTGTCCATCATATATATGTCATATCACCAGGTGGCCTTCCAGCGCCCTACAGGTGCTGGTTCTTGTTCGTCTCCTGCATTGTCGTCCATGCCGTCGATGTCTTCGGAGTCGAAGTCAAGCATGTCGGTTAAGTCGTCGATAGTGGCTACGAAGTGGGTGGTGGGTGGGTTTTGAATTTCTTCATCGTCCGTATCCCAACCTTGCTGACCGTAGTCCGGCCAGGGCTCTCTTGATAAAGAGAGAGACTTTAGAGAATTCAGGATGTCGCCGAAGGGCGAGTGCTAAAAGATGTCCGCGGCGGTGAACTCCATTATCGGCGCCCAATCGGATTCGATCGGCAGGGGCGCGGGGGGCTCGGAGTTCGGAGAGGAATCCGACTCCTCGGAGTCACGGGCCATGCGGAGTGCGGGGCTGGAGTTCGGCTCGATCGCCTCAGAGATCGCAGCCCCTGAGGCAGCGTCCAACCGTTGATCCTCGATCGGCGCAGTAGGCTCCAAATCAGTGGTCGGAACCAATGCGTGTGCGGCCTCCAAGGCGCTGTTCGACGGCAGAGCTATATCATGCCCATCGAGACAGTGCAGCGCGCTTGGCTGTTGCTCGAATCCGTCGAAGATCAAGTCCCCGCGGATGTCAGCCGTGTAGTTTAGGCTTCCAAACCTGACCTGATGGCCAGGGGCGTAGCTTTCGATCTGCTCAAGGTGGCCAAGCGAATTGGCCCGCACTACGAAGCCGCTGAAGACGAAGATCTGTCCGGGGAGAAAAGTCTCACCCTGGACCGCATCGTTGTTGATGATCGAAGGAGCCATCGGGCCTAAAAGCGACGACACAGAGGAACTCTCAATGAAAGCACCAATGTCGGTGTCAAAACCGGCAGATCTCGGGTAGGGGGTCCCGAACTGTGCGTCTAGGCCGGATGGTAACAGGAGGTAAGGAACACGATGTTTTACCCAGGTTCGGGCCCTCTTGATGGAGGTAAAACCCTACGTCCTGCTTGATTAATATTGATGATATGGATAGTACAAGAGTAGATCTACCACGAGATCAAGGAGGCTAAACCCTAGAAGCTAGCCTATGGTATGATTGTTGTATGATGTTGTACTACGGACTAAAACCCTCCGGTTTATATAGACACCGGAGAGGGTTAGGGTTACACAAAGTCGGTTACAATGGTAGGAGATCTTGAATATCCGCATCGCCAAGCTTGCCTTCCACACCAAGGAAAGTCCCATCCGGACACGGGACGAAGTCTTCAATCTTGTATCTTCATAGTCCTGGAGTCCGGCTGAAGGTATAGTCCGGCTACCCGAACACCCCCTAATCCAGGAATCCCTCAGTGAGCCTTCTCATGTAGCTTTCCTTCGATACAGGCACTGCAAGCACGATCTTTAGCAAAACTAACATTCGTTAGTCCACGGACATGGTCCCCCTTGAGGAGACTTTGCAAAGATCTCATATTGACATGGGCTAAACGGCGATGCCAAAGCCATCCCACATCAACTTTAGCCATTAGGCATGTCGCGGTCTTAGTGGGTCGCTCCGAAAAGTTAATCACATATAGACCGTTCTCGACATGCCCAACAAAAGCTACTTTAAGAGTCTTGCTCCACAAGAGGGCCATGGTATCGATATCAAAGAAAGTGTCAAAGCCCATGATAGCAAGTTGACGAACGAAAAGTAAATTGTATGCAAGGGACTCAACAAGCATGACCTTCTCGATCGTGAGATCATGAGAGATGACCACCTTGCCAAGTCCCAATACCTTAGAAGATGAGGCGTCACCCCACTCGACATTGGTGGGCATAGATGGAACCTTGTGCACGTCCACCACCAAGTCCTTGCTTCCGGTCATATGATTTGTAGCTCCGCTATCGAGCAACCATGATCCCCCACCGGAAGCAAACACCTTGTTGGTGGCTTTAGCCATGAGGCACTTGGCGGTGATGCTCTCGTTGGGTGAGTCGAAGAGGGACACCCGCGACGTTGTTGCAATGGCGACGGAGGCCATGGCAACCGACTCATCATCTTCATCATCGTCATCATCCTCATTGTACTCTTCTTGCACAACCAAAGCCTTGGGAGGAGTCTTCTTGGTGAAGTTGTTCTTGTTGGGGAACGACTTGGCCTTGTCCTTTCTGATGAGTTTGCCACCATTGTCTTCCCTCTTCTCATACGGGCATTCCGCAACGAAATGACTCACGTTGCCGCAATTGTAGCAAGTCCTTACATGTTGCTTGCCTCTTGTGCCACTCGAGTTGTTTTTTGCTAAAATTGGGCCTCAAGTTTTTCTTGCTCCAAAATTGCCTTGAAGCAAGTGCCATGTGTTCATGATATGCATACTTCGTATCTTCGGGGTTGCTCTCCTCTTCTTCCTCTTCTTCTTCTTCCACGGTGAGCTTGGCCTTCAATGCAAGGTTAGGCTTCTTTGCCCGTTGAGAACGGAGCACCGCATTGTCGGCGGTCTTGTCCAAAATGTTCATGGCCACAAACTCATCCAACACTTCGCTTGAGGTCAAAGTGTGGAAGTCCGGTTTTTGACGAATGACGGAGGACATGGCCTTGTGGTAGGGCATCATTGCCTTGAGGAATTTGCGCTTGATCCAATTGTCATCCGTGTCCTTGCTCCCGTGATCTCGTAGTGAGACCGCGAGTTTGGTTACTCTCCGATAAAGCTCACGAGGTTCTTCATCTTCCTTCATTGCAAACTCATCGGCCTCATCTTGTACCACTTCATAGTTGGAGCGTTGAATGCTTGCGCTTCCCCGGTAGAGAGACACGACACAATGCCATGCATCTTTGGCCAAGGCGAAAGGACGAAGATGAGGTAGGTCTTCGGGTGGAATTGCATCTTGAATAATGAAGAGAGCATTCTCATTGAATTGATTATCCGCGGCTTCTCGAGGAATGAAGTTGCTTGGATCATGTGGATAGAAACCTTCTTCAATGATTCTCCAAAGGTTAGTGTTCACATGATTTAAATGACGTTTAAAGCGGTAAACCGAAGAATCAAAATCCTCATTTTTCACAATCTTAGGGGGAGGACCGGCATGATTGAAATGAGTGGAAGGAACCGGTCCACCATAAACAAGTGGTGGTTCCACATGGGCAAAGATGACGGTGCCATTCTTGCCACTAGAAGAAGGAGCCTTTTCACTACTAGCTTCCCCCTTGTCGGGGATAGCATCCGACACCTTGTTGGCGGGATCACCCACTTTCAACGGTGCGGTGGATAGTTTAAGCCCCTCAAGAAATTTAGTAAACATGCTTTCAACTTCGGTCGTCATGGAGGTTTTCAATGTCTCCAAGGCCACATTGAACTCCTCACGAGAGACCGAAGTTCCCCCATCGCCCGTAGACGAGATAGGATTCACACCGGAGTGTTCCTCCGCATCGTCTACGGTATCAACCATACTCTTTGGACGGTAAAGCCCTTAATAAAGAGACGAGGCTCTGATACCAACTGAAAGGATCGATATGGCTGACTAGAGGAGGGGTGAATAGGCAACTAACAATTTTTAGCTTTTCTTTAGCAATTTAAACTTTGCATCAAAGTAGGTTGTCTAGATATGCAACTAGATGAGCAACCTATATGATGCAACACCAATAGGAACACAAGCAAGCAAGATATATGAAACAAATAAGCTACACAAGTAAAGGCACGAGATAACCAAGAGTGGAGACGGTGGAGACGAGGATGTGTTGCCGAAGTTCCTTCCCTTTGAGAGGAAGTACGTCTCCGTTGGAGCGGTGTGGAGGCACAATGCTCCCCAAGAAGCCACTAGGGTCACCGTAATCTCCTCACGCCCTCACACAATGCGAGATGCCGTGATTCCACTATTGGTGCCCTTGGAGGCGGCAACCGAACCTTTACAAACGAGGTTGGGGCAATCTCCACAACTCAATTGGAGGCTCCCAACGACACCACAAAGCTTCACCACAATGGACTATGGCTTCGCGGTGACCTCAACCGTCTAGGATGCTCAAACACCCAAGAGTAACAAGATCCACAAGGGATTAGTAGGGGGAATCAAATATCTCTTGGTGGAAGTGTAGATCGGGGCCTTCTCAACCACCCTCGAGCAAATCAACAAGTTTGGTTGGCTAGGGAGTGAGATCGGGCGAAAATGGAGCTTGGAGAAATAATGGAGCTTTAATAGTGGAAGAGGTGAGTCAACGGGGAAGAAGGAGACCCCTTATATAGTGTGTGGAAAAGATCCAATCATTACCCACCAACCAGCCCGCGGCCAGCGGTACTACCGCGCCTGGCCAGCGGTACTACCTCAAGGCCGCGCGGTACTAGTGCTTGCAATCAAGCGGTACTACCGCACGGCTGTGCGGTACTACTATACCGACCCACGGTACTGCCGCGACCCCAGCACAGAAACACGCACAGAAGCTGGGGGCGGTACTTCCGCACGCGCGGTACTACCGCGCCCCCCATGCGGTACTACCGCAAGGCAAAAGTCCCAGCCAGGGGGAAGGGGAACTTCCATGCCTACTTCCGCAAATAAACGGAAGTAGCAAAACCCGACACAGTAGTACTGCCGAGGGGCAGTACTACTGCCTGACCGCATAGCGCGGTACTACCGCACGGCGAAAGCGGTACTACCGCGGCAGGTGCGGATGTAAAAAATTACATCCGCTCCTACTACCGCAAAGGGGCGGCACTAGCCTGGTGGGCAGCGGTAGTGCGGCTCCAGGGGAGTGGTACTACCGTGGGCACCAGCGGTACTACCGCGCCACCGCGCGGCACTACCGTGGATGCCTACGGTACTACCATTGATCCAGGAGCAGTACTACCGCAACCACAACAGCAGCCAGTCACAGGAGGCAGGAAAACGGAGGAAGCTCCAAGGAAGAAGGAGGGGATAAAAGGAGACGTGTACGTGATGATTCCACCCAAACCTTTCCAACGCGGACCCCCTCTTAATAGTACGGCTTTCCTACGACTCAAATCCACCAAAAAGAAACGTAGAAAAGACGCTGTCTTCGTCAGTCTTCGAGGGGCACCCAATCATCTTGTGCCTAGCAGAGAAGTGTCTGGAATACTCATGGCACACGATTAGTCCGCAAATGTGTTGTCATCAATCACCAAAACACTTAAGGATAAATATGTCCTTACAATCTCCCCCTTTTTGGTGGATTGATGAAAAAACGGGATTTGCACAAAGAAAATACTATTAAGTAAATGCAAACCCCTCCTCTCTATAATATAGACGGGCTCCCCTAAATGTGTGCCACCTAGATGAGCACGAATAGGAATAGAGCTCCCCCTATATTATAGAGACAAGGCATATCTATCACTAGACAAGATAGTACAAACATAAGATAACTAAGATAGATAGAGTGCATATGTCTTACACCATATGGAGGATAGGTCTCGAAGGCACAAACCAAACAAAAGCAAACGAGGCAAACGAGGTCCAAACGACAAAGCAAACAAACACACCAAGCACGACACAATGCAAATCCCTACACTCTCTCCCCCTTTGGCATCGAGACGCCAAAAAGGCAGAGAGGACACCTACACACAGGGTGGCTCAGGCAGAGAAGTCGTCCCACTGCTCCTCGTGCTCCTCGTCAGACTCAGCGGCGGGGATAGTCTCCTCGATGTCATCCTCTGAACTGGTCCACTTGTAGCCCTGCTTTGACATCCAGGCAACCTCGGGTGTGATGACGTCCTCAGACCCGCCAGACACATCCTCTCCAAAGAGCCTCATCACCTTCTTGTCACGGCGGCGACTCTCCTTGTCAGCCACGTGAGCCCTGTATTGTCCCTTTGCCTGCATGCAGAAGAGAGTCTTCATCTTGTCCTTCAGCTTCTTGGCCCATGACGGCTCAGAGGAAGAAGTGGTAGACTGAGCAGCACGGTCCTCAGCAACAGTCTCAGCAGCAACAGCCTCCCCCTCACCAGTAGCCCTCCTAGCAGAAGATGCCTCAGCACGGGTAGTGGTGTTGGCCCAGTTGGGCTTGACGCGGAGGCTGATGGACTCATGGCGAATCCAGTCTGGAGCAAGGAACTCATCACCTGGATATGTCTTCTCCCAAGTGGTGGAGAGCAGCAGAAACAGGTACGGTCCATAGATAGGTACCTTGCGAGTGAACACCGCAAACCGAAGCTCACACCACATGATGTGTGAGACATCAAGTGGCTGAGTCTGAGAAGTACGTGCATCTGCACACAAGAGCAACATGTCCACTAGATATGCATGTACCTTGTCCTTGTCGCCAATGCGTGGGAACAAAGTGTTGCGGAAGATGCGATGCATGATATCCAGAAAGGAGTTTAACACCCAAGATGACTTGCCATTGGGGAGTACCTTCTCAACAAGGAAGGGCTGAAGCTGGTTTTTGTTGGCAGACTCAGAGTTGGCATGGGGGCGAACGCCAACGGGGGTGTGAAGCCCGTCATCAGGAATGTGCAGCAGATCCATGAACTCTTTCCATGTAGCAGACAGCTGACGGCCATTGGTCATCCAGGTCATCCTCCGCTCCTCCCCGGGATGAAAGTACACTGAGGCAAAGAACTGACAGATGAGCTCAGGGTCATAGTCAAGGTGAAAGGAGATCACCGGCTCAATAGCAAACTGCTCCACCAAGTCCAGAGCCTCTCCAAAATAGTCATGAAACTTGTCCTTCCGCAGGTGATGCATGTCTATCCACTTGACATCCACGAAGGTATTCTGCTTGTTCTTGATCACATCCAGATAGATGAGAGCCCGTTGCTTGGTCCAGAACAACTCGGTGCCTCTGAGGATAGCCCGAGGATTCACATAGGGATTGATCTTCCGGCGCTCGACATACTCAGAGGTTGAAATCTCATCCATGCCCTTAGCCGGTTCCTTTTGCTTGCTGGCAGTGGTCTTGACATTGCGCTTGGGGGCATTGGAGCCCTCTGGGGCTTCATCTTGGGGGTTGCGCAGACGCTTGGAGCCAGTGTCACGACTGGGATTGGAACGGCGAGAGCCACCACCTGAGACACAGAACGCAAAAACACCCACAACAGCTAAGAGAGATTAATGCAAGGACCACAACAAAGCAAGTGAAACAAGCAGAAAGCACACATGAAAAATGCCTAGAGAGAGATTTGATCCCTACGGTAGTACTGCCAAGAGCTGCGCAGCTAAGATAGTAGTACGGTTCTTATACGTGGTAATACCGTGCAAGATCACGGTAGTACCGGGTGTAGGAGCGGTAGTACGACCTTAGCGCCGCGGCCGGCGCGGTAGTACCGCGTCTGCAGAGCAGTAGTACTGCACCGTACGGTAGTACCGCACCTGACGGGCGGTAGTACCGCAAGAGCGGTAGTACCGCACATCGGGCACGGTAGTACCGCACCGCGTCAGATCTGAACTGGTTCAAATCTGAAAACGCCCATGAAACCACGGCGGTACTACGGTTGGACAAAGCTACCTCAAGACATCATATCAAGTATGTTTCCTACGCATCATGACTCTCCTACATCCTACTCTTGCATAGATTTGGCCTAAAATCTCAAGAACGACAAGTTTCTCCCCAAAAACCTAGAAGCAAGAGAATAGCCAAGAAAAAGAGGGATTTGGGGAAAAACCTTGGTCCATGGCAAGAGGAAGTGGTGGGGAACGATCCCACCGGTCGGAATCCGAGGAGAGTGGCCGGAGATGGAGATCCGACAAGGGCCTCCGGCGCCGTTCTTGAGAGGGAGAGACGTGGAGAGAGAGACGTGGAGAGAGAGACTATCGCGCCCCCCATGCGGTACTACCGCAAGGCAAAAGTCCCAGCCAGGGGGAAGGGGAACTTCCGTGCCTACTTCCGCAAATAAACAGAAGTAGCAAAAACCCGACACAGTAGTACTGCCGAGGGGCGGTACTACTGCCTGACCGCATAGCGCGGTACTACCGCACGGCGAAAGCGGTACTACCGCGGCAGGTGCGGATGTAAAAAATTACATCCGCTCCTACTACCGCAAAGGGGCGGCACTAGTCTGGTGGGCAGCGGTAGTGCGGCTCCAGGGGAGTGGTACTACCGTGGGCACCAGCGGTACTACCGCGCCACCGCGCGGTACTACCCTGGATGCCTACGGTACTACCGTTGATCCAGGAGCAGTACTACCGCAACCACAACAGCAGCCAGCCACAGGAGGCAGGAAAATGGAGGAAGCTCCAAGGATGAAGGAGGGGATAAAAGGAGACGTGTACGTGATGATTCCACCCAAACCTTTCCAACACGGACCCCCTCTTAATAGTACGGCTTTCCTACGACTCAAATCCACCAAAAAGAAACGTAGAAAAGACGCCGTCTTCGTCAGTCTTCGAGGGGCACCCAATCGTCTTGTGCCTAGCAGAAAAGTGTCTGGAATACTCATGGCACACGATTAGTCCGCAAATGCGTTGTCATCAATCACCAAAACACTTAGGGATAAATATGTCCTTACAAAGGAGGAGACGTCTTCCTAACCGTACGTGTGTTGAACGCGGAGGTGCCGTCCGTTCGGCACTAGGTCATCGGTGATTTGAATCACGTCGAGTACGACTCCATCAACCCCGTTCTCTTGAACGCTTCCGCGCGCGATCTACAAGGGTATGTAGATGCACTCCTCTCTCCCTCGTTGCTAGATGACTCCATAGATTGATCTTGGTGATGCGTAGAAAATTTTAAATTCTGCTACGTTCCCCAACACTTATAGCATTGCTAGTTGTAGGTGAAGATGAAGTTTGTTCCATGTTGGAACATGGTTATGTTGGGATATCACAATATCTCTTATTTTAATTAATGCATCTATATACTTGGTAAAGGGTGGAAGGCTCGGCCTTATGCCTGGTGTTTTGTTCCACTCTTGTCGCCCTAGTTTCCGTCATACCGATGTTATGTTCCTTGATTTTGCGTTCCTTATGCGGTTGGGTGTTATGGGAACCCCTTGACAGTTCACTTTGAATAAAACTCCTCCAGCAAGGCCCAACCTTGGTTTTAACATTTGCCACCTAAGCCTTTTTCCCTTGGGTTCTGCAGACTCAAGGGTCATCTTTATTTTAAACCCCCGGGCCAGTGCTCCTCCGAGTGTTGGTCCAAACTGGGCGATGTCCGGTGCCCCCTGGGCAACCGTGGTCTATGCCAACCCGACGTCTTGCCCATCTGGTGTGCCCTGAGAATGAGATACGTGCGACTCCTATCGAGATTTGTCGGCACATCGGGCGGCTTTGCTGGTCTTGTTTTACCATTGTCGAAATGTCTTGTAACTGGGATTCCAAGACTGATCGGGTCTTCCCGGGAGATGGAATATCCTTCGTTGACCATGAGAGCTTGTGATGGGCTAAGTTGGGACACCCCTGCAGGGTTTTGAACTTTCGAAAGTCGTGCCTACGGTTATGGGCAGATGGGAATTTGTTAATATCCGGTTGTAGAGAACTTGACACTTAACTTAATTAAAATGCATCAACCGCGTGTGTAGCCGTGATGGTCTCTTCTCGGCGGAGTCTGGGAAGTGAACACGGTTCTTGTTTTATGCTTGAACGTAAGTAGTTTAGGATCACTTCTTGATCACTTCTAGTTTCTCGACCGTGCGTTGCTTCTCTTCTCGCTCTCTTTTGCGAAGTTAGCTACCATATATGCTAGTGCTTGCTGCAGCTCCACCTCACTACCCTTTCCTACCCATAAGCTTAAATAGTCTTGATCTCGTGGGTGTGAGATTGCTGAGTCCTCGTGGCTCACAGATACTTCCAAACAGTTGCAGGTGCCGATGATACCAGTGCAGGTGACGCAACCGAGCTCAAGGGGGGGGCTCGAAGAAGATCTTGTTTGTTGTGTTGTTTCGTTTCCTGTTGATCAGTAGTGGAGCCCAGTTGGGACGATCGAGGATCTAGCAATTGGGGTTGTCTTCTTTTATTTTGGTCCCGTAGTCGGACCTTGATTGTATTCTGGATGATGTATGTTAAACTTGTATTTGTGTGAAGTGGTGATTGTAAGCCAACTCTTTATCCCTTTCTTATTCAGTACATGGGATTGTGTGAAGATTACCCCTCTTGCGAAAACCCTACCATGCGGCTATGCCTCTAAGTCGTGCCCCGACACGTGGGAGATATAGCCGCATTGTGGTGTTACAACATGCTTAACGTTCGGTGACGATTTGTATTATGAGTTATGTGATTTGATGACCGAAGTTTGTTTGGAGTCCCGGATGAGATCGGGGACATGACGAGGAGTCTCGAAATGGTCGGGATGTAAAGATCGATATATTGGAAGCCTATGTTTGGACATTGGAATGGTTCCGGATGAGTTCGGGCATTTTCCGGAGTACCGGGAGGTTACCGGAACCCCGCGGGGAGTATATGGGCCTTATTGGGTCTTAGTGGAAAAGAGGAGAGGGAAGGAAAAGGAGGGAGGCGTGCCCCCCTAGCCCAATCTGAATTGGGAGGCCCCCCCCTTTCCTTTCTCCTCTTCCCCCCTTCCTTCTCTCCTACTCCTACTACATGGAAGGGGGGAATCCTACTCCCGGTGGGAGTAGGACTCCCCTAGGGCACGCCATAGAGAGGGCCGACCCCTCCCCTCTTCCACTCCTTTATATACAAGGAGGGCGGCACCCCATAGACACACAAGTTGATCATTGATCTCTTAGCCGTGTGCGGTGCCCCCCTCCACCATAATCCACCTCGGTAATATCGTAGCGGTGCTTAGGCGAAGCCCTATTCTAGTAGCAACATCATCACCGTCATCACGTCATCGTGCTGATGAAGCTCTCCCTCGAAGCTCTACTGGATCGTGAGTTCGCAGGACGTCACCGAGCCGAACGTGTGCAGATCGCGGAGGTGCCGTACCTTCGGTGCTAGATCGCTCGATCGTGAAGACGTACGACTACATCAACCGCGTTGTCATAACGCTTCCGCTTACGGTCTACGAGGGTACGTAGACAATACTCTCCCCTCTCGTTGCCATGCATCACCATGATCTTGTGTGTGCGTAGGCAAAATTTTGAAATTACTGCGTTCCCCAACAGGGTGTACACATGTATGTCCCAGCACACACACAAGGTCTTGCTGTGGTGGGATGGGAGAAAGGAATGAGAGATAGGAGCCAGCGGTGGATCTCGACTTGACGTCGATGGCCTAAAACCCTACCTGGAATCGCCTCCCAATCGTCTCTAAGGAAACCTAATTGATTTTTTTAGAGAAAAGGGGGGTTTGAGCTCCCCGACCCCATTTTATATATGAGACCAGGAAAGTAACACCAAATACTGGCATGCCTCACATGTCCATCGACGAACTAGGTGAAAGAAAGAAAGAAAATCGCTAATCGGCAGATTAGCTCTAAAAAATAGATGGTCTAAAACAGATTCATCATATTACAAACTTGTGCCCAAATTTGTAACAGCCAGATCTCTCTCCTCTTCTTAAACTGAAGTTTTTGCACCCTCTTCTCCATGCTTTTTCTCCCAGCTTCGCGTAGCGTGCTAGGCAAGCCCCAGTGGCACCGTCTCCTTCACCGTATCCACCGTAGGCACACTCTTGAGCTTCTTCCATGGTTTTACTGGCGATCCACCCAGCTCCAGAGGAGTGACCGGGCTGAGCAGCGTCGTTTTGCAGCTGCTCTTTTGAGGGCTTCTTGGTGGAGAGATTTGGTAACTTGGATCCTTTGGTTTTGGAGCGCCATTGATCTTCAGTCGAGAGAGAAGGAGGGAGTGATTGAAGTCACCTTTAGTGCTCTTCTCCCTATCAGTTACCCTGCCAGAATTTGGAAGGGAGCTTCTAGGATGTAGGAGATTTTCTGAATGACGTATCCATCTTTGCCAAGGCAGGTCTTTCGAACAAGATCAGCCATCTTATGGCATGTCCTAGCATTCTCCTTCATGTCTGTTTCGCATCAGTCCATACAGCATTGTTAAAGACATGTGAATTTCTGGAAATTGTGTGACTAATGGTGTTGTTCCTTTCCTTTTATTCTAGTCTAGACTAAAAAAGGCCATCAGGTCTAGTATTATTAAATAAAATTAAAACAACCATTACATGACAAAAAAAAAGAGGTAATAACACTAGTGGTGCCTAAACTTGCCATCGATGTTCACTTTGGTGCCTAAAGTTGAAAAATACACCGAACTGGTTCTATAACTTGACAGTATGATTCAAATACGGTTCAATCACGTCTAGACATGTATGTATTGCTAACTAGACATGCCAGCGTGGCGCGAGGCCCACTTGCAATGCCGGGACAGACTGCCATGAAGAGTGTGTGTCTCAGTGACCATCTGGTCCCACCTGTCAGCGTACAACCTGCAAAGCTGAGATTTGAACCGGCGACATGTGCGCCGCGGCGCACAGGACATGCACCAACCAATTCCCTCATGTAATTTTGTTGTCTTTTACGCACTGTAACTTTTTATATATCTGATACAGCCGTGGAGTTAAATGTGCTGCAGTTATTGCACCCATTTTCCACATGTTAGTTTTTCTTATTTTAGAAATTACAGAATATTCAGGTAGTATATGAAGGGTCCATGCTTTTAGGAAATGTATTTCTAGTTGTAAAAAGTGTTCACTTGTTTTAAAAAAGTATATGTGTTTGTGAAAAGGTATATTTTCGAATAAAAATAAGTATTAATATATGTGTGAAAAAAATAAACAATGGCCTAGTGTTCCCCCGGGACTTTATACATTCTTATATTTAAATTAGAAAATTTTAAACTATACATACATTTATCTAGTTAAAAGAACATTTTAATTCCCTGACTTTATAATAATACGTAAATATTTTTAATTAAATCAACATGTTTTACAATAAAAAAATATGCATGTTATTTCTAAGACAAGTAGATACTAGCTTTATTTTATTACCATTACAATAATTTGCATAAGTTTTAGAATTAATAAAAACGAAAAAGAAACCCGCATGTCGAAGGGTCACGTACAAAAGAAAAAATAATTAATATTTTAAAAAAGGACCACGTGATATGTTTTCAAAATATGAAGATTTTGAAAATTAGATTAACATTTCGAAAATGTATAAATTTTAAAAATTGCAAAATTATTTTATTTTATGTTTGAATCCTTACAAATATTACGAAACCATTTTATTAATTATTTTGTGTTATTTCAAGTTTGTGGATGTTTAAATTTTCATTAACATTTTTGAGGGGTCATTAACTATTTATTTAATATTGTGACTATAGTTTGAATAATTTTCTAAAAAACGAAAAATAACTAGCATGTGAAAAATTGGCCACATTAATTGTAGTCTAATTACCTAGATAAAGGTTAGCGATGCGTAATAGTGAATTAACTTTCCCTGGTGATGTGGTTTGCGCAGGTCCTTAGCAACGCACAGGTCGCCGAGTCAAATCTCAGCCATGCTTCATTTTTATTTATTTCGGTTGTGCACTGACAGGTGAGACCTGATGGTCGTTTAGACGCACTTTTTCCATATCGGCCTGTCTCGGCATTGCAGTGGGTTTCGCGTCACGCTGGCATGTCTAGTCAATAATACATACGTATCTGGATGTGATTTGAACCGTATTTGAACCATACCAATAAGTTAGAGAACCAGTTCGATATATTTTTTAAGTTTAGGCACTAAAGTAAACATCGCTGACAAGTTTAGGCACCACTGGTATTATTACCAAAAAAACTGGCGAGCCAGGCAGCCCAATCAGGTCATGGACCGGTCGAACGACCCAACCAATTAGGCCCGACCCCTCACCCTCGCTCCTCGCTACTTCCCATTTCGTCCGAACCCCACCCAAACCCCACGAGCTAGCGCACCATGGCGTCGTCGCCGCCGCCACCGCCGCAGCAGCAGGTCAACCTCGTCGACGACGTCGTCGCAGAGATGCTCCTCCGCCTCCCGCCGGACGAGCCCGAGCACCTCTTCCGCGCCGCCCTCGTCTGCAAGCCCTGGCTCCGCGTCATCTGCGACCCTGCCTTCCGCCGCCGGTACCGCGCGTTCCACGGCGCCCCTCCGCTGCTCGGCCTCCTCCACAGGACCCAAGTCTGCGACGGAGACCCCGCCGCGCGCTTCGCCTCCACCACGTCGATGCCCGACTTCCCCCACCCAGGCTCCGACGGCCGCCGCACGCGCCCTCTCGACTGCCGCCACGGCCGCGTCCTCATCCACATGCTGCAGGACCCAGAAGTGGATTTGCTCGTCTGGGACCCCGTCAACGGCGACCGCCACGTGGTGCCCGAGCCGGACATCGACTGGATGATCTACACCGCTGCGGTCTTCTGCGCCGCCGCCGGCTGCGACCATCTCAACTGCCACGGCGGCCCCTTCCGCGTGGTCTTCCTGGCCACTGATGACCACGAGGAAGTCGTCAAGGCGAGTGTGTACTCATCTGTGACAGGTGCCTGGAGTGCGCCGGTATCTCTCGACGATAGCTGTGAATGCTATGCCCGGCACAAGCGGGATGCAACTGCAAAAAGAAGGTACTACATACCCTATGTCCAGCCTAGGCGAGTAGCCGCAATTGGAGATGCAGTCTACTTCACACTTTCGCGGTCTAGTGCCATTGCCAAGTATGACTGCGGCAAGAATCGCTTGTCTGTGATTGACCCACCACCACCAGATGCAGAAGCGTACAATGGTTTCATTGCCCTCATGGTCATGGAGGACAATTCACTGGGGCTCGCTGGTGTTCAGGATTTCAGTCTGCATCTCTGGTCAAGGAAGGTGAAGGGAGCTGCAAAATGGGTACAGTGCATGGTCATTGACCTGGAGAAAATCATGCCCATGGCCAAACCCCTCAAAGGCAATGGAGCAAGTGTGGTTGGTTTCGCAGAGGGTCTGTGTGTCATCTTCGTCAGAACAGAGGGTGGCTTATTCAGGATCGAGCTCAAGTCCGGACTGGTGAAGAAGGTTGATGAACCTGCGGTCTACTTTTCCGTCTTACCCTACATGAGCTTCTACACTCCTGGTATGGTACTGTTGTCCTTCATTTTACAGCTTCCATAAATTTGTGAACAATTAGTCAATCAGTTATATTGCAATTGCAAGTAATATTTGTTAGTTTGTATACCCGTATAGATCTTGCCAGAGGCGAATTTGTGTATGCTAGATAAAACTGAACATATGACATTTGAAAACAGAGCATGATTTTTGTTATGAGATTTTATCTGTTAAGGACCAGGATGATATGCATTGGTTGAATTGCTAAATATGCATACAGCCTTGTCAATCTAGTATTTGCCTGTTACCTTACTTGGAAAAAAATCTGTTATTTCTGGCATAGCTAAAAGCTCACATCTCAAGCTCAAGCTCTGTAAACCCCACTAGCACGTAGCTCACCAAAGTAAAATGCTGAGTAAGCGTTGGTTATGAGTTTTCTGCATGGTATCTTCTCAGATCATGGCATTGTTACTGTTAGCAAAGATCACATGATTTCTTAGTCTGCCTTAGTAGTTTACACACAGATGGTGCAGGTCAATAGGATCAATTTCATTCTGATCATAATATTGAGAAGTTGGGTTTTGTTTAGCATATCAGTCATATTTCTGTCACTTCTTGGCAAATGCTCTGCTGAGCTACTTGGAACTAGAATAGTGTGTAGTCTATCTGTCTCCATTTCCTTTTCATGAAATTTTTATATCAGGTTCGGTGTTGGTCTGATCTTCATCCCAGGATGTCAAGTAGCAGTGTCACTGTCAGACCTTTTGGACAAACAAATGGAAATACAAAATCCAAGTCACAATTTGATTTCGCAGTAATATGTTCATCATTTCAAATAGGTTGAAAACATCATGTAACAGGTTGAAGTCAGATGTTTTACAATTTCACTAAGAACTTGAAAATTTTGTGTCAAGGTTATGCTGTCATTAAGCAAAAAGGCACCTATGTGGTCATTTGTGAGTTATGGATTCAAGTCTTATTATCCTTGTGCTATTACATGGACCGGTCCATGGGAAGCTGGGGCAATTGCATCATTTCTACTTTTCTCTAGAGCCATTATTGCTTCTCTTTTGAAAAATTGAATGCTGCGCATAGTTGTATCAAAGAAGGAATAAAATGTCCATACAAGGAAAGCTAAAAAGAGAAAGGTAGATTATGGGAATGGAAAGGAAATACCGAAATAGGGAAAACATTATTCTAAGCCTCTCGTTACATTCCATACCGACAGAAAGAAACTAATGACTACAAACTCGTGCTGGACATTGCTAAATATTAAAACAAACTTGTGCTTGTCCGTTGTCCTTGCATTCTCTTTACCGTGTTTATGTGTTTGTTTGTTCTGTTTGTCAACAATGTCATACTGTAATTAACAGTTGTTATCTTGACATATAGATGTAGCCAGTCCATTTGCGTGTAGCTACTAGTGCAAACTGAGAATACTTGGCATCGGAAACTTACTCAATTCGAATATACAATATGCATGCGGAGCTGTAGATATTGTATTATTATGTTGTTACTTTGTCTCAGATTTTTCTTAGAATCATTCTACTGTATTATTTTCTGTCACATGGTGTGTATATCAAATCAATCTGTAAATGCTGAGTTGGATGTTGGTTTTGATCTGTGTGAATGGTATCTTTGCAGACCGTGGTAGATTGTTATCGCTGGCAAGGCTCACTGATGCCTGACGCGCCACTCAAGGGCAAGACCTGGCGAATTGGACGTCCGTCACTGACCTTACTTCTGCTGCTTATGGCTTCTTGAAGTCTTGATGAAGCGCTACTGCTGTCAAATCCTTTTATTTTTACGTTGAGTTGTATTCTCTGGTGACTGGTAGACCCAAAATTCATCCGAATCAGAACTACCTAACGGCTACCTGCCTGCATCCGAGGTCAACCTGTGGATGTTTTCATCTGAGTTCGTGCTGATCCTATATAGACTCAGAGATTGTATTTCAGTCTAATATGCCGGGCATATTTCATATTCGGTGGCTGTTTGGTTGATGCTTCACTGAGCTAGGCTATTATGTGGAGTCTCTTGTCAACTACTTTGCCACTTTGCCCTTCGCTTTCTTTCCAGTTCTTGCTTTGCAATTTCGTTGAATTGATGGGAATCCCAAGATATCCAAGAGGCAAAGTGGCAGAAGAACAGGACAAGATTTGCTCATATTTCTCAAAATTGATTTTAAAACCGGACAAAGAAAAACTCTAATATCAGCAAATAGGTGGTGTTAACTATAAACTTTTGCAAAAACATACTCCCTTGGGTTGTAAATGCGCCTGGATGAGGTTTAATTTAGGCATTGACAGGGCCTTTCACCCTCACCTTTGTAAGTACATCCTGGCAAAAACTTATGAAATGTGATGTGGCAATCTCCAGTCCAAGTAAAGGCCAGCTCTTTGGAAGTTATTTGATTGAGGGGAAATCAAGAAAAAGATCAATTCAATTATAATATATTCACAGGGTGTTTGGCAATATTTGAGAAGGGGAATGAGAGTTTAGAGTAGGGAGTTGTATTGAGAATTTGAGATTAGACACAGGATGCATCCAGACAGATACGGAGGGTTTGTAATCCCCTAGCTAAACATAGATTTGAAGCCATGTGCCTCTTCAATTATTATTCCCTAGCACAAATTGCCTCACCCATAGCTCTCCATGAAGGCATGATCTCTGCTCAACTTCGTGGTTATTCACATGTGGTAATGGAGATTGACAACTTGAAGTTGGTCAATCTATGAAAGTCGCGCAGTAATACAAGGTCGATTGCAGCAACTATCTTAACAGAATTGGAGGAGATCGAAGCTAGTTTTGCCCCTCTCTCTCTCTCTTGGTTACCCATGCCGGTAGGGAGGCGAATATGCCAGCCCATCATTATGCTCGACATGCTTGTTCACTTGATGGGACTGAAAGTTGGCTAGATGTAACCCAGATTTCCTTGTTGCTAGTCAACGGGATCGTATGATAATTCCTTAATAAAGCTACTACACGTGATTGATGGAGATGAAGAGAGAGAAGAAAAGAAAGAATAAAGAAAGAAAAAAGGTGATCCGGGGTGGGACGCGTCCTACGTGGCAGTTTGACACGGCGCGTCCGCGAGGCCTTATATCCTTCCTACACTTGTCTTCAATATGAGGGTTAGCGAACAGCCAGGGCGTATAGGGATGATATGAGAGGTCTGGTTGAGTCATTTTTTTTTCTCTCTTTTGTCCGGTCACTAACCGGGGTGCACAGGCAAATGATACAGAATGTCATCAGCTTCATAGGGGCATAGACTGATCAATTTTCATCCAGGTCACAATTCTTTGCTCTTCTACTCCTGTGGCAGCTTTGATGATCTGTAGCACATTCATGCAACAATCAATTCTCTGAGAAAGTGAAAGAACTCTGGTTATGCAGACACGCATATGTAAATGGTCAATCTGTTTTTACCACACTGAATCACTTATCCATTGCTGAGTTAAAAAGTGGGGTTCTGAGGTACCAGTATGAACAGATCAATGGCCAACCGGCCTTATTATTGAACTTCAACTTGGGTCATTCTATAACAAATACCGTTCAAATCGAGGGATCTTCCATCTCTTTAGAAACTACAAAAGCAGTCTTGTAATCTCCGACTTCAGTGTTTTTGGTCAATAGTTCAATATATTTTTATACAATATATGACCCACTGTCCATAAAAAAATGTTAATGTCCATCAAAACAACTCAATAAATGTGTTCCCAAAGATCACAAAAATGCACTGCAACTCTTTTTGAAACATACACTAATAAGATGAAAGTTTCCCTTCCGAATTATCTTGACACTTTACTTTAAACACTTCTTTACATGCAGCATTTGTCATAACTACTGGAACAGAGATATACATAGCTGGTTCTTTATATACAGTCAGACTAAATAAAAATCTGGCTACTGAATGAACAGGAGGATAGTGAACCCAATTTGTTAGGGGGTGTTTGATTCAGAGACTTTTTAGTCTCAGAGACTAGAAAAAGTCCCTAAAAAATCCCTAGGAACCAAACGGGAGAGACTTTTTCTACAGGGATTAGAAAAAGACTCTATTAGAGAGTTTTTTTGATTAGTTCCTGGGACTAGAAAAAGTCCTAAGACTTATGAACCAGGCACCCCTTAGTCCATTATCAAAGCATTAAACCCATTAACAGTCGCGGCATGGGCGCCTCGTTCTGCTATCCACGTCATCACAGGTACCGACAAAAAAAAACGCGTTGGCTACCGCGCGTCTTCCCCGCGACCCCCGCCTCCTGTCCTACCGCCGTCGCCGATGCCCGTGACCTAGCCCGCGTGTCTCCCCCACGACCCCCGCCTCCTCTCCCGCTGCTGCCACCGCCGGCGCCGGCGCCGGAGAAGCTCGCCTCCGCGCCCACAAGCCTCGGATCCGGCAGGATCCGGGACGAGGATGGGTGGATGAGACGGGGGAGGAGGAGGAGAGTGTGGGGGTGTCTGGGGAGGAGCGAGGGGTGAGAAGATGAGAGGGAGAGAGAGAAGAGGTGGTGTAGCAGGGCCGGACCGCCGTCCTCTTCCACTCCATCAACAGGCTTTCTCAACAGCAGGCTGCACCACCGCTCGAAAGCCACCGGTCTTCTTCCACTCCATCAATAGTTAGTTAGTCAGCCGCCTCCCAATGAACAGCACACAGTCTGGATACTTCCTTGGGTCAATTCCCCTGTTTTTTCACTGTCATATTCATCAGCAATTTCAGCGGCAGGGAGTGGTTGCCATATTGGAAACGAAGCAAGAACTGGATGGAGCTCAGGATTTTGCTACTACCTTGCTAATAGCTTTGTGAGGTAATTTGGCTACCTATTTGTGTGTTTCTTTTCTGCTGTACCGATGTCTATTTTAATTTAGAAAATAGAAACATGAAGTGTGATTTAAGCATCTCAATAGCAGATGTTGTTAGCATGAACATAATGTGTACCGTACCTACTGTGCAAGAGAGCTGTGCCTGTGTTCCATTGTTGCTGATGTAGTAGCTTTCAATTCGCAGGCATGTCACCGATGGCAAGTGCAAGAAGAAAGCACCAAGGAAAATCCACAAATCCAAGAGGCAGAAGCATAAGCGCGTCCTGCTCAATGATCTCTTGGGTGAACTTATCAAAATGCTACGTGAGTTAAATAGGTGTGCATCAATCACTAGCCCCCTCGACACCTTATAGATTACGTCACAGCTAGCGTTGCTTCAGTGAAGCTGTCTCTTAATTTGGGGGGTCGTTTCCTTTTCCATGTGGTTATTTGGAATGTCAGAGTTGAGCGTGGGTATGTATGAATCTGGGTCATGTTGTTACAATCCATGTCCAATTGTCCAAGTCATGCTTTTGGGGTGAATACTGGGGTTCGGTATGTGTCATGGATTTCTTTAGTAGATCCCAATGAATGTTTATGCCGCTGAAAACGTGGATGACCTCATTGAAAATTAGTAACACCAGAAGACCTCTCGATGTTTGTTGACAATTCATTACATTGTGCATAATTGTCAGCATATAAAACTGTGTAGTACCTGCATCCATTAATTCCAATCTTTTTCTAATCCATCTGTCTCAGGCTCTCAGCCATGCATCTTGCATCAAACTGTATGTGCCTTGGAGTATATTGCTTCTTATATTGCACCCATTATTAGTGAAGAAATTGCGAAATGCTTACTATGCATGGTGATTATTTAATCAGAGTAACATCTGACATGAAAAGGCACTTCAAATCAGGGCTAATTTTCACGCCTGAATACCTTTTACTTAGAACAAAGTACTGGTACATCTTCTCTATTTTTAAATGTAGCCATCCCACTCTCCCTGGAAGCCCCGCCCCCTGCTACATTTTCATGGTCACCGCCCCCAGGAACGGCTACAAGATGAAGCGACGCACAAGGTTTCTTCTCGCCTTCTTCTGGTTTTTCTCTTTGATATCCATTTGTTGCCTTGGGTATTTCTTGATTCCTTCTCTTGTGTGTGTGTGTGTGTGCGCGCGCGCCGGGTGGGAGCATCTACTGCACTAATAGAATGCCAAGCATAGGAAGAGGCTCCCCAAGATGATATATGCTTCTTCAGTTTACGCACATTTTTTAGAACTTTTTTCACCCAATGATAATTCATTACTGCTTGAACTCTCCATGGTCAGACAATTTGGTTGGTGTCATGTTCTGAATGCATGGTGATATTGAGCACGTACAAGGCTTTCCGATTCAACCGCAATTTCCAGGGTAGTTGTTCTAGCAGGATATTGTATTTGTTACGGAAAACACGGATGAGTAATTACATGATATATTATTAATATTAAACTGTGTTGTTTCTCTGAAACTAACTTGGTATTTCAGCTATGGAAACTGATGTTCTAACCTTAGTTCCATAGATGAATCTTTGTTGTCTTTTTCAGAAAGGGAATGTCTGGTATATCTTTCTTTGTGGATTTATTCAATGAGTTTTCTACATTGGGCTGCATTGTTAAGAAAGAGTTTGATGATGCCACAAGAGCAAGAATTAAAAGTCGTTTGTAGAACCATGTTTCCTCATGGCAGGAGGCGAGCAATACTTTACTATTACAATGTTCATTTTCAATACAATCAGAAGTATGACACTGATTGTCAATTGTGCGTTCATGCAGGTTGCGCGTTCATGCAATACTTTACCCATGAAATAGAAGAGTTGTGCAGACGTGTGATTCAAGTTCTTCGACGGAATGGGCCCAACTCATTCAGTGAAGAAATTTCAAGGTTCTCTTTCGGAACTGGTTTGAGCTTCTATAAGTTCAGTTTGAAGAACAGTATCACAGAATAAGGAATCATGAAAATAATGAGGTAACAGCAGAGGGTGAGTGTTGCAAAAAAGATTGATGACTGGAGCTAAAAACAGGCAAGAGAATGTACAGAAAAGCCTTACTTTAGATTTAGCCAGTAGAGCACGTGCCCTTCGCATAGGGATAATAACTTTTAGTAAAACAGCAGCACCGGTTTGATTCAGGGTATACAATATCTTACAAACAGTCAAGGATTCACCAACTCACCAGTCAAGCATTAGATAGATAACAAAAAGGTAGGAATAACATGTGTGCAGAAGTACATTCCTACTCATCATGAGGATCGGTGTCAAGAAGGAACTAGGGATACCCATAGCATTTCCCCACTGTTTAATTAATCTTAGTGGAACTGGGTGGTCATGTAAATTAGTTTCACTTGGGGTGCATCCATCAGCCTCCTTAACCACATAATAGACAGTGGAGCTGAAACTTCCCCTCTTTTTTTAAGAATGCCTAGTCGGGTTCTTCTCCTACCAGTATCGAATAGAACTCGAAATCGAATTTCATTGCGGGAAATTAGGATTTCATGAGGGAGGGAAAGGGGGTGGAGAGTCGTACAACGCATTGGTGGGATGAAGATCAGAGAAGCGAATGCCTCTCATAATTGATTGAAAAGTGCTCTGCTGCTTCAAATATCATGACAATTCAAATACAAACTGCAGGCCTGTACTTACGGTCAGAGATGATGGCTGAACATTCCTTATTTCCAATAACAATACTTTCCGCTTGAAGGAAGTTTCTTATTGGATTACATAATGCTTCCAGATCATCTTCGTTCTGGTCATAGCTATTCTGAGTTGTCATAGTCTTCAATGTTAGGCATCTAGGTGCCCTAAGCAGCTTGTCATTGACTGATTGATTTAGAAAACACATAGATTCCTGTTTCGCCTGTAGATAAAGTATGGTTAAATAGTTATGGAATTCCTCAGGAACTGTGTCCTGAAGTTTCCCACTTTCGAAGAAACTGGAAACCCATAATAGTTTCTATGGTTATCTATGATCTCTTCTAGGTGCTTGGCAAACTCATACTCCCTGTGTGAGGTAATATATAAGATCTTTTAGATCATTAAAGTAGTGATCTAAAAAGTCTTATATTATTTTACAGATGGAGTCTTCTTTACCACTTATAAGCAACATACTCACTGAATCTACTCACGCTCATTCTGGAGTGATGAAGAATTGAGATGATAATGGAAATAAGATCCATGACATGTTGTTCCTAAGATGTGCGACTGATTGCAATGGAACAATATGCGGATGCACAAGTTCTTACCAAAACAGAGGTAGCACGGTCTAGAATATGGGACACCAAACTGCAAGGGACTTAGGAAGAATTATTGTGTGTTGAAACTGAGAGTTGAAAGGGAAGCTAGCAACTGGTCATGTATATCAGACACCTATCACAAGCAATTGATACTGATAGAGTCCAAATACTACAGTCAATTGTGATTCGAATAATTCTAAGCTTAAAAGAACCTCGAATCCAACAACATTTTCCGCGCACCATCTACTCGATGGTATGCCCATATGGATTGTTTGATCTCTTCTCCTCTGCAGACTGCAGGTGCAAGTTCCCCGCTCATTGAGGGCGTGGTCAGATTGCTTAATGAGTTCTTTTATTTTTGGGATTTTAAGATGACTATTGCTTGAGCACCATAGTTGATTGCTATTTATTTCAGATCAAATTTCTCAATCAATTTTTCCTTCCAATTGAAATGAAATATTCGGCAAAATAGAATGATGTATATTGCGAGACTATGTACTGTACGATTTATTTGAGTAATGATGTGAAGGCAATGTATAAACTTGGTGAATTCACTTCAGTTTGCTGATACTGATATACCGCTATGTGTCCAGCAAGTGTGATTTGCAAGTCATATATAGTATGTATTCACAAACTTTTCTGTGTGTTCCATTGTACTAAGTCGAACATCCATGAGCACAGATTTGGTTCTAATCAGGTATCACATATTTCATGCTTGCAGTATAGTTTATTTTTCCATCTGTGCATCGTCAGTCTTGAGTACATGCTCTTGTGCCTGCCCAGCTTGCTCTGTTACTGAACTTGCCCTCTCTTCCTAAAGAGCAGACCTGATTTCCTTTATGTCCTTGAAGCAAATACCACAATGTCAGCTTGAAACTTTTTAGGACACACACAGAGCCAGAATGTAGATATGGGGTTTGACAGAAAGAGTACACACCGATTTTAGGTGCTGTATTTTAGAAGCGAGCCCCTCTTTTTCACGCCTACAAGCTCCTGCAAGTAAATCAACCGTCAGTCAGCATACTTTTATATTCATTGCTTGGAACAACAAGCTGAATCAACTGAAATTACTCACGCTATGGCAGGTCTTGGTGAGCAAGACTGCAAACTGCTGATAAAAAAGAAAATATCATGTTGTTAGACACCCATTTATCTGTGGTAGATACACTACTGTGCAATTGATGCATCAGTCTCACCAAACGATGTTGTTCTGGATCTCATAGGATCACCTGCATTTCGTTGGACTTTCTATGAAGCTTACAAACTAGGATGACTTGTATTTATAGTGACTACAACAGATCACTAGCCCATGAGTTGTAGCCTCCGTCCCAAAATAACTGTCTCAACAGATCACTAGGCCGATTTTAGGTGCTGTCATTTAGGGTCCTAGCTTGGTTATAAATCAAATCAAGGCTTGCTTACATAATATGAATGAATGGTGCAAAACCCATCATGCATCTAGTGGTAAATAATCTTTATTTTGCAAATAACATCTCTTATTGGGTGTTCTTCTCTGAATATAAACCTGATGACCCCTAAACCTATTTTGGATTGACAGATAGAGTATTGCATAGTGAGATTTATGAGTGTGACGCAGAGAAACAAGTATGGTGTCTGATTATATGGTCATCATCACATTTGTCTGAAAATTTAATTGCAAACATGGTTACAAAGTTACAGTATTCAGAACTGATTCCATAATCTAATTCGTTTCTCTATCTATTTCACCTCAACCTGTCGCTGCTTTGGAACTCTCTTTGTCATCAATGATCAACCTAGACCCGCGAATGTGCGTAAGCTAAATAAGTGCGCACATAAACGCTCAGGAGGCGTGCCAATGGCACGCCCCAACCACTAGTATGACACCAAAAGCAGGATAAGTTAAGCTCCAGAATTCTAGTTTCCATGATTACTGCTTGATTGCATGAAGAAATAATTCAAAAAAAATAATACAATGCGTAAATTGGATCCCGTGTTACTAATTAAGACTGGTTTCGTCACTGATCAATATCCTGCAGTCCCCGTTTCGAAAAAAATTAAACCATTTCAAAAAAAATCCTGCGGTCCTACTCCAAACCTTACTATGAGAACAAAACCTCAGTATCCCTCTAGGATGTGAAGATTAGCACTCCCGACTGCCCTATAGCTCAATCACATAACGATGTGACTGCTACCAAATATATTAAACTGAAAAAATATGAACATGTCTATTCCTAATTGATTGAATTGGAATAACATCTGATTCAGTAGTAAGTACTCCCTCCGTTCCTAAATACTTGTTTTTCTAGGCATTTTAACAAGTGACTACATACGGAGCAAAATGAGTGAATCTACATTCTAAAATATGTCTACATACATTCGTATGTAGTAGTCATTTGAAATGTCTAGAAAGACAAATATTTAGGAACGGAGGGAGTAGAACACAGCAAGCCATGTCCAATTTCACAGGGACATACAAAGAACAATGAGACCAAGACATGAAACCACTAATCTAAAATGTATTTGCAGGGCATCTACTTGGTTGATTATTCAAGATAATTAAAACAATGTGCAGTACACCAAACACGAAAATGTGCGGCAGCAAACTGAGGGCACATCTCCATTGATTTATTGCTGATTGGATAAAATGCTTTCTCAATGATAGAAAATGTGCGTGTGTTTGTGGGTGGGGTCTTCCCTTGTTATAAATCCCCAAGGAGAACCAAATGCACCTGGCTAAAGAGCCCCTCGTCCAGCTGAAACCGAACCCCACCATGCCCCGCCACATGCAGAGGCAACAGGAGACCAAGAATTCCAAGGAAACCAAACAAGTAGCCGTATCTGCAGTGCGAGACCTGCCTGGCTTCATCGACAGAGTAAAATAAATAAACAAGAATGTGTGAAGCATTTGTTTGATGCAAACATAAGGAGGTTTTGTTTTTAGCAGCCATAGAATTTTGAAATGGTAGACCATCTACAATAATGCTATTACTGCATTGTTAAGTTTTAAGACCACTTGTCCCTAGAACTGCAGCCAGTAAGTCATTCAGTCCAAAATCATCCTTCAAAGGGAAATTTTCTGATATTTTTTTCAAATGAAACTCTCCCATATCATATCCATGGCCAAACTGAGGGTCTTCTTTCTTGGAAAGATAAAATAGGGCATTGCACTCAAAACTGTAATGGCCATTTGAGAACATAAAGATATCAAGTGTGCAGATTCATCACTCACTGATACTTTCAGTACATTAGCTGAATGGCCTGATCTCACTCCCTTAGCTCTAATATACATCTTTCCTGCGTTTTAACAGGGGAAAACGACTCATCAATCTCAAAAGAATGGTATGGAACGGTGGAGTGGATAGTTACCGCTCTTGCATCATTAGCACAATCTAACACGGAGTTACTTCACTAGACACATCAATTTGCTACTTATGGGGTGGACAACATGCTTAAAGTGCCAGCGTCGTGCGAAGTATTGGGTCAGCTCAAATCAACAAACTGGGCTGAATTTTGTAGATTTATGAAGTTGAACTTTGAAACTACAAGTTTTCTGCCAAAATATGCATGAATGGATACAATTTCACATATGCAAGGACTGAATAGTATAGAGATATGATAAGACTCGTTCATTTCCTTTCCATTGGTTTAGTTTTGGTGCTTTAGGACAGATACAAATGATAAGACTATTCCATTTTTTTTTATCATGCTTTAGTCCAAGATAGCTCAGGTTTTCACAATTAAAAGTATCCCAGCAAAAGTAAGGTCAACTACAGAATTTAGGAACAGAAATAATACAGGGAGAAAATCAAAAGGCAAAAACAAAAATGCACCCAACAGAAATATAGTATATTTTCTAAGCACAACCTAAATATCAAATACTGAACTACAATTTTAGTACTAACTGACATACAATGGAACAAAAAAGACGATGAAATGAAAATGGAACATGCTAGATAAAATTTGGCACGAAAGCAGATCAATCTACTATTTTCAATTGAAAACAATGAAGGCTGGTTGTTTTGCTTTCCTGTTCTCTGGATCCTGGTTTCACATAAAATTGGTCCACCCACCTCAGAGATAAGGAACTCGGACCTTTTCTGCAGCGATTCCATCGACTTCCTGAGCACAAACGGAGCCTTGGTTCGCAGCGATGCCCACCTCCGCGTCCGACCATCCGAACGTATTCTTTACGTAGTCCACTTTGGTTGCGATCTTCTCCTCGCTGAGGAACGCGACGGCCTGCAGCGCGAGCTTGAACATCTTAGAGCCACGGGGCACACGGCACACCTACGCTCTCGGCGCAGGCCGCCATCGCCCGGACACTCCGGATTGGCGCTGAGCATCCATGGCACGGCGCTGCACAGCCTGGCAATGTCGCAAGCACCTAGCCCGCACCCCGCAGCCCTGCAGGAAGGCGGCGTTGGGCTTGACCACCCGCGTCTCTCGAGGTCGGCCGAGAGAAGGCAGGAGCCACGCTTGAGCGCACGGAAGAGGTCCTCGGAGGACCCGAATAGGCCCGGGTGATCGACACGAGGCGCGCAATCTCGGGACGCGAGAGGCCGGCGCCGACGGGGGCCAGGCAGGGCCGGCCCATAGGCCGGGGCAACCGCCCTGGGCCCCTGGGAGGTAGGGGCCCCAGCCCAGGTAGTAGTACAGTTTATGTATTAGGATATTTTTGTCTTTAGGTCCAGAAAAATAAGAGGAAAAAAAGGAAGCCCAAGCCCAGCACGTAGGTAGCACTCACGGACCGAAAGAAACAATCGCTAGTTCGCTCCGCTGCGGCAGCACTCCATCGATCTCGTCAAGCTCCAGTCTCTTCGCCTCCTCCCCCAAATTCTCCAATCCCAGAGAACAGCGCCGCCGTTCCCATGCACTTCCAAATTCAAGGTGCCGCTCCCTTGCACCCATTAATGGAGACCGATAGTGCTATTCTCTTTCCCAATCATCTTTCTTTGCATCCTCAACCTTCCCATCAAGTAGACGTTTGAGGCATCACCGCATCAGAGCTGGTACGTCTCCCTCCAATTCTTCTCTTCCTAGATCATACTCTTCTGTTGGCCTGTAATTCAAAGCTTCTTTGGATCCAGGGATGAGAAGGGGGGATGGGGAATGAGTGTTTCAGCCTTGCAGATCTGGGAAGCTACATCGACAATTCGACATCAAGCCATATGCTCATATTCAGGTGCTTTTGTTCCTTGTATTGACTGTTTTTCTATAATTGTTTGGTGACATATCTTTTAAAAAATGGTTACTAATGAGAAAAGGAAATGAAAAAAACTTAAGAGATGAACTAGTAAACTCACCGAAAGCTTCAATTGACATTTTTTTTTATAAAAAAGGTAGTTAGAAACGGCAGTTCTTCGAATAACTTGAAGTGTTCAGAAGTATATTTGGCTTCTTACTTAGCTCAAAAGACTTTTATTGAATGATATTTAATTACGCAAATGTTGTGCTAAATTTGTAGAAACGGTTTCTCAAAATTATGTTGAATCAGATGATCTCTTCTCGAAATTACGACTACGACAAATGACTATACCAGAATCTGATGTGCCATTGCGTGCTATGGAGATTTTCGAGTTTGTTAGAGGCATAGACTCTTTTCCAAATATATTAATAGCTTATCGAATTCTATTTGCTGTAGCATTCACTGTAGCATCAGCTGAACGCAGTTTCTCAAAGTTGAAGTTATTGAGAAATTATTTGAGATTATCAATGTCACAGGAAAGATTGAATGGTCTTGCTACTTTATGCATTAGGAAAGCAAAGTTGGATGAAATAAATATTGATGCACATATCTGATCATCATATTCAGGAAGCTTTGGAGACATTTTCTTCGGGTGAAGACATCGAGTAACGAACAGATTGAAGAAAATAGAATCTAATGTAAGCTCTCAGGCATTAACATTATATCTCATGATAACACAGACGCTTCCAGTTGCTATCACTTTGGGCAAGGTTTTCATACTTAGAAGAGCGAGATGATTGTCTCTTTATGCCCCTTAGAAGAGCGATTTTTTATAGAACTATATTGTTTCCATGCTATTAGAATGTAGTTCTCTAGACCATGAATCTATGCTATGTATTGAATTGCTTTCGAAATAGAATGCATTCTGAATTTTTATTTGTCCATAAGGGTCTCATTTTGTCGTCTCGCCCCGGGGCCCTGAATATATATGGACCGGCCCTGGGGCCAGGGTCCCCTCCGCTCTGGCGCAGAGGAAGACCGGGTGCTTGGCCACGAGGGCCGCAACGTCGGCGCCGGAGAGGCCGAGGAAGGAGAGCACGGCGTCGGGGTTGGAAGGGGCCCTGAGGTGGGAGAGCTTGGCGGAGGCCTTGCGCGCCTGCGCTCGGGCGACAGGTAGTCCTCCACGGCGAAGCCAGAGGAGCTCGGGGCGGCGACGGGCGCCGCGGCGGAGCTGGGTTACGGGAGATGCGGAGCGAGGCGAGAGGACCTGGGCGAGGATGCCGCACCGGAGGAGGAGCATGACGGCGGCCGCCGGCGGCGAGGAGAACGGGAAGCAGCGGCCTGTTCGGCTTGAGGCTGTCTTACCCCCGAAGTTGGGATGAAATTACCCACCTCCTGCCACTCAGAAATAACGAAGCGGTAGGGCCGGCCCCGTCTCACACGCGCCAGTCCGTCTCCCCCATCCCCTCTCGGCGATTCTCCTAGGGTTAGCGCCGCCGCCGGCCGCTGGCCGCCTCCGCCGTCGTCCCGTCTCCTTCTCCTCCGCCCCGCGTACCTGACCCGCCGCTCGAGCTGTGCCACGCGACTGTTCTCCGCCGCCAAGCTAGTCGGACGGACCACCGGCCGCGCCCGCCTCCCTCGTCGGCCGCAGTTGCGAGCCGCCCTCGCCCGCCAGTCGCCGCCAAGCTGCGCCCTCCCCGTCTCCGAGCCTGCTCCGCACGGTACTACTCCTCTCTCGCTCCCCTCTGGTTCATACTAGCTGCATTTTTTTTTCTCAAATCTGTTCTAGTGATCTTATCTACACGCCTCTGGAGAAACTTTGCTTTGACTGTACCCCTGCACTGATTTGACCTGTCTGAATGACTTGTTTTCTTCCTCCTCCTCATGTACGTATTATGTATGCACCGCAGAATCGCGGTATTTTTAGAATTTGTGTGTGCTGAATTAGTTGCAAATTGTAGTTGGTTGTGTGTAAGTTGAAATGTAAAATTTGTGTGGAGGCAAAGTGCTTGCAATGTTTTTGTGGCAATTTGTCCTTATATGGTACTAGTATTTTGTTGTGAAATAGATGGAAAAGGCAATTTGGGATGAACAACACACAAACTGTTTCTTGTGAGTTATGCAAAGAGGAGGTTTATGTTCATAATAGGCCTTTGGGATGTTGAACCGGAGAGGTTACATAAAATTTGGGGAGAAGATTTTTGCCAGGACCTAGAAAACATTTAGGAAGAAGCAATTGAAAAGCGTGGGACTTATTGAAGAAAGAGTATGCGCAATTCATGGTGTTAATTACTCCAAAAATATATGAACAAAATAAACTTGGTAGTCTGTTAATTTACCTATAAGTTATAACATGATCATTTGCAGCTAAGACAACATTTACTGAGATCCTTATTGTTGAACAGCATCTAAACAATCTCTCAAGTATTTAGTGTATTCAGTCCCACAACCACAGTTCAGACAGCTAGTTACCAAATGGGTTTACAGCTTCCTCACAGCACACAACCCACATCTACTTTCCCACAGCTGCTTTCTGTTTAGTTTTAAGCCACAGCCGAACCAATATTTGTGTTTCTCCCATGAGAATTTGCAGACACCCAAAAGGACACATGCATATTTTTCGCCATTTTGACATTTAAAATTTTGTTTATTAAACCCAGGAGTTGTTTTGTACTTCCGTTTCTCTTGGATTTTTTTGTTGGATGAGGTTTTTGAAATCTTTGTAGTTTCTGGGGTACGTTATAGTCCTGTTCTCTTCCCCCGAATCATTTTCCCTGCAGCACCGTGGTGAGCGGCAGAAGATAGGGTTAGCGGGCCGCCACCCCGAGATCACTCCGTAGTGAAGCTACACTTGCCCCTCTGCCGGCCTGAGCTCGCCCTGTCCCCAAGCTCCATCACATCCCGCCGTCGCCCCGTACCCAAGCGTCACCTCATTCTGCAGCTAGTGCGCCCGGGGAGGTTAGGCTGTGGAGCCGGACGACCGCCATCCTGGTCGTTGTCCCAGTCGCCCCATTGTTCCTCTGCCTCAATCCCGCCTCGACGTTCAGTGTCCAGGCCAGCCTCCATCCCTCAAAACACCGTCGTCCAGGTCGTACTCCCAAGGTACAGAGTGCGGATGGGTCTGTGTCTATGTGAAGTGAACTTGTTATATATGTATGCAAGCATGCGTGATGGATATTGTATGTATGCTTATCTGTGAAAATCAATCTGTGGTTTTGATGTATCAATGCATGTTTGGATTATTTTTTTTGTGTGTGTGGATGGATGCAATTTCTTAGAATTAGCATGCTGATCTTGTAGTTGTTGTGAAGAACTCCGCTTGCTGCCTTGCCTTCCGTTGCCCACAACGAATGCCCTGATTCTAGTGATTCTTGGATGAACTTGAGATGTGCTGTTTTAGTTGTGTTTGGTTCAAATAGTATTTCAGCCCATTGCCAAGCCTACCTGGATACACACGTGCTTTTTGCATTCTTGCTAGGTGCTGTTAGAGCAAATGTTCATATGTACATGTATGGATATAGGTTAGTCAAATTTGTAGCCTTGTAGATGTTCTATAGTTTACGGATATGCAAGCATTCAAGTGCATTTTCATACAGACGCACCAATTCAAAACAGTTGAGCTAATTGATTTATAATTAATACAGTTTCTTCTGTTCTTAGCACTGCGCTGATTTCAGTTGGTCGATCCCTCAAATTCTGAAATGCTTACCAAAGGGAGGAGAGTTGCCGGGAGGGGTGAAGACATGTCTGCACATTATGCATTTGGGCCACATGAGGATGATGCGATTATCAAACATCGGCTTCTGACTAGGACCACAACTACCAGGGGTGAACCACCCCTAAAGAAGCTCCAAAAGAAGTTCATGTCCTTCGCCACCGAGGTAGAGAAGGATGCAGACAATACAAGTGACTGTGAGAGGCTGTACAAGGCCTTTCTGCAGGAAATAAACACTTTTGAGCTGCCTCTTCTAAAAAGCAAGGCTGTAGTTGATGCAAATCTCAGGGAAAAGGAGAGCTTCAACGAGCTGCAGGTTGAGATCCAGCGACAAATCTTGCAAGCTCAGACTGATATTGAGGATCTTAAAAAGCAACTTGAGCAAAGCAAGATTGAGAGGCAGCACAAAGAGGAGTGTGAAGCAATCAGAAAACTGATTTCCTCGCAGCCTCCACGGTCAGAAACTGAGAAACTTATCGCTAATCTTGAGAAGGAGATAGCTAATTTGGAGGCCGAGAGTGCAGCATGTACAAGGACGTTAGAGCTTAGGAAGAAGCAGTTTGCTCTTCTTCTTCATGTGGTGAGTTCATGGTTATGTTATCTTTTACTTTCAGAATCATGATTTTCCTCCTCTGTAAGATAGGATATCAGTTGAAATAGTTATGGTAAGGTTAAAGTTTGATCATGAATCATTGGTAGAACCATGGAGCTGCTGCTCCAGCCATATATACCATTCATTTCTACCTCGAGTTAGGAGCCATGTCAGGAAAAAGCACTGCAAAGTACTGCAATAACACTACTTTTGGATATGGATGTCATCTAGCAGGTCTCTAGGAGTGGAGCTGTGGCTCCATGAAGCTAACAAACGTCTCTCAGTTTTCATACTTCTCCTGTCTATATTTTCCACAATCCAGCATGATTTTTAGGAAGGAACAACCTGGTTATTATACATGACCAATTACTGAATTTTACGTCAGTGCTCACCAACATTTAGGTGTAGGATATGCAGCCATTTCCTCTCAATCAAATGATAGCAGTACATCCATTTAATTTTAGTTTCAAAACTGAAAATTTAGTGCAGTTATCTTCATTTTTAGAATTCAATTGTGTGCTTTACTGTCTTGCTTTAAGCCGCTACATATTTTTCTTTCGGGGCTGGGTCCGGAATATGGTTCTGCCTGCTCTAATGTGGTACCTATTACAGGTGGAGGAATTGCAAATCTCGATCGAAGATGAGCAAAGGAACATAGCAGATGAGCTGAGAGCAGCCACTGAAGAGCCAAAGTTGAGCATAGAGGAAGGCAGCGGCGGTGCTTCGGATGCGATGGCTGTAGACTGATTAACGATCCTAGCACTAGCGAGTTGCTTACCCTGCACGCTCAAGCATGCCTCGGTAGTTTCTGGGCGCGGTGTTTCTTTGTAAGAGATCCCTTTTTTTGTTGTTGCTGTGGTATCTTGAACTGTAAGCTGTACTTGACGTCGAACCATTCCGTGCTTGTATGATAGAGATGCAGAATCATTCTGCTGTAATATGTACTCCAGATTTAGAACTGCAGCGTGATTATTTATCGAAAACGGCGGAGTCAACAGTGTGCTGCATTTGCCATGCTTTCTGGGGTAAAACAGGCTGTCAAGGAGTGCCTGAAACTCTGGCTGATGAATTTGTCTAACTCTGAACTGAGATGTTGGCAATTTGTCTAACCCATGACAAGGTGCAGCCGCCGGTGGGCGAAAACGCCAAATCCGGTGACGGCGACAGCAGCTGCAGATCCCCTTGATTTTTGGCTGGCGGCGGGACGAGGAGGTGGTGGAGGACATCGGCAAAGGCCTACAAGGCTTCCCCGGCAGCCGTCCGATGCCGGCGGGGAGGGGTAGGAGGGGCAGTGGGGGCGAAGATGCGGCGCGGGAGGGGAAGGAGAGGCAGCCGAGGAGAGATGTGCCGCTTTACTCGGTGGAGCAAACATGAAGTAAAAGTAGTAAAAAAATTAGAAAGGAGTAAAATTATACTCCGTTAGGCCAGATTGGGGATCGACCAGGTGCTGGTTAGTGGAGTAAAAAAGCTAAACATACTTCACTAACCGGTTATAGAGGATCGGTTAGAAATGCCCTAAGAGGGTAAAAAAAAAT